>NC_044990.1:5589434-5953184 GCF_008728515.1 Papio anubis | reverse complement strand
TTGAGGGTAACCAGCACTATACATTTCACTTAAGAGATGGTTATATCCAGCTAACTGTGCCTAAGGACAAGGAAGATGTCCAACATCATATGTATTTCCCGGATGACCACTTGTGTTTAAGAATCACATGTTAACTCTTCCTTTTTGAAACACAATTATGAATTTTCCCATTTGTGTGAAAGGCTATGGACTTATCATTTTTGTTATTAGCTATTATTTGGTAAATGCTTTACTCAAGTCCAAGCATAGAGCTAACACCTCATATACATTTAACTTAGTCCTCACAGGCAATATCTCCATTTAAAAATGAAGAAATTAGGATCAAAAAGTGAGTTGTTGAGGATCACACAGGTAGGAAAAAAAGGAGTCAGGATGAGTCTGACTAGAAAGTAACTGTTCTTGCCAGGCACGGTGTGGCTCACACCTGTAATCCCAGCACTTTGGAAGGCTGAAGTGGGTGGATCACGAGCCCAGGAGTTTGAGACCAGCTTGGGCAACATGGCGAAACCCTGTCTTTACCAAATAAAGGAAGGAAGGAAGGAAGGAAGGAAGGAAGGAAGGAAGGAAGGAAGGAAGGAAGGAAGGAAGGAAGGAAGGAAGGAAGGAAGGAGTAAGTAAGTAATATCTACATTGGATTGTCTCCTTCTGGACACAGACACATGCATTTTTCCTTGCTGCTGAGCTGCTAACATTTCTAACATAAGTCAGGAACCATAAAAGTCTTGAAGAATTCACTAGACTTTGTTAATACGTACCCTCATTTGACAGTGGAGAGCATATCAGTAACTCCTTTGAAGTCACAGATTAAGGCTGCTAACTGGAAACACAGCACCTCTACGAAGAGGTACAATACTGGCCAGAACAGGGAAGCATGCTTCTGTACAACACCATCGCTCCAATTCTGTTTCCGTCCATGGCTACACTCTGAATGGTGCTGACAGTGCTCTCCTGTGGCTACTGTCCAGAAGCAGAATTGCCCTGTAACTTCCTACCTCTGGCCCTGCATCCGTTACGCTCCCCCTGACACAAATGCTCTCCTGTCGTCTAGTTTCCAGGTATCCAAAGGTCTCTTGCCTTCAAACTGCAACCTACTATGGCCTCCATCCATCCATGCCTTTACCTGCTCAATAAACACATATATATGTAGTTATGTGTCAGTCACTATGCCTGCCCCTCCCCCTGGAAAAACCAAAGCCCAATCCTGGACTCCCAAGAACCTCTCAGTCCACCAGAAGAAAAGTCTGTGGGGACAGGTGTATGTGGGGGATGCAGAGAGCACAAGGGAGAAGGTGGCTACAGCTGGAGGGGCAGCGGCAGGGACAGCTTCACAAGGCTGGTCACCGAATTTAAGCCGTAAGAAGACAGGTGATGAAGACCTAAACTAAGACAAGGGAGGATTCTTTAAATGGAACACATCTGACAGACACAGGTCTCGGGAGATTAAGTGGATGGGGATGCTGACTCCCCTGGAGTCAAGGAGTACTCTGAGGTAGCGCTGTCCAAATGAATGTTCTGCAGCGATGGAAATGTTCTATACAGTGACCATGTCCCACAGGGCAGCCTCCAGCCACATGGAGTGCTGGATCCAGATTGAAATGTGCCAATGTGAGTAAGGAACTCAATATTTTACTTCATTTTAACGAATGTTCATTTAAATAGTAACATGTGGCTAGTGGCTACTATGTCGGACAGTACTCTTCTAAGATTTTTGGCTTGAGAGAGTTGTACTGAAGGTGTTATTACCAACATCTGGAAAAAGAAATACTGCAAAGAAAAGCATATAGACACTCAAATATTTGAATAAATAAGCAAATCACTGACTAGAGGAACAAACTGGGTAATCTTTAAGGACCTCTCGCCGCTAAAATCCCATCACAGATGTCCTTATCCTTGTTCACTCAGGTTCCAAATAATGACCTCAATATGGTAGCAACAAAATATAATCCTGCTGTCTCTAGGCTTAAGTATTAAAACACTACTACTAAATAAAAATTCTTTATACCATTCAGGGAAAAAAGAAAAGAAAAATGACATCATGAAACCACTGGAAGTCACAATTTAGAGAATAATCACAGACCAAAGTCAAGCCAGGAAAAATAACTGCCTAGTAAAAAAAAGTGTCTTTTTCCAAAAAGAAGAGGGAAAGGGGAAGAGGGGACCACACAGCATTATGACAGCCAACACGAGCGCAGGTAATTTCAAATACATTTAGACCATTCACCTCGTCAGCAGCTCACTTCACATTCAGGTTACATTTCTCTGTAGTCTGATGAGAGAAATGACAGAGTTTATCTAATGAAATACCTACTTTTGTACTACAGGGCATTTTACAAGGTCAATGATAATAAAATTTTCCCTAGTAATACGCCCTTTAATCTTACTTATCCATGACATCCAAAATCAATATGAAATAAAGAATTCTGCTACTTGAAAACACTTAACCTGAGAACAGGTTGTATCTAAATGACCCACTGTTAATCTACCAATATTATCCTAATCTGATTGTATTTGGATTTACTATTTTAGTCCCTGACATCTCTTATACGCCTCCAAATTCTAGTTTTCCAGAAATGAGAAGCTAGCTCGAGATATAGCTCTATTTCACCACTTCTTTTTCCAGCCTTACCTCCTAAACCAGGCTGAAATTCTGTTCTTTTCACCTCTATCGACGAGATCACATCACCAATGTTTTTAACTATTCACATATAACATTCTATTTATGACAAGCACTATAGAAATGTAACCACTTCTAGCTTCACAGAAATATATCTCATAAGAAAGTCAAGTACGAATTTTTTAGCAAAAAGCCTACGTCTAGCATAACAAGACAGCAATCTTTGTGTTTCTCCTCTTTCTTGCTCTCCGGTTGACTATCTGAGCTTCGATATCCCACTGCTACAACAGTTCCACACCTTTTGAAGTCAGAGCCAGCATGAACATATTTTAGCTGGCCCCACTATACAATTCAACACATAACTGACCTGTTACAGAAAGTGAGGCAAAAACAAGGTCAAGTAGTAAAGTCTTTGCCCCCAAAAAGTTGATCTGGTGGGGAAGAGTAAACAAACACAAATAAATACAAAACAAGTAGCAGAAAAGATACTGCTGTAAGTTAAAACAAAAACAACATTAGCTGACATTCACTGAACACCTACGTGTATAACATTCTTGGCTAGGTACATTTTAATTTCAATAAAACTATATTAATTATACTAAAAGAGAGCAAATGAAGAGAAATTCTCCCAGTTTTGAGTACTTTATTCACTCAAAAATTACTTATCACAGACGTAAATACAAGAATCATAAGATAATAGTTTATTTCCCTTCCATTTAATGAACAATAACTGCCTAGTAAAACACAAAGAAAAAGGAACCAATTCCTGATATGACATTGTAAAGATCCATGAGTGGCCCACACCTCTGGGCTAATAGTCCCTGGCCAGAGAATCTGATAGCCTGACAACGATCTGGGCCACATCAACCGCACATCAGTTCATTCAAGCATTTACTACTGTTTAACACAGTTTATGGGGGACAAGAGACAGGGGACATTACTTGGGACTGAGCCCCTGTACTAGGCCCTAGTAGACCAGACCAAACCAGAATGGAGTCACTTGTGGTAACTGTCACTTAGACTGAACTCAGCTGGGTACGGTGGCTCATGCCTGTAATCCCAGCATTTTGGGAGGCCTAGGTAGGATTATCTCTTAAGCCTAGGAGTTTGAGACCAGCTTGGGCAACACATGGAGACCTCATCTCTACAAATAATTTAAAAATTAGCTAGGCATGGTGGCACACTCCTGTGGCCCCACCTACTCAGGAGGCTGAAGCAGGAGGATCACCTGAGCCCAGGAGGCTGACGCTGCAGTGAGTAAGCTGAGATCACTCCACGGCACTCCAGTCTGGGCGACAGAGCAAGATCCTGTTTCCAAAAAACAAAACAAACAAACCAAAAAAAAAAAAAAACTGCTCTGAAACAAGCCAGTTTTCTATTAAAAACAAAAAAATAAGAGATTCATGGCAACCAATGAGAAGTGGCCCAGTTTATCTGAGCTGAGATAATAAGAAAGTTTCCTCCATTTTAACCCTATAAGGAAAGTAATTCTGAAATAATGAATCTGCTGTTCATTCTTTATTTCTGCTTTCTTCAGCCTTTTTCTGCCTATAAAGCCACGCTCCTCTCCTCAGCTCACTGGAACACCCATCCTGTTTTATAGAATGAGGTACAATTCAATGCTAGAATCACAAATAAAAGCCAATTAGATCTTGATTTTTAATTAGATTTTTAATTTGCCTTTTGACACTAGCCCACTATTATGCATTAGAAATATAACTATGAATCACACAAACATAAAGCTATGTGTTATACCAAAAAATACCACACCACAAGCTATAAAGTGTTAAGTGAAAAGAGAGACATAGGAACCCTCCCTACCATCTGAAAGGTATACAGCCCAAGACACTCAGCAGATGCCTGAAACTGTGGATAGTACCAAACCCTGTATACTAAGTTTTCTCCTATACATACATACCTATGATAACTTATTTTATAAATTAGGCACATTTAATTTATAAATTAGGCACAGTAAGAGTAACAATACTCAAAATAGAACAATTATACCAATATCCTGTAATAAAAGTCACATGAATGTGGTCTCTCTCTCATGTGTATGCACAAAATAGCCTAATATTTTCAGACCACAGGTGACTGCCAGTAACTGAAACTGTGGTAAGTGAAACCTCGGATATGGGGGGACTACTGAACATGCAAAGTGCTATGACAGAAGACTGGTTCCAGCTGCAGTAAACAAGAGAGGAACAGTGACACCAAGAGACTGATTTCTGTCCTTTGAGATGCAAAGAGTATACAAAGTCAACGTGAAGATAAACTCTTAACACCATCTAAATATTGTGCTATGAGAGGTAGTCAAAGGGCCAGGGCAGTAGCTCACACCTGTAATCCCAGCCTTTTGGGAAGCTGAGGGAGGAGGATTGCTTGAGCCCAGGAGTTTGGCACCAGCCTGGGCAACAGGGCAAAGCCAGTCTCTAAAACAAAAAAATTAGCTGGGCATGGTGACGCACACCTGTAGTCCCAGCTGCTCAGGAGGCTGAGGTGGGAGGATCGCTTGAGCTTGGGAGGTCAAGCCTGCAGTGAGCTACAATCACACCACTGCATTCCAGCCTGGGTAACAGAGTGAGATCCTGTCCCTGCCACACACACACACACACACACACACAGAGAAAGAGAGAGAGAGAAAGGAAAAAAGAGACCTAGTCAAACAGCTCCAGATGCAGAACTTGCTCCTGAGATAAAGCGTGTATGTATCCACCTGTCCGTCTCCTGTGAGGCTACAGAAAACTCTGAGCAGTTTATTTAAACCTACGTTTCCCTAACTACACAAATCAGACTGTGAGAATTAAATGAGCTAACCCATGGGAAGAGCTGTCTGCCTCATTTAACAAGCAATAAAGAGCACCAATCACTGTTACTGCAGGTGCCGCCCTAGCAGCCTGGACAACCCACCAGTGCTGGGAGCATGTCCACTGCGTCTCAGTACCAATCCCAGGGTTTCACACAGAAAGGAGTTCATGGCAACCTCTCAATCAATGTGGATTCAGAACAAAACAAATAATGAACAAATGAGCAAACAAAAACCTAAAACCAGAATGATTTACGTTCAAATTCAGTCCTACTCTTAAATTTGCCTAGTTATTCATTACCACAACAAAAAGTGCAGAACTACTAGAAATCAAAAAATTTAAGAAGTTGAAAATGGTTAGAAATCCATAGTAAATATAATTGGTTTTCAAAGGAAAACTCGATTATCTAATCCTATGATGTTTCTGCCTACATGTGACAGTTAAGCTTCGTTTTTAAGGTACACAGTAGACAGGTCTGGCCCCGGGCAGCCACCTGTGGATCCTAATACTTTGATCCCTAACTCCATTCTTCACTGTGACAAATCTTTTTCTTTTTAATTCCAGCACTTGGCACATTACTTGGCACATAGACAACACTCAAAAACATTTGTCAAAGAAGTGATTTTTTTCCCAAATGCAGAGATTTAAAAGAAAAACAATGCATCTTCCCAACCTACTTCAACTAGAAAAGCTGGACTTGCCCCATATTTAGTGACCCTGAGTTGGCTCTGTGATCACCACGTTTAAGTGTCACACAAGCATAAAGCATGAGAATTTGAATCAACAGTTGTTTCAATTCCACCAAACAGTTAATGAGCTTCTTTGTGATGGGCATAAAAAGATAAAATAATAACTTTCTCATGATAACATAAGGCTTCCAGTTTGAGGAAAGACTGTTGACTAGAACCAAGAAGCTAGTTCAGCAACATTCTGAATCATCCACCATCATTAAATACAAATGTGGACTGGTACCAAGGGCATCACTAAGCAGTGTTCTTTAGCGATCCTCAGAAGCAGTCGGAGAACTGGAGGAAAACCAGGGTCCGCAGGATAGCTGGACAGAGGAGCAGAGGTCCTGAGGGTGGAAGCACTGACCAGAAGGAAGGGCCTGAGGACAGGAAAGACAGGGAGAGGCCAGAGGACCCTGCGCCTCTGTCCAGGACTGCGCAGAGAACACAGATGCAACAAGGTCACCAGTTAGGAAATAACAGGATTCCAGAATTTTTAAAACTCCCCTGTTCTTAAAAAAGTGGGACACTGTGTCCTTGGCTGATCTTTTGGCACTTTCTATTGCTCTTAACCCCATAAAGATGACAAAAACAGTGGCTTCCAGGGAGGCCCTTGAGATGACAGTTTAAACCTTGAAACAAATCCAACCCAAGTAAAAAGATTTTCTTGCCCAAACTACTTTGTATATTTCTCAGCTTTAATTACTGAACCCTATAACTAGAATTCATCCCTGATTCAAAGAGATGCTAAAAATAGCCTGTTTCAGAACGTAGAATGAGAAGCATCCTGTAATTTTGCTACTAAATGGACTCCTTTTTTTTTTATAGCTCAGTAACTTACTCTTCAAATACATTTCTTTTTATCAACCAAAAAAATGCAAAGCACTTCGGATGCACATTCAACACTAATTTTCAATACTAATTATGTATTTATAAGGTTGTAAGTGAAATCTCAGGCATATACCAACCTTACTTAAAAACAGCCTCCTGACTCTTTCCCTCTAATCATGACCTTCATTAAACAGCTCTGATTGCAAAGAGTACCACCTCATTTACATACGATGAATGAATTAAAACAAAGCTCTTATCCAACAGGCTCCCCACTGCAACTGGCAATTTATTAATAACAACTTACATCTGAATCCACAGTGCCATTTACAAAGGGCCTTCACATAAATCATCTCATGTAATCCCCTACAACCTTGACACCTGCAAGTTAGGAATTAGTTTAACTATCTTGCAAATTAGGAAACAGTCTTACAGAATGACTCATCCAAAAAAAAATCACACAGTAAATACAGGTGAAAGACACACTCACCTACATCGATCTCACCTAAGTTTCAAGGTTTATTCCGAACTCCACTCCTTCTATGACTGACTCTATCTTCTTCACTATGGTTTCAGGACCACCCCAACCCAGCTAGTTCACCCCACCCTCCTAACTCCAACAGAACTCACTAGGAGTATAACCAATGTGAAACCCAACACATGCTACTTTCCACTGGGATTTACCTTCAGAGGCCTAGGTTCTGTTTTCTCAACTCAATCAGAAGCCCTCGTATTTACATACACATTAAACTACTGTTTATGATGCCACCTAAGAATCGTCTAGTAAACAAATGTCTTTCTTTCCCTAACTTCAGCAACCAAACCAGGGCATTACCCTTAGCTTTGGCCCCACCATCCTGTCTCCAACCAGAAAATCCTTAAAGCTGTTCATAGGCCATCATAAATAAGTATAAAAGAGGTTTCCCCTTTTTAATGTTTTTTACAAACATTTTTAGTAGAGAGACACAGGGTCTCACTGTGCTGCCCAGGCTGGTTTCAAACTCTGGCCTCAAGTGATCCTCCTGCCTCAGCCTCCCAAATGCCAAGATTATAGGTGTGAACCACCACGCACAGCCCAAAAGAGGTTTTCTTAGCTGTGCTTAAAGTTGCCTTACATCCTTTACTGGTTTGAGTCTCTGCCTTTCTCCTATGCCTATATTCCATCCCTGGTCTCTGACTTCGTATTGCCTCCTGAGCACCTGCTCAACTGACCAACTAGTTATTTGTGTTTTTACTTCCTTGATTTCACCTACTTTGATTCCTGAAGATTCACCTGGTTCCTGCTCAGGTGCTGGTAACACCTTTACCTCCCAGCCTCACCTTGCTCTCTGAATCCAGATTTTCTCATCTGTCCTCATATCAACTACAGTCCAACCCCTACAAAAGGTACCACCCAGGCCCCAGCACAAGATGCTGCTGAGCCTTCTACAGCTGGCCAGAAGGATAGTGCTGTCTTTTTTACCTTCAGCTTATTCCTGGAGCTCTGCACTTCCACAGCTGTTTCAGGAGAAAGACAAATTTAACAGAGGTACCAACAGCAATTTCTCTTACCTCCCCATGGGCCCTTATCTCCTTCGTCTTCAAGCTCAAGACTTAAAAATCAGGTGACAAATAACCCAGGCTAAAATACCACACAGTTAGCAATCTGTTGGATACCAATGGGTTAGATCATAACCAAATCAGGATTTCCACTTAGTTTCACTGAATGTGTTGAGTCTTACATTTGGACAAAGAAAATAATGAAAATCATTACATAAGTGCATAAAATACACAGCAAATCTGTATATTATCAAATAGAAATAGCAAGATGTAAATACTGCATTGCAGAGGTATTTTTTTTTCATTATTATCATGACAATTTTTAAATACTCCAAAATCAAACTATATTTCAAAATTACCTCTATAATACTAAACCTGACATAAAGATTTCATGTGCAATTCAGCAAGTAACTTCAGTTTTTCTTTTTCTCTCTCTGAGGATACAGTATAATAGTGGCCACTATAACAAAGAGATTCATAAACCTGTACCCACAGGGGATCCTATGTGTTCAAACAAGACTGACAAACACAGCAATAACATTTTACAACATGTCTACATTCAAAGCCCCTGAGCCTCTAGTCAAAACCTAACTCACACTATATCTACAGTAATCAGGGAACTAAATGGCCCACCTTCATGCCACAAGAATACTACAATTTATGAGAGAAGACACAAACAAACAAAAACAAGGAAAAAATGACTTCCTAGAAATAAATGTAAAAATTCAGTCACCTAAGTAACTCATTATTGCCAAAAACATTTCTAGCATCAAATTCTATCTCCAATTAATTAAGTAGCCGTAATCATTTAATCAGTGGCATCCAATATAATCCTGTAGGAAACATTTTCTGAAGCCCAGAGGCTGCATGGTAAAGGGGAAAGATCAGAGGTACGGGGTCAGAGATCTGAGTTCCACCCTGGAACTACCATCGAAAAGCTCTGGACCTTGGAAGAGTTATTACTGTTTGAGTCTCAAGCTCCCCTTTTATAAAAATAAAGCCAATCATACCTCCCCTTAAAATGTGACGGGGAGGATGCAGTCTTATGGGCAAAGAACATAGCAAGGTAGCAGAGGCATTTAATAAATGGTAGTTATTATTTCTAGACAACTAAAAGCAAAACATGCTCCCTGTGGGCCGACAAGCACAACCATCACAATCTGGCAGCTTTACTCAGCCCACTCTTGGCACAAAGGAAGTGTGAATATCTTTGCATTTGTGTATGCAGATGACAGGCCACATCCTCACTCTTTGAGGTTATGGTGGCAGCACTGATCTGTCTCCAAATGACAAAATTCATGTTTGAGGCCAGTGGCCAATGTATCAAATATCCCTGAACCAGCATCTCTGTTTTCTACAAACAAAGATAATAATGGCCAATGTACTCACTGAAAGGGTACAGAAATGTAGATATTCCAAACAGTAGATATTCTGATATTTGAAATCCTCATGTTTATTTAACTAAAGCTTTAGATTTTGTAGAGTTTTCTGTTAATAACTTGAATTCTGCATAAAATGCCAGCTGAATCTGTCAACCCTGAAAGTAGGAGGGTACCAAGATCCAGATTCTGCCCCTATTCTCTCCATCATCCACTATCATCCATATTCCAGTGGCAGGACGCTTCTTTCAAAGTCTAGAAGAGATGTAAGGAAAGCCTCATCTTTGTAGAACCTTTGAGCACAGGAATAATGATTCAGTGACTATACAACTCCACATACAAAGTAAACTGAAGAAATTAAAGTGGTAATAAACCTATACACAGCAACAGTCAACAAAATTAAAATTAAAGTACTTCAGCAAATTACATCTACAGTATTATCTTCTCCCCTCAAAACTGCTGAGATAAATGGAATTCCATGGAAATCTCCTAAAATAAATGCTACGTAATTCACATACCAAATACACAGAGATTAAGTACCATTTTTATCAATCTGCTTAAAATTAATGACCTCAAATACAAAAGTAATCAGTAATTTTTAAAATACATCTGAAAGCAAGTGAATATTATTGCACCTAAAAGTGTTGAAAATACATTATATAAACCCACAAAACCATGAGATTTCAACACAGCATGGCTCTATCTACTATATAACCTATAAAACTAAGCATTTTCAACCTAAGAGAACCAAACTGCTAATCATCTCTACTCTGCCACAAAGAAAGCAATCACCCCCACTATATACCACATTCCTACAACTACTAAGGAAAGGAGGAAAGACAGAAGTGGAGAGGTGGAGAGAGGATGTGTAGGGAACAGACATTAACATTCTACAGTGCTGCGACAGTTTTTCTTCTTGGAGGCAATAAGTAATGCAGAGCGGATGCTCCTGTTCGTCTTTTGGAGATGAATCCAGCACAAGGAGATTAAGTCATGAAAGAGGAGCTAAAACATCTGGCCTCCAATACTAACCAACCAACAGCAGAACGGACAGACACCCCAGCTCCCAGAAGCATTGTGAAACATCTTACTAAATACACCTTTTTACTCAGGATTTGTATCTGAATTCTCTGCTGGGATGAAAAGCTAACCAGGATTGTCTCTGCCCTGACGTGAGAGCATCTAGAAAGGAAAAAATGAGAAGCAATGTACTTCACTGCTACTGAGCCTGCCATGCTGAGCCAGAACTCTGCTTTATGTTCTTAGCCTCTCACTCGGTCCTCACAGCAACCCTAGCAAGTAGGAACTATTAATATCCCCATTTTACAAACAAGGGAACTAAGAAACAGAGAAGTGAAGTGGCTTGCCCCAGGTCACACAGTACATAACAGAGTTGAGAGTCAAACCTAGAAAACCTGTTTTCAGAGACAATGCTTTTAACCACTAGCCTTCCCTTCTTTTATTTGAAATGAAATATAATCTTGCTGTAAAGACAACTCAGGAAATGTAAAGTCATCATGTATCCATCCCACTCACCTTACTGCCCACTCTACCACTAAAGGTAAATCTCAAAATCTTTCCTACAGTAATCCCAGACAAACCATTCAAGCCCTGGAAAGTTTACTGTGTACTTCTGCATCATTTAATCTTCGGAGCCCAAAGAGGATGATAGAGGTGGGTGTTACAACCTCCAATTAACAAAGGAATACTTTCAGAGAGTAATTTAACACTACTGCAAAGCTCTAAGTGGCAAAGCCAAGGTTTGAACTCCCCAGTCCACTTAGAAAAGATGCCTGTTGGAAATATTTTATCCACTGTCTCAATGAATCAAATCCCATGGGATGACTGTAACCTCCATTCTATAACATTACACAGGGACAATTTGCCCCAGGATTTACAAAGTGTGGAGAGAACACAAAGAAACCTACAGGAAGTAAATACCAGATATTAAGAAGGCCTTTGCAGGCAAAGTAGTAATCCACAGCTGTTTTCATCTGTGGCAAAGTGGTGGAAAGACAAAGAATCTGCCAACAGATAGGGGTAAGAAGATACCAGCTGAACTGTTAACAAACTTTTAATGTCTCCATGTGAGCTGAAATGAAGATCAGAATCTCCAGGAGCCCCAAAACACAGCAAATCTGCATCCACTTGCCAACTCTTTCCTGTAGGCCTTAATCAAATACACATGGGTGGTGCACAAGGCGCTAGGGCAGGAGAGCTGAGAGAACCCCTATGTCAGGCACTTGTGAAGTCCCTAGATGCAGCGTAGCAGCCTGACACCAGGAGGAAGGCAACTAAGGGGACAGAAATCAGCTTTTACCGTCTCTACTAAAACTACAATAAATTAGCCGGGGGTGGTGGCGGACGCCTGTAATCCCAGCTTCACCAGAGGCTGAGGCAGGAGAATTGCTTGAACCCGGGAGGCAGAGGTTGCTGTGAGTCAAGATCAGCCACTGCGCTCCAGCCCGGAAGACAGAGCAAGACTCCATCTCAAAACAAAGAAAAGAAAACAAGAGCAGGGTAGGCCAGGCACGGCGGCACACGCCTATAATCCCAGCACTTTGGGAGATCGAGACGGGTGATCACCCAAGGTCAGGAGTTCAAGACCAACATGGAGAAGTCCCATCTCTACTAAAAATACAAAAATTAGCCAGGCACGGTGGCATGCACCTGTAATCCCAGCTACTCACGAGTCTGAGGCAGGAGAATCGTTTGAACCCTGCAGACGGAGGATGCAGTGAGCCAAGATCGTGCCAGTGCACTCCAGTCCGGGTGACAGAGCGAGACTCTGTCTCAAAATATAAATAATAATAAATTAAATAAAATAAAAAAGAGCAGGGCAAAGAGATACCTTCTGAGGAACCGAAAGCCATGGAGAGTATAACTAACTCTCCAGTGTCCAGAAAGGCTAGCAGCCAAGCTATAAAACAAAGAGAAATCTCCCACCGTTCAACAAGTTGGCAGCTTGGCTCTGAGGCATAAAGAGATCTCCAAGATCTTACTGGGGTTCGGAGTGAAAACTGCCAAAAACAAATTTGTGATCCCACTTTCAAACTATGTGAATTCCACAGTAAATTGACTCTAATGCTACTTCGAAGCCCAGATCCAGTCAGTCCCCCACATTAACAATGTGACAAAAGGAAGAGCAAGCCCTTTGCCGAGACAGATATTCCTCAGTCTATATTGTTCTTAATGTCCAGCACACAATAAAAAAATTATGGGGCCAGGCGTGGTGGCTCATGCCTTAATCCCAGCACTTTGGGAGGCCCAGGCGGGCGGATCACTTGAAGCCAGGAGTTTGAGATCAGCCTGGCCAACATGGCGAAGCCCCATCTCTACTAAAAATACAAAACATTAGCCGGGCGTGCTGGCATACACCTGTAATTCCAACTACTCAGGAGGCTGAGGCACGAGAATGGCTTAAAGCCAGGAGGCAGAGGTTGCAGTGGGATGAGATCGCGCCACTGCACTCCAGCCTGGGTGACAAAGTGAGATGTCCCAAAAAAAAAAAGATAATAATAATAAATAGAAATAATGGGACACAAGGAGGAGACAAACATGGTCCATTTTCAAAAAGTCAGCAGGGGGTACATCCATATATGATCCTGATGTTGCAACCAGTAGACATAACCATGAATAAATGTACTAAAAGACTTAGTGAGGAAGACGAGCAGGTGAAGGATTTCATCAGAGTAAAATAACTAAATAGGTAAACAGAAAAGCCAGAAATGGAAATTACAATTTCAGAAAGAAAGAACTCATTCGATGAGCTTAACAGAAAACGGGACATAGCAGAAGGTGGTGGTTCTATGAGTTGCAGAGACAGAAAAATGGAAAACAAGAAAACTGCCCAAGGGCTGAGAAATAATAAATGGCTTGAATATACTGGAGTCCCAGAAGACAAGGAGAGAACTGGATAAAAGAAATATCTTAAGAAAATAATAATCTGATAATTTCCCAAATGTAATGAAGGACATCAACCCACAGATCGGAGAAGCTCATTAAATCCAAAGATAGTAAATATAAAGAAAAATCACACCTAGGCACATCATAGCCAAAGTGCTAAAAACCAAAGACGAAGAGGAAATACTCAAAGCAACCAGAGGAAAACGAGACATATGACTTGTAGAAAACTGTAATAAGGGCAACATTTAAGAAGGCTAAATTTTATCAAAAATAATTAAAGTCAGAATATGATGAACTAACATGTTTAGAATGCTGAGGTGTGGGGAAAATGACTGTCACACAAGGCTGTCTAATAAAAAAAAACTAAAGAAAGAACTCTCAAAACTAGCTTTAAAAAAAAAAGGAAACAATCCAATTATGAAATGAGTGAAAAAATAAATAAATATTTCACCAAAGAGGATACATAGATGGCAAATAAGCAGATGAAAAGATGGTCAACATTATTAGGCATTAGAGGAATGCAAATTAAAACCACAATGAGGTATCATTACATTCAGGTTAGAACAGTTACAATAAACAGTGATAATACCGAAGTCTGGTGAGGATGCAAAGAAAATGGATCACTTATACACTGCTGGTGAAAATGTAAAATAGTACAGCTACTCTGGAAAATAGTTTGGCAGGTTCTTACGAAACTAAAGATTAACTTGCCAATAATCACATTCATGGGTATTCATCCCAGAGAAAATATATTCATACAAAACCTGTACACAAATGTTCATAGCAGCTTTACTCATAACAGCAAAATAGTACAAACAGTGCAAATGTTGTTTGTGTGGATTGTTGAACCAACTCCGGTATATCCATACAACTGTAAACTGCTCAGCAATACAAAGGAATGAACAATTGATACATAAAACAACCTGGACAGACCTCAAGGACATTTTGCTTAGTGAAAAAAGTACATCGCAGAAGGTTAAACATGGTATGATTTCATGTATATAACATTCCGAAAATGACACAACTAATAGAGATGAAGAACAGGGGCCAGGGACAAGGAACAGGATGGCTGAGAGTACAAAGAAATTGCACAAGGGAGATTTTGTGGTGATGGAACAGTACTGTATCTTGATGGTGGCAGTGTTATAAGAATCTACACATATGATAAAACTGCAGAGAACTTTACCCACTCGCACACACACACCTGCAGTTTAAAATATAGTGAACAATGAATAAGGTCATTGGTACGTACCAGTATCAATTTCTTGGTTTCTGTATTATACTACAAGCTATAAAAGATGTCACCTTTGGGGAAGCTGGGCAAGGGTACATGGGACTGTGAATTTTTTTATGCCATGTTCTCTGAGATTATTACTATATAAAAATAAAAGGTTTAATATTTTAAAAGGAAGACAAAGTAAAGACATTTTCTGATAAGCCAAAGCTGAGCAGATCCACATTTAAAAAGATGCTGAAGTTCTTCAGACTGAATGGAAACAGTATCAGACAGAAACAGGAAGAAAGAACACCAAAAGACATTAAGTGTGTTCCTCCTGAGATATTCCTTTGTTCAACCAACATTTGTTAAATATCTTTTCTGCAAGTCTTTATGGTAAGTGCCATGGGAT
This sequence comes from Papio anubis, assembly GCF_008728515.1. Lineage (NCBI taxonomy): Eukaryota > Metazoa > Chordata > Mammalia > Primates > Cercopithecidae > Papio > Papio anubis. The sequence goes on along the minus strand of NC_044990.1, from coordinate 5,937,755 downwards.
CAAAGACAAATAACACTCATACTATCTATTATACAAACCTACACATAAATATTAGCAACAAATGACATTGAAGACTATGTTATCAAGCTACTTATACACTGCTGGTGGTTATACAGAAAAGGAAGTTGTTGTTGGGAAATGGTAGGTAAAGAAAGACTTCCCAGAGCTGAATCTGAAGATGAATGTTAAATGAACAAGTGAGGGACAGTATTCTAGGCAAAGCGTCTGCCGGAGAGAGAGCAGCCACAGAGGAGTGAACGAGGAAGACATACATGTGGAGCTCCAAGAGCTCAAGAGACCCAAGGAGGAGGAGGAAGAAAAATCCCCAGGAAATGACAGAAGACAGACTGGGGATGGACAGGCAGAGCCCAAAAAGCCCCTGTCAAATAAGGAGGATCTACAAGTAACCGGGAGAGTTGGAAGGAACTTCTATTCCTTTATTAGGAAAGGAATAGAAGTCTAGGGAGGTAACTTTGGCAGTATGAATGATGTACTCGGGGAAAGCGATATAGGAGCTACAACTGGGCAGTAATACAACAGTCCAGAAAGGAGATGGTAGTAAGCTTAGGCCAAGGCAGCAGCCAGGAGCACAGGAGTCAAAGGGCATATACAAGCTAGCTGAGGATCAAGAGGAAAGGGAGGAACTGACGATCACTCCCACAATTCCAACTTGAGTGCTGAAAAGATTTTACCTCCATTTGTCTCAAAAGGGAATAGAACAGTAAGGAGCAGGTTTTGATGCAAAAAATAATAATTACACTTTTGGAGATGGTGATCTTGAGGTACAGGGGGAACCTCCAGATATCTAACAAATGCAGAGATACAGCCTGGAGCAGAGGCCATAAATTAGCCCTCGCTGGAACTGAAGGACTAGAAGAGCATTTGATGGAATTGCCAAGGGGAGTAAATACAAAATGAGAAGAAAACAGCATTAAGAATCAAATTCCAGGAGAAAAAGGCCCTTCGAAAATTTATACTTTAAAAAGTATAAATTGGAATACTTTTGTTGTCATTATATGTTAAGAGCCTTCAATTACTTAAATCAATGTAACTAATTCTTCTTCTAGTAATACAGTAATATATGAATAAAGGAATGAACACAAATGTGGACAAAGATTTGTACACAATGATGTTCCCTTCAGTGTTATTTATGTAATAAAACATAGAAGCAACTAAATCAGCCAAATGAAGGAACTGATTTAAAGCAAACTACGTTAGATCTAGAAATTATTATGCAATGACCTATGCAGTATTTTAGAAGACTTAATTATGTGATAACATTTTTCTGACATGACACTAAATGGAAAAGCATACAAAGTAGTGTCTATAGGATTTATTTATACAAGAATATTTATTGAATACCTACTATATGCTAGTACCTAAGTGCTGAATATAAAATGCAGTAAAAGGTAGATAATTCCTTTTTATGGACCCTGGATTCCACTGGAATGTGACTTAAAAAGAGCAAATAAATAAATCTGCAAGAAAATATGACATGAAATAAATGCTAAGACACACAAAACAGTAACATAATAAAATATTATCAGTTATATAAAAATACCTGAAGTTAAATTTAAAGACATAAAGCACAAGATTAACAGTAAACAATAATAATAATAATTTAAAACAAAGCAAATTTCAGGTGGCTTGGTAAATGGCCTAGAAAAATAAAGGTGAAATTATAAAGTGTTTGGGTACTTTATGATTCAATCTTCAGCATATTCACAAGACAGAACTTTTACAACCTTTCATCTTTCTCACCCTCAAACCAAAAAACTCAGGAGGCACCGGCAAGCAGTATGCTGAGGGAAGCCCATGCTTCTGCCAAGTCCGTTTGGACCAAAATGAATTCCTCAGTAATGCTTAAGGTAGAAAGTTTTGCAAGATAAACGACCCTTCCATAAACAAGCTAAGATGATATTTTTTATATTTCCACTTTCATTACAGTACAATGCCCCCACTCCCCACCCACATTCACCTAAATTCATTCACCCATTCACTGAACCAATATTGCATGTCAGGGACTCCCTTAAAATCGTAACATCCCCTAGAAACAGTACTCAAATGCTACAGAAACTCAAAAACCAATTCCTAAAATAAAACTATTAGACTGCTTAAACATTTGTGCAAAGTCTAAACTGAAGAAAATCACTGTAAATATTGCCACAAGTTGTGTAACATTACAGAAATGTCCTTAGAAAATAACCCATGTATGCTTAACACACAGACAGGCACATGCATACACAGCTCAATGACATTTATCCTGAAAAACTTACCCTGGAACAGACAACTGACAAGACACTGATAAGAATGTCTTCCTATTAGAGGTAGAGAAATTGAGAAAACATTGTATTGTACACTGAATTGTGTATAATCCACCAAAATCATGTGGAAGCTCCCATCCCTGACGTGATGCATTTGGAGACAGGACCTTTATAGAGGTAATTAAGGTTACATGAGGTTACAGGGTGGGACCCAGATCCTATGGAACCTATGGCCTTAGAAGAAGAGACACCAAACTCACACTCTGCACCCACTCAGAAGAAAGGCCATCTGAGGACGAAGAACTCGCAGGTAAAGCGGAAAGATGGCCCTCACCGGGAAGTGAACCCTGCTGGAACTGTGTTCTTGGACTTCTGAGCCTCCAGAACTGTGAGAAAATCTCTGTTGTTTAAGCTAGACAGGCTGTGGTATTTTGTTATGCAGCCTAAGACACACTGTAAGATAAAATTACCATAAAATTCATGAGTAAAACTGAGATTCACTCCCTCAAAAAAACACAAAAATATTTCCAATAGTCTAGAATCTTTCCTGAAAATTCAGTATTACTCAAACTAACATTAATCACAGGCTTCTTAAAAAGTCAGCTGTCAGGGTGAAATATTTTATTATTAGAGATTAGTCAGTTAAATAAATCACTCTGTAGAGGTTGGTGATATCATGAACTTCATTAAAACTGTGGTTCAGCAAAGCTTATTGTTCCAGAAATTAAGCAAAGCCCAAAATAATCTAGAGTCACTGCGGCAGAAAGCAAAAAAAAAAAAAAATCTCGCCTGCTCCTTTGAGGTCCTTTTGAATGACTAGCTAGTGTCTTCTCCAGAGCCAGACATCCATTCTGAAGCAACAGCTGAGTGCATGGGATTAACACACCACACTGAGCCCGGCAGGGACGTAAGTACCTTAAGGGGTGACCAAGTAATAGTCACCAATGCCCGCATCTCCAACCTCAAGCACCTACAACTCAGTCCTCAGACCTCTTCTCTTCTCTATCCCCACTCCCTCCTTTCCTGATCTCACAGTTTTAAATGCCACATATATCCTGACAGCTCCCAAATTCCCAGCTCCAGGCCAGACCACTTTCCGTGATACCCAACAGCTAACTCAGTATCTTCATGTGGACGTCTAACACACAACCCTAATATAAAATTCAGCATGCCCAAAACTGAACTCCTGACGTCCCCCAGCAATCTGGAGCTCATGGTCTCCCCCTCTCAGTTCATGGCAATCCCATATATCTCAGCTGCTCAAGTCAAAAATCCTGGGCATCCTCAATTTCCCTCCCTCACTGTCAGATCCACCAGCAAATCCTACTAGTGGTTCCACCTTCTAAATACATCAAAATCCTACCGCTTCCGCCACCTCAACCGCTTCCATCCTCACCCAAGCCTCCCGGCTGGTCTCCACTTTACTCTCTGTTCCCCGACAGACTGTTCTCCTAAGAAGCTAGAGAATTTCTGTCAAAGAAGTTGGATCACATCTCTCTTTCATTTCAAACTCTCTGGTGGCCGGCCATTCAGCACTCATGGCGTGATGAAAATCTAAAACCTTTACAATGACCTGAGAGTCACATGACCTGCTTCCTTCCCTCCCCTAACCACTCTGTCCTCATCTCTTACTCTCTCCCTCTCCCTCCCTCACTCTACTGCAGGTCTTCTCCCTGAACACACACGCTAGAGAGTAGCCCACCAACACCTTTGCACTTGCTACCATCTCTCCTGGAATGTTCCTCCCCACCCACCCACACTTCCATGGCTCAGTCCCTCACACCTCCTTCAAATCTCTGCCCAAATATTACCTCTGCCTCACCCCAATGAAAACTGCAAGTCCTGAACTTCCTTACCCCTTTTAAATGATTTTGTTCTCTCCATTACTATCTATTATCTTCTAATGTGCTACGTGTGAATAATTTATTAATTTGTCTCCTTTACTGCCTAATTCTCCCATTAGAATGCCAGCTTTGTGAGGGCAGGAATTTTTTTGAGGTTTTGTTCACTGATGTGTCCCAGTGCCCAGATGAGTGCATGGAACACAGTAGGTGTGCAGTAACTCAGTCCCAGTGCCCAGATCAGTGCATGGAACACAGTAGGTGTGCTGTAACTCACCGTCCCAGTGCCCAGATCAGTGCATGGAACACAGTAGGTGTGCAGTAACTCACTGTCCCAGTGCCCAGATCAGTGCATGGAACACAGTAGGTATGCAGTAACTCACTGTCACAGTGCCCGGATCAGTGCATGGAACACAGTAGGTGTGCAGTAACTCACTGGTGACAGGACAAAAAGTGTATGTGGCATTTCATTCCCACATTTTACATAGAAGAACCCAGAGAAATATTAGCTTAGCAGACTTTTGACATACTGATTTGGACCCTTTCTCTGTGTGCCCTCCCTTGGTGATCTCACCTAACAATCTCATCGAGATCTGCCTGTGCTTAAATCCCATCCAGATTACTTTTGTGAGTAGATTTATAGGGCATACTTCCGGCTTAAGACTCACATTTAAAGGTGACATCTGTAGGAGGAAAGACATTTAAAGAGAAAAAGAAATTTAAACTGAATAATCTATTTTCCATCTTCTTTCGGGTTTCTTTTCTCTCAAATAAAAAAAGGTCAAAATTCAAAACTATTACTGGAGTTAAAGTAAATACCATGTTACATTTTTACAGGGAGTAAGAGGTGGCAATCTTATTAGTACAGAAATAACTAAAAATACCACAAATTTTACTTTTTTCTCTGTGATTTAACAGGTGTTGGAGGGGGCTTCTCAGCAGCGGGTCACGAATAAAAAATTAACAGGATGGAAATTAATGCGATGGGAAATCAAAGCATCCAGGCTTCAAACCAAGAACATTCTGACAATGTCTTACAAACTGAGGACTGACAAAGCATATTAATGAGAAATACTGTTAGAATGCTATTCAGATATGGGTCTTCAGTTGCAGCTTTCCAAAAGAATTAGTTTCAAAGGGGAAGGGGAAGTTACACATAGAAAAGCAAAAGCATGTTCGTGTTTTCCATTCCCTCCTGTACACTGAGCTCATGGGGTGAACCTTCATCTGCCCTGGCCTAAGTCCAGCAATGGGGGATGGCCATTCAAGAAACTAACACAAGAATCAGGACGGCACTGCTCACTGAACATGTGTGAACATGTTTACCTCTGTTCAAAACAATCCAAAGCATGAGGTCTAACATTCCCTCAGAGGCAGAAGGTATCCTACACCCCAACCTACACTAACTGCATTATCTTTCATTGTATTTTAAGTGCACATATATATTTGCCAGACTCTGTTGTGCTTTGGAGAAATAACTAAAGAAAAGCTTTACATACTAGATATAGTCAAAAATCATTCTAAAAGTATTATCACGGTAGCTAATTTATTCTTAACATTCAACTAAAGCCAAAACAGCAAGACCCCTCATACAAATGCATCTATTGACGATGCCACATCAGGCTGCCATCACTAAGCCTCAGTGAGACTTTACCATTTGCCTACATAAGTCACTTTCTAAGCCATATGGTTGTCCATCCCTGCAGGGCTCAATTTGCAGTTACGTTCTGATATCTAGCAATCAGAGCAATTCCCACCATGACACCCTGTTCAGTGGCCACTTCTTCCTTCAATGCTCTCCAGGCACTGCCTCCTCCACTCCACATTACTCAGTTCTGAGAGGAACCATTTTTAGTGCTAAACTTCATATCTGATAGAACAAGCTGAAACTTCTTCCAAACTAATACTCTCACAAAACAGAAAACACCCTACAGTGCACCTATTTGGCTGAACAAAAACAGAAAGGAACCAAGTTAACTATCCATCTACTGAGTATCTGAAAAGCAGACATGGAAGAATGCTCAACCTCATGCAATATAAAGAAATACAGGACCAGGCACAGTAGCTCATGCCTATAATCCCAGCACTTTGAGAGACTGAGGCAAGAGGATCATTTGAGCCCAAGAGTTCGAGACTAGCCTGGGCAACATGGTGAAACCCCATCTCTACAAAAAGAAAAAAAAAACAACAACCCAGGTGTGGTGGTGTGTGCCTGTGGCCCCAGCTACTTGGGAGGCTGAGGTGGGAGAATCACTTGAGCCCAGGAGGTCAAGGCTGCAGTGAGCCATAATCATGCCACTGCACTCCAGCCTGGGTGACAGAGTAAGACTCTGTCTTAAAAAATAAATAAACAAGTTATAGAAGAAATACAAATTAGAGCTGCAATGCCATGCCATTTTAACTTGTTAGATGAGCAAAGATTAAACATATGAAAAATCCCAGTACTGGCCAGGATGGGGAGGGACACAGGTACTCTCTGACACTTTACTGGGGGAAGTAAACTGTTCCTCACTTTAAAACTACAAAAGGGTTGACAAGATCAAATTAGAATCCAGAGGAAAAATGTACACATATTTCCTAAAATGTAATCTGTGATGATAACTGAAACAGAAGCCAATTTGGAGATACTATTTGACTTTGGTAGAAACACAAGTAGGGTTTAATCTCTTCCCCCAACTTCCTGGCCACAGCTGACTGAATGGGGACAGACACTACCTAAAATGGGCCAGGTTTCCCTCCCAGGAATCTGGAATTGGGATTGTGTGGTTCTGATTTGGTCTGGTCATGTGTGTTTTTCAACAGTGAAAACATAAACCTCACGTCACATTAAGTCATCCTGCCTCTATTTCTATTTAGCATACAAACAGCATTTGAGGATTCAATAAATCGACTTCCACTTTGAATTTTTCAAACTTACACTCTACGGTTATTTTCTGCTTACATTTTTGTTTTTCCTAACCTTCCTTCTTATCTTTCTGATTTGAAGAACGGCAATTTCTATCAGCTTATCTGATTATCATATTTACTTCTGTTTAAGAGCATTATTTACAGTTATTTAATAGACTGACTCTTGTGTAACTAGAGTCAACAAATTCCAAATCTCGCCCTCTACCTCACAATATTATTCTTGATGGGATTATGGAGGTGCTGGTAAACTTTTCTTTAGGGTTTGGTTTTGAATTTTTTTGTTTTTTTTCTTTTTAAGTCCCATAGCAATCATAAATCAAGGAATCCTCAATGAAACTTTCCAAAAGAGACAAAAAAACTTTTGGTCTCTTCATTTTAAAAACTCATTTTAATTTAATAGTGACTGACATTCACCAACAGATGAAGACCAATTTTTCCTCTTCATTTGTTCCATTATTTTCCAGTTTGTTACAGAATTATACAAGCTACGGATCTGAAGTGCCCTTCAATATGTCAAGTTTGAGTTTAGAGAATTAGCACCCCCTTGATTATCTTCTCCCATGAACCCATCATGCTGTCCAGCAGCTCTCAATCTAACAACACCCAAAAAGCAAAGAAAATATACACACTTATTTCAATCATAATAGTCAATTATGACAACGCAAATAATTTAAGCTTTCAAAGCACTTAATTCTGCTGAAGATACAATCATGTTACATACTTCAAAAATGATACTCCCCCATCCTGTTTTTGGAGAACTCTGAAAATCTAGACAATATGCTTCCTTTCAAAACACCAACTGGTTATAGAGGAAAAGAAACAGACAAATGATCTTGCCAAGAGCCATTTCTGTAATTTCCCTCCACTGAGTAGCCCTTTCAGTGGCTACAAAGATTTAAATTCAATCCTTGATTGGACTGATGATACACCACCTTTTATTTATTTAGAATTGAATTTTCAAAAAAAAAAAAAAAACGGTTTCGTGAGCTCTAATTCAGTTGTTTCCAATTTTTCCAAGTATGAGGACCCCGCTGCAATACTACAATAAAACAAAACAAAAATACTGAGGATTCTTTTTAAAAAGAAAACTGAGGATTCTTTTTTTTTTGAGGCAGGGTCTCACTCTGTCACCCAGACTGGAGTGCAGTGGCACCATCCTGGCTCACTGCAACCTCCACCTCCCAGGCTCCAGTGATCCGCCCGCCTCAGCCTCCCAAGTAGCCAGGACTACAGGGGTGTGCCACCACACCTGGCTAATTTTTTATATTTTTGGTAAAGACAGGGTTTCGCCATGTTGACCAGACTAAAACTCAGGATTTTTTAAATCGCTCTATCTAGTGATGAGAATATAGAAACCAAAAAAACTGTCAGTACAAAATAACTCTCTTAAAAGCACCTGCAAACATCTACGAAACAGTAAAACACAAATTTAATCTTTTTATTACAGAGCCAGTTCATGTCAGAATAAGGTCTAAAACCCAGTCTCCAGATTTATAATACAGATGGGGCTCTTAGAACTATCATGGAGGCCAGGTGTTTCTCAAGTAGCCCTGACAATTCTCTTAGGAACTAGACAAGCTGACTTGAAAGTTCTTCTAGAAAAGCAAACAAAGACAGACAAGACAATTCTGAAAAAGAAGAATAAGGGTAGAGAACATCCCCTATCAGATATTAAAACATTATAAAGCTTCAATAATAAAAATAGTGTGAATAAATAAACCTATAATGGAATAGACTAGAAAATGCAGAAACTGACGAAGTATAGATAGGAACTCAGTATAAGATGGATGTGACATTTTAAATCCCTAGGGTAAGAGTTATTGGTTAAATGCTATTGTAACAACTGGATACTCACTAGAAGAAAAAAATCAAATGGCGTCCTCACTCTCCCCCTTATACCAAAAGAAGTTTCAGGTGTATTAATAGCAAAAATGTACAAAATAAAACCAATAAAGAGCGAAAAGAAACACAAAAAAATGTTTTAACAATCTTGAAGAAGAAAACGTCTTTCAAAACATTATTGAAAAACAAGAAAGGCCAAATATTAAACTACTTGAAAAAAATCAAATATTACTTCATTACAGAAAATTCTATAAACAAAATCAAGATTATATATCAAATGAGGTCTTTTTGGGGCATCATAATTCTATCCACAAACCTGGGGTTCTGTGACACCCAAGTACAGCACTCTATTCCATGCAATTCCATACCACTTGAAAGGAAGCTTTTAATACGGTTAAAATCAAGTCATCTAACAGAATCCTTTCTTTCCTAGGCCTATGAAGTAAGTTTTCTACAGCACCATCCTCAGCTATCACCTCCACTCACATTAGAAACTGTCTGCCACACAGTAAGGCAAGGGCTTTTATTATGCATTTGGGGGGTTTACAGTTTAATTTGAGCAGAAGATAGACACAGCAAAGCAATACAAGTCAAAAGGTTTTTCTAGGCTTGCTCTGGGATTATATGGTCTTACCGCCAACATGCAGGTTCGGCAGTGAACACTTATCAAATTTATAACATCAACAGAGACTTCTGAGCCCCTACTATATGGAACCAAACCTGAGATGAAGAACAGTCTACTGCCTTCCAGAAGCTTACAATCTAACTTAGTCAAAGAGACCATGAGGTAAGGACATCTGCTTACCAACTAGCGGTAACAGAATTATGCTTCAGTCTTCAAATCTCTCCATATGACTGAGTACAATAAAATTATAGTTATTTTACTTGTCAGTATAAGGAAAGCACAGCTAACCATATGATTTTTCTCAAACCTAGTGTGTAGGCATACCTAAGTGATTCAACCCAAAACCTGAAAACACTAATGTAACCCATATCAGCTCAGTGACGGACTCCATTCACAAGGTAATTAATGTAAACAGCTGCTGTTTACATTTGGATCTTTAGTTCTACACCATCTGGATTTTCATCATTTTTATTTCCCTTTATCCATAGCTGGTATTTCTCCAAGTTCTTGTCAATTTGATCTTCCTTTTTGACACAAAATATTATTTATTACAGCTATAAATTGGCTTTCTTCATCTCAGTCCACCTTTTTTTTTTTTTTACGTTTTTCTTTCTTTTTGCATTCCAGGGTATTGCTTGGGAAAATGCTTTCATGCCATGGTGAAAGCTGAGTCAGAGGGGATCTGTCATCTCACTACTTTCCTTCCAGATGATGGAATGCCGGCTGTATTCCTCCACTCCCCTGATTATTTAGTTAGCATGAGTTATCAGAACTATCAGCAGAGTAACAACAGTTTTCATATTTTAATTTACAAAGAAGACTTTGAAACACACAGTAAGGACTCTCTGTAAGGTCAACCTACAGGGCAATACTGGCTTTGCAAGAAATTCCAAAACTGCTTGTCCTGTATATGCCTTCAACACACAACCAACCACTAGCAACTAAAATTTCTGAATAATTATCTCACATCTTTCTTTGCTGCCTGTGAATGTTTCCTAGATAACTGAACATAAAACTGAGGAATGCTTTACAAATTCCCTATTTTAACTTACAGAAATAATTAAACTCAAGACAAATTATACTTTACCTGGCAATTACAAAGAAATGACTGAAATTACAAGTCAACTCCAATAAGCCATCCTTAATAAATTTCTATAATACTAGCAATTCCATTGGTTAACGACCAGAACTCTCAATAAAGTTCAGTGTGTTTATCAATACAGATTAACAGTGACCATACAGTCTTCATTTCAAATCCTAGGACTAGTTTCCACAAAAATTGTGTTCACTGCATAGCACTGGAAATTAAGGTCACCTTTTTACTTTACAAATAAGCACCTTGGAGAAGTCGTCTTAGTGAGTATTTCCCGGGAATAAAAAAGACACTCTTTCACATTTGCCACAGTCAGGAATTTTCATAACCTGGAGATGGTTCATCTGTGTTCCAGCAGATACCACTAGTCACCCAGCAAAAGCAGTAGGAAAAGGAAAAGGTTCACCATTCTGTTAATTTACTGGTCCCTTGCAACTAAGTGATTAATCTATGATGAGAGGGAAGAAAGAGGTACCTGGAAGGAAGTGTCTTTGTTAGACGCTTGTTTGATCTCCATAATCCTGCAAAACCAAGTGTGTATCTTTTTCCCCTCCAGGGAGGTGGGGGAGGTACCACTTAGAAGTTAGGGGGTTAAGTACACATTACAGGAAGTCACAGGTCCCATGCACTGAGCCCAAACACACTTCACTGAATTGAATTTTCAGAACCTTTTTAAGTGATCACATCTCTGGTAAGCCATTTCGGCTTCTGCACTGCAAACTTTTTGGGCGACTTGAGTGGCAACCACACTTCTGACTCCTGTTACTATCTGCTGCTGCTGTGGCTATTTGAAGAGACTGAAATAGGCTTTAGGTAGCCTCCTGATCACAAAAGCACACTCCAACAAAGCTAGAGTGGCTTTCAAGGCTTAAAGAAGTGGGAAAAGGATGTTCTAGAAATGAAATACTGAGGGTAAAGTACAAACACCACAGTGGAGGGTGCTCAGGGTCATTCTTCTGAAAAATGGGTCAAAGTAATATAATCAAATTCATAATAAAAAAATAATTTTCAATGAAATAAGGAATTTTCAATGAAAGATACTACCTAGCAAAAAATAACTCTTATTTGGGCTTAAGGAGCCTTCGACTCTTAGATTCACCCCCACTTCTGCCTACTCTAATTATGAACTACTCTGCATCTTTATGTACTTCCATTTTGAGTAAAAACAAAATAATAAACACTACAGGAGAAGGAGCCCTAGCCTAGAATCTGGATTTCTTGAACCAGCTTTACTGTTCACTTGCCATTTGTGACCATAAGAATCTTTCTGTTTCTTACCTGTTACTGAAAATAATTGTTTTTTCTGTCCTTGCTTGCTCCCTTTGGAACCTGTCCCCATGTGACCAGTGTCATCTGAATAATAAGCCACCTTATGGTATTGTACACACCAAATGAGATCATATAACTAAAGACACTTAACCCATAAATCATTATGCAAACATGTACTCTTATCAAAACTGATAGACGCTATCCACAGTAACTCTGTCCAAACTGCTTTACCATGGCTGTTGCTATCTTTCCACTAAGACCCTAGGCTTCAAATTACCACTTTAGCATTCATTTCTTTCTGCCCCCATTTTAAGCATCCGTACAGGTGCCTGTCATTATCTTTCTTATTGACTAATTATGCTCTCAAGGTATCTATCCTATTAGAATACATGTTAAAAGCTGAAAACAGAGACCTACATTATTTTTGCCCTCTCTTCCAAGGTATGGTCTTGAAACACACACACAGATCTGAAGGTTTCTTAAGGATTTCCTCTCTATTGCTGCTTTCTTTACTCTGACAGTTACTGGGAAATTTTCTATTCTCAGCACAGTACTAAGCACTTTATTTATTATTTACATTCTCTTACTTAAGTATACTCTTTAAATACAACACTGTGGGGTAGGCTTTTTTTTTTTTCTTTTTTTTTCTTTTGAGACGGAGTCTCACTCTGTCACCCAGTCTAGAGTGCAGTGGTATGATCTTGGCTCACTGCAACCTCCGCCTCCCAGGTTCAAGCAATTCTCCTGCCTCAGCCTCCTGAGCAACTGGGACTACAGGTGCACACCGCTACGCCCGGTTAATTTTTTGTATTTTAGTAGAGACGGGGTTTTCACTGTGTTGCCCAGGCTGGTCTCGACCTCCTGAGCTCACTGAGTCACTTCAGAAATTCTGTTAACTTAAATTTAAATGAAACTTGCAAAATCTTCTGAGGATAGCCAGATTAATCAAATTCTATTCAACTTAGGAAAAGAAACCACATTCCATCCATTCACATATGGTTTCCTTATTTTATCACAACCAATACTTTCAAAATAATCTTTAAAAAAAGAAATTTGACCAGGTATAGTGGCTCACACCTGTAATCCCAGCACTTTGGGAGGCCAAGACAGGCAGATTATTTGAGCTCAGGAGTTCAAGACCAGCCTGGGCAACATGGTGAAACCCCATCTCTTCTAAAAATACAAAAAATTAGCCAGGCATGGTGGTACATGCCCGTAATCCCAGCTACTCGGGAGGCTGAGGTGGGGGGATCAACTGAGCCCAGAAGTCAAGCTTGCAGGGAGCCAAGATTGTACCACTGCATTCCAGCCTGGGTGACAGGAGTGTGACCTTGCCTTAAAAAAAAAAAAAAGAAAGAAATTTATGCCAGGTGCGGTGGCTCACGCAGGTAATTCCAACACTTTGGGAGGCCGAGGCAGGTTGATCACCTGAGGTCAGGAGTTCAAGACCAACCTGACCAACACGGAGAAACCCCATCTCTTCTAAAAATACAAAATTAGCCGGGTATGGTAACACATGCCTGTAATCTCAGCTACTTGGGAGGCTGAGGCAGGAGGATCGCTTGGACCCAGGAGGTGGAGGTTGCAGTGAGCTGAGATCGTACCACTGCACTCCAGTCTGGGCAACAAGAGCAAAAACTCCATATCAACAAAAAAAAAAAAAAAGAAAAGAAAAAAGAAATTTCAAAACTACCATAAATAATTTGACCTGAAAATTAGGCAGCCCCCAAAATAAAACAAAAATATCAACAAGTAACAAAAAAAAACCATATGAAAACCAATACTTCAGGAATAATATTTGAATGCTAATTGTACCTACAAAAAGAAATATTAATCTAATGCTTGTCGAGTTTTAGACAAAGCCCATGGAAAGTTTAGCACCATTCATTGAGATTCAGGTGTTTCTGAAAAAGAACTGAACATCTTGAGAGAAGCAGAAAACTGCATGTGTTTTAAGTTATATTTTTCTACAGCACTTCTGACAAAAGAAAACCACAAAAGCCAACTTTTGGATGTATTCAAAAGATTCTATCCTAATACTCTAAAAGGTAAAAGTTGCAGATTTTTTTAATGAAAGATAATGGAAAGCAAAACATGCACAGTAAGAATTGTCTTAATTACTGGAAATGCAGGCACCTCTAATTTTCAGTATCTAAGGTGGGGGTGTCCAATCTTTTGGTTTCCCTGGGCCACACTGGAAGAAGAAGAATTGTCTTGGGCCACACATAAAATACACTAACGATAGCTGATGAGCTAAAAATAAGTAAATAATAAATAAATCTCAAAAAAAAAATCTCATAATGTTCTAAGAAAATTTACAAATTTATGTTGGGCTGCATTCAAAGCCATTCTGGGCCACATGCAGCCCATGGGCCACGGGTTGGACAAGCTTGATTTAAGGTTTCAGAAATACCATCATCCTAGAAAGCATCTTCAGCATGATTCAGTTTTGCTTTTTCTGAGCTCATTTATTCATTTCCTTTGCCAGTTCATTCATTTCTGATGACCAAGCATATTCAGTGCTCACACTAAACACCAGGAGCGCCATCCTCTGGTTTTAAAAAAAGGGTAAACACAAGGGTCTATACCATGAGCTGAACACTGGATGAGGGGGTCCGGGGGGCTGTTACACAGAGAATCATGTTGTTTCTTTTTTCTCTTTCAGGAATCCACTGAAACAAACCAAAAATGAAATAGTAAACTAGGCAAAGTGACACAATCTAGGTGAGATATCATTATATCTGCAAAACAACCCAAAAAGTAAACGTCTCTTCAGTAAAAGAATGCCACTACTTTCAACCTTACTTCCTATCCTTGGCACTTCAATTTAACATGTGTCTAGAACCAGACTACCCACCTATATATTTCATAGACTATTAAAATATTTGAATGTATTTGTCTGCTATCCAAAATTAACTAATGATAAGCAAAAAATAATTACTATAATTAATTTGTTAATAATAGTCATCACTATCTTTCCCCTTTTCTAGGCTTGGATATTTTATTTACTTTCGTATTTTAATCTAGTTTCTCTCTCTCTCTCTCCTTAAGGCAAGAGGATCACTTGAAGCCAGGATTCAAGACCAGCCTTAGCAGCATAGTGAGACTCTATCTCTAAAAAAAACTTTAAAAATTAGCCGGTCCTAGTGGCACACACCAGTAGTCCAAGCCACTCAGGAGGCTGAGGTGGGAGGCTTACCTGGGCCCAGAGTTTGGGGTTACAGTGAGCTATGATTGCACCATGGCACTCTAGCCTGGGCGACAGAGCTAGACCCTGTCTCAAAAAAAGAAAAAAGAAAGAAAAAAAAAAGGAAATGTATCCCAAGAATATAAGGTTGGCTTAATCTCCAAAAATCAATATAATAACTACTACCATAAAGGACAAAATCATATGATCATCTCAATAGAAAAAGCATTTCCCAAAATCCAATATCCATTCATGATTATTGATTTGTTAAAGAAAAGATGTTAAATGATATCAAGAACAATACAGCATATACGTGTCAACGGAGACACAATGAGAAAGCTAAAGTAAAATACATGAAACAAAAGAAGTTTATTACTCATAGGTCCCAGAGAGGTTAGAGTGCCAAACAGAGACAGACAGGAGGTCCTGAGACAGGACAGGGAAGGAGCAGGAGGGAGAGGGAGAAAGAACTGTGGAACTACACCTTTGTTGAGGGACATTATTCCCTATGCTTTCCCTCAAGGGTTGTGAATCAGTTAAAGAAAACAAATGTGAATGGGAACTTATTCACATGACTCTGAGGATGACCATTAGGTTTTACTGTGGTTGGCAGCTCATGGTGTGTTGCATTTTGGGTCAGTGAGATGAGGCACAATTAGGCCATACTGCAAACAACCACAGGGAGGGTAGGTTCTAAGTAGGCCAAAGGTGACAGGACATGACTGAGTTACAATTTATGTTAGGCCTAAAATGGATGCTAAGGTAGCAACTATATTAAACTTATCACAGTGATTAAAAACTCCTAGACTTAGAATAAAACTTCCTCAACCTGAGAAGTCGTCTACAAGAAAACAACTAACATCACGCTTAATGCTGAAGGACTGAATGCTTTCCCCCTGAAATCAGGAACAAAGGAGGAATATCTAATCTTATAATTTCTATGCAATATTGTAAAGGAAATTCTATCCAGTGCAATAAGACAGGAGGAAAGAAAAGAAGCGGGGAAAGGAGGAGAAAGTATCTAGATTGGAAAAGAGGTAAAATTGTCTTGCTAGTCAATTTCATGATTACACATTTTATGATCCTATACATACAAAAGTCTAAGGAATCCACAATAAAACTACTAGAATTAAAAGACAAATTCAACAAAGTCACATGACACAAATTAATATAAAGAAATCAACTGCAGTGACTACAAAGAGGAAACCTAAGGGAGTTCCTCTGTGCTGATGGAACACTTCTGTAACTTGATGTGGTAGTGATTACATGAACCTATACATATGATTAAATTGCACAGAACACACAACTGAGTGCATGTATAAACTAGTGAAATCTGAATAAGGTCTACAGATTGTACCAATGTCAATTTCCTGTTTTTGATTTTTTTTGTTGTTGTTGTTCACAACTAGGACTCTTTACTTGCCATTATTGTAAGTCTGAACTTTAAACAGATCATTGGACTGGTGGTTCATATCCATCAGCTCATTCAACTTTAGCACCTATCTTGCTCCCAGTGGCTTTTCCAGAACTCCTGCCTTCACCGTGAAGCTCCTTGAGTTTTCCCAATTCAAACTTGGGCTTCTTCAGCATTTTTACTTTTCTAACGAAGACATCATGGAGAGGATGGATTGGCAAGCCTTTTCTATGTCTTTTCCAATGCTGTCTGGAATCAATTTATTGACTACTTCTTTCAAGTCCTTTTTCTGCACCTTCCAGGTCTTAACTTCCATCATTTTCTTCCGGATTTGGCAGACCTGTTGGTGCTGAGCATAAGAGGTCTTCCATATCTGATTGTTACTTTGTTTAGGAAAACCAACATAGAACAGACAAAGCAAGTAACCATCGGTAGTCCTGACATCAACACGAGCTTCAATCATTGTCTGCCATTTTTTGACCATGGAACACATTTTGTCATGGGTAAGATCCATGCCATGGAAGTTAGGAAGTTTCTGCCCTGAACATCTTCAGTAATCAGCTTGAATTTTCTAAATGCAATCTCATCATTCTGCAAATCAGCAAAACTCACTTCAAACACACAATCCTTGAGGTCATCAGATGCAATTTTGATTCCTTGGGTCCTGGTGACTAGCGTCTTCCCAATATTCCTTATATTGAACATAGCAGGTGCTTTCACATCATACCAATCTTTCTTAGAAAATGCATCAACCATTTTCTTCTTGGCTCCCTTTTTGCCTCCTTTCATAAGGCGCTTGTTCTTGCTAACCACCATGGTGCTGCTCAGAGAGCCAAAAGGGCGGTTCTGATAGTATACTGTAGTTAGTTATGAAGGATGTTACCACTGGAGGAAGCTGGGTAAAGAATACATAGAACCTCTGTGCACTATTTTTGCATTTCCGATGAGTCTATTATTGTTCCACAATAAAGTTATTTTTAAAGTTAACTGTATTTCTACATACTAGCAACAAACTATGAAAAACGAATATGATCTTCAGATGACTCTTTTCTGAAAACTTGGGAACCACTGACTTAGACCTCTTTCGAGATAGTAAGTACATAAGTTACATAAGCACATGATGTACCACAATCCAAACTATATCTCAATGAAGTTCCCAAACATTACAGTCTCCTGGCTATCATTTAAAATTTTCAAAGCCCATGTGCCACTTCAGACCATCGCAATTTCTGAGACTAGGTCAAAGGCATCAGTACTTCTGAAATTCCCCACGTAAACCACTACTGTATGGAGAAACAATTCTCAAATTTATGTTTCAGGACCTCTTACAGTTCAAGACCCCAAGAGTAAAAACAGAAAAGGAAAAAAAAAAAAAAGAAAGAAAGTAATGAAACAAAGGAGTGACTTGAACTCAGGAAAGAAACAAAAGAAAAAGTCATAGTACAGAAGGAATTAAGATGTCCAAGGGAGAATAATAGATTCAAATGAAAATTTTACAAAGGGCATTGAGGAAAAGTAGAAAAACAACCATAAGAAAGTGAAATTTAAAAAGAAGTATGAAGGGTCAAAGTTGAAGTGAATAAAACAGAAATTAGGCAAAGAAGGTCAAACATTCATATAATTAGAAATACATATACCTCCAAGATACATATACATCAAACTCTGGAAGAAGATATTCAAAACACTAAAACAGAGTATTTAAAATAATACTCCAAGAAAACTTCCTGAAAATAAAAGACCTGAATCTACACATTTTAAGAGCCAACTGGTGAAAAGTGACCAAGAACAAACTACCCCAAAAATGTAACCTAGTAAACTATTAGACTTTAAGCATATGAAAGATATCTTTGAGGGTTCCATGCTAAAAGATATCAGAGAATGATATCAGAGAATGAATCAGCCTGGCATCAGACTTAGCAAAGCAACATACAAAGCAAGATTAGTAGAAAATCATTCTTGAGAAGCCTAAGGGTGAGACTCTGTCTCAAATAAATAAATATTAAAAATAAGAAAAGATGCTAAATAAAAAGGATTGTATATCAAGCCAACCTGTCCTTCAACTAATGAGGCTAATAAAAAAAAAAAAAACTCTGAACAAGCAAGAACTCACAAAATACTTACACATGTATCTTTCCTGAGGGTTCTAATCCCTTTCTCAACCCAGGTTCATTATCTGGACCATAGGTGCAGAAAATGATCTGACTATGTTCTCAATTCCGCCAAGAACGGTACACAACTAATAAAATTCTAGATGCAAAGGAGAGACATTGATCCATTACATTCAATGGAACATCCGGGCTTGAGCTCCATCTAAACAAGGGATGACTAAAGAAAACTTAAGCAAAAGGACTGGTCACAAAGTGAGCATTTTATGTATTTAATTGTAGAACTAAGAATAAAAACAAGACAGGAAAACGATAAACTGTATATGTCCTGAAAAAATTTGAAAATGCAACTGAAATAATGGGAGGAAAGGGAAGAGGAAAAAGGAAAGAAAAAAAACATAAAATCATAAATGATTGTATGCTGAACAGATGAGAAGCAAAAGATGCCTTTTAAAAGTAGCATACAAGACGGTAAAAAGATAGGTTAAAAATGAGAAGGGGTTAAGGTACTACAAAAGGTACTAATTCAATGGTACTATTAGAAGAAAAACTTAGTCCCACCTTCCTGATTCCAAAAGAATTTTTAAAATTAAGAAAAACACATCAAATAATAAATGAATAAATATACCAAAATATAGACAGTAATTTAACACAATGACAGAATTGAGAACAAACATATCAGTTATAACAATATGAATGAGTTTAACTTGCTTATTAAAAGAAAGATATTTTCAAATTTGCTTAGAAAGCAAAGACTATGCTGTATGTAAGAGACATACTTAAAATACAGTGATGCAAAAAGGCTAAAAATAAAGGAACAAAAATTGCCAGGTAAATAAAAATAATCAGACAAAAAAAAAAAAAAAAAAACAACAGACAAAAGTTATCTGAACAGACCTAACTACTTTTAAATACTAAAAGTTAATTTCACAATGCAGAATACATTATTAATCTCTATAAACTAAATAAATTATGGCTGATCCAAGAGTAAATAAATAAAAACACACCATAAATAAAACACAGTACTTGATACAAAGCAGAGCATAGGAAAAAAAAAGATATACACGATTTCAACAATATAATCACCAAAGCAGTTTTTCTGTATATATATAGAGACAGCAGTACACTCTGGTAACAGAGAATATAGCTTCTTGAACATTCACAGAAAGTTATACATTAAGGCACAAAGAAATCATTACTATATTCATAAAATGGAAATGCCGCAAAACATATCCTCTGATCACAGTGCAAAAACAAAACTAGAGGACCTTTTCAAGATGGCTGAATAGGAACAGCTCCAGCCTCCAGCTCCCAGTGTGAACGACACAGAAGACAGGTGATTTCTGCATTTCTAACTGAGGTACTGGGTTCATCTCACTGGGGTGTTTCGGACAGTGGGTGCACGACAGTGCGTGCAGCCCACCGCGTGAAAGCCGAAGCAGGGCGAGGCATCGCCTCACCCAGGAAGCGCAAGGGGGAAGGGAATTCCCTTTCCTAGCCAAGGGAAACCATGACACACAACACCTGGAAAATCGGGTCACTCCCACTCGAATACTGCGCTTTACCAAGGGTCTTAGCAAAACCGGCACACCAGCAGATTATATCCCATGCCTGGCTCAGAGGGTCCCACGCCCATGGAGCCTCCCTCATTGCTAGCACAGCAGTCTGAGATGGAACTGCAAGGCTGCAGTGAGGCTGGGGGAGGGGTGTCCGCCATTGCTGAGGCTTGAGTAGATAAACAAAGCAGCAGGAAGCTTGAACTGAGTGGAGCCCACACGGCTCAAGGAGGCCTGCCTGCCTCTGTAGACTCCACCTCTGGGGACAGGGCATAGCCAAACAAAAGGCAACAGAAACCTCTGCAGATTTAAATGTCCCTGTCTAACAGCTTTGAAGAGAGTAGTGGTTCTCCCAGCACAGAATTTGAGATCGGAGAATGGACAGACTACCTGCTCAAGTGGGTCCCTGACCCTCGAGTAGCCTAACTGGGAGACACCCCTCACTAGGGGCAGACTGACACCTCACACCTCTGAGACGAAGCTTCCAGAGGAACGATAAGGCAGCAACATTTGCTGTTCAGCAATATTCACTCTTCTGCAGCTTCCGCTGCTGATACCCAGGCAAACAGGGTCTGGAGTGGACCTCAAGCAAATTCCAACAGACCTGCAACTGAGGGTCCTGACTGTTAGGAGGAAAACTAACAAACAGAAAGGACATCCACACCAAAACCCCATCTGTACGTCACCATGATCAAAGACCAAAGGTAGATAAAACCACAAAGATGGGGGAAAAGTAGTGCAGAAAAGCTGAAAAATCTAAAAATCAGAGCGCCTCTCCCCCCTCAAAGGAACGCAGCTCTTCACCAGCAATGGAACAAAGCTGAACGGAGAATGACTTTGACGAGTTGAGACAAGAAGGCTTCAGATGATCAAACTTCTCCGAGCTAAAGGAGGAAGTTCAAACCCACTGCAAAGAAGCTAAAAACCTTGAAAAAAGATTTGACGAATGGCTAACTAGAATAACCAATGTAGAGAAATCCTTAAATGACCTGACAGAGCTGAAAACCATGACACGCAAACTACGTGACAAATGCACAAGCTTCAGTAACCAATTCGATCAACTGGAAGACAGGGTATCAGTGATTGAAGATCAAATTAATGAAATGAAGCGAGAAGTTTAGAGAAAAAAAGAGTAAAAAGAAATGAACAAAGCCTCCAAGAAATATGGGACTATGTGAAAAGACCAAATCTACATCTGATTGGTGTACCTGAAAGTGATGGGGAGAATGGAATCAAGTTGGAAAACACTCTGCAGGATATTATCCAGGAGAATTTCCCCAACCTAGCAAGGCAGGCCAACATTCAAATTCAAGAAATACAGAGAATGCCACAAAGATACTCCTCGAGAAGAGCAACTCCAAGACACATAATTGTCAGATTCACCAAAGTTGAAATGAAGGAAAAAAATCTTAGGGGCAGCCAGAGAGAAAGGTCGGGTTACCCACAAAGGGAAGCCCATCAGACTAACAGCAGATGGCTCAACAGAAACTCTACAAGCCAGAAGAGAGTGGGGGCCAATATTCAACATTCTTAAAGAATTTTCAACCCAGAATTTCATATCCAGCTAAACTAAGTTTCATAAGTGAAGGAGAAATAAAATCCTTTACAGAGAAGCGAATGCTGAGAGATTTTGTCATCACCAGGCCTGCCCTACAAGAGCTCCTGAAGGAAGCACTAAACATGGAAAGGAACAACCGGTACTAGCCACTGCAAAAACATGCCAAAATGTAAAGACCATCAATGCTAGGAAGAAACTGCATCAACTAACGAGCAAAATAACCAGCTAACATCATAATGACAGGATCAAGTTCACACATAACAACATTAACCTTAAATGTAAATGAGCTAAATGCTCCAATTAAAAGACACAGACTAGCAAATTGGATAAAGAGTCAAGACCCATCAGTGTGCTGTATTCAGGAGACCCATCTCATGTGCAGAGACACACATAGGCTCAAAATAAAGGGATGGAGGAAGATCTACCAAGCAAATGGATAACGAAAAAAGGCAGGGGTTGCAATCCTAGTCTCTGATAAAATAGACTTTAAACCAACAAAGATCAAAAGAGACAAAGAGGGCCATTACATAAGTAAAGGGATCAATTCAACAAGAAGAGTTAACTATCCTAAATATATATGCACCCAATACAGGAGCACCCAGATTCATAAAGCAAGTCCTTAGAGACTTACAAAGAGTCTTAGACTCCCACACACTAATAATGGGAGACTTTAACACCCCACTGTCAACATTAGACAGATCAACGAGACAGAAAGTTAACAAGGATATCCAGGAATTGAACTCAACTCTGCACCAAGAGGACCTAATAGACATCTACAGAACTCTCCACCCCAAATCAACAGAATATATATTCTTTTCAGCACCACATCACACTTATTCCAAAATTGACCACATAGTTGGAAGTAAAGCACTGCTCAGCAAATGTAAAAGAACAGAAATTATAACAAACTGTCTCTCAGACCACAGTGCCATCAAACTAGAACTCAGGATTAAGAAACTCAAACAAAACCACTCAACTACATGGAAACTGAACAACCTGCTCCTGAGTAACTACTGGGTACATAACGAAATGAAGGCAGAAATAAAGATGTTCTTTGAAACCAGTGAGAACAAAGATACAACATACCAGAACCTCTGGGACACATTTAAAGCAGTGTGTAGAGGGAAATTTAAATGCCCACAAGAGAAAGCAGGAAGGATCTAAAATTGACACCCTAACATCACAATTTAAAAAACTAGAGAAGCAAGAGCAAACACATGCAAAAGCTAGCAGAAGGTAAGAGAAAACTAAGATCAGAGCAGAACTGAAGGAGAGAGACATACAAAAAACCCTTCAAAAAATAAATGAATCCAGGAGCTGGTTTTTTTGAAAACATCAACAAAATTGATAGACCGCTAGCAAGACTAATAAAGAAGAAAAGAGAGAAGAATCAAATAGATGCAATAAAAAATGATAAAGGGGATATCACCACCGACCCCACAGAAATACAAACTACCATCAGAGAATACTATAAACACCTCTACGCAAATAAACTAGAAAGCTTAGAAGAAATGGAGAAATTCCTAGACACGTACACTCTTCCAAGACTAAACCAGGAAGAAGCTGAATCCCTGAATAGACCAATAGCAGGCTCTGAAATTAAAGCAATAATTAACAGCCTACCAACCAAAAAAAGTCCAGGACCAGAGAGATTCACAGCCACATTCTACCATGGTACAAGGAGGAGCTGGTACCATTCCTTCTGAAACTATTCCAATCAATAGAAAAAGAGAGAATCCTCCCTAACTCATTTTATGAGGCCAGCATCATCCTGATACCAAAGCCTGGCAGACACACAACAAAAAAAGAGAATTTTAGACCAATATCCCTGATAAACATCGATGCAAAAATCCTCAATAAAATACTGGCAAACCAAATCCAGCAGCACATCAAAAAGCTTATCCACCATGATCAAGTGGGCTTCATCCCTGGGATGCAAGGCTGGTTCAACATACGCAAATCAATAAACATAATCCAGCATATAAACAGAACCAAAGACAAAAACCACATGATTACCTTAATAGATGCAAAAAAGGCCTTTGACAAAATTCAACAGCCCTTCATGCTAAAAACTCTCAATAAATTCGGTATTGATGGGACATATCTCAAAAAAATAAGAGCTATTTATGACAAACCCACAGCCAATATCATACTGAATGGGCAAAAACTGGAAGCATTCCCCTTGAAAACTGGCACAAGACAGGGATGTCCTCTCTCACCACTCCTATTCAACATAGTGTTGGAAGTTCTGGCCACAGCAATCAGGCAAGAGAAACAAATAAAAGGGTATTCAAGAAGAAGTCAAATTGTCCCTGTTTCCAGATGACATGATATATATTTAGAAAACCCCATCGTCTCAGCCCAAAATCTCCTTAAGTTGATAAGCAACTTCAGCAAAGTCTCAGGATACAAAATCAATGTGCAAAAATCACAAGTATTCTTACACCAATAACAGACAAACAGAGAGTCAAATCATGAATGAACTCCTATTCACAACTGCTTCAAAGGGAATAAAATACCTAGGAATCCAACTTACAAGGGATGTGAAGGACCTCTTCATGGAGAACTACAAACCACTGCTCAATGAAATAAAAGAGGACACAAACGAACAGAAGAACATTCCATGCTCATGGATAGGAAGAATCAATATCGTGAAAATGGCCATACTGCCCAAGGTAATTTTACAGATTTAATGCCATCGCCATTAAGCTACCAATGACTTTCTTCACAAAATTGGAAAAAACTACTTTAAAGTTCATATGGAACCAAAAAAGAGCCTGCATTGCCAGGACAATCCTAAGCCAAAAGAACAAAGCTGGGAGGCACCATGCTACCTGACTTCAAACTATACTACAAGGCTACAGTAACCAAAACAGCATGATACTTTTACCAAAACAGAGATATAGACCAATGGAACAGAACAGAGCCCTCAGAAATAATACCACACATCTACAACCATCTGATCTTTGACAAACCTGACAAAAACAAGAAATGGGGAAAGGATTCCCTATTTAATAAATGGTGCTGGGAAAACTGGCTAGCCGTATGTAGAAAGCTGAAACTGGATCTCTTCCTTACACCTTATACAAAAATTAATTCAAGATGGATTAGAGACTTAAATGTTAGACCTAAAACCATAAAAACCCTAGAAGAAAACCTAGGCAATACCATTCAGGACACAGGCATGGGCAAGGACTTCATGTCTAAAACACCAAAAGCAATGGCAACAAAAGTCAAAATTGACAAATGGGATCTAATTAA
This sequence comes from Papio anubis, assembly GCF_008728515.1. NCBI lineage: Eukaryota > Metazoa > Chordata > Mammalia > Primates > Cercopithecidae > Papio > Papio anubis. The sequence continues at coordinate 5,912,833 of NC_044990.1, read as the reverse complement.
ACTAAAGAGCTTCTGCACAGCAAAAGAAACTACCATCAGAGTGAACAGGCAACCTACAGAATGGTAGAAAAGTTTTGCAATCTACTCCTCTGACAAAGGGCTAATATCCAGAACCATAGAAGAACTAAAGAAAAGTTATCACACTACCCTCCCCTAAAAAACCCAGATGATATCAAAAGGCAAGTCTATCAAACCTATACAAACCAGATAATCCCAATATTACATCAATTTTTCAAACCATGAAAAAATATTCCCAAATCCTTTTTTATAAATCAAGTGTAATATTAATAACTGAACCTGTGATCACACAAACTAGGAACATTACAAACCAATATCACATATGAATATTAATGCCAAATTCTGAAATAAAATATTAACAGACTCCAACACCACATTAAGAGTTTGTACCAGGCCAGGAGTGGTGGCTCGCACCTGTAATCTCAGCACTTTGGGAGGCTGAGGCAGGTGGATCACTTGAGGTCAGGAGTTCATGATCAGCCTGGCCAACATGATGAAACCCCATCTCTACTAAAAATACAATAATTAGCCAGGCATGGTGGTACATGCCTGTAGTCTCAGCTATTCAGGAGACTGAGGCAGGAGAATCACTTGAAACTGGGAGGCCAAGGTTGCAGCGAGCCAAGATCACGCCACTGTACTCCAGTCTGGGTGACAGAGCGAAACTCCATCTTAAAAAAAGAGTTTATACCAGGAATGCAAGAATGATTCTGATTGGGAAATCTAGTAATATAATTCACCATATTCATAAGTCTAACAAGAAAGTGATACAATTGCCTCCATAGGAGGCTGAAAAAGCCCTTGACAAAGTTCAGTATTCATTCCTAATATATATATAGAATAAATAGGAGTAGATGCATACTTTCTTAACACAACTTAAGACAGAACAAGAATGAATTAGGGGTAAGAGCATGTGCATGCATGCACACACACACGGTGAGAGCAAGTGCCAACATTAGGGCACACACTCCCATTAAGTTCAGGAACGAATGCCCACTCCCATTAAGGTCAGGAACGAATGCCCACTACCTTTTCCATTACTTAACATTTTTCTGAAGGTGTTCACCAAGGCAATTAGACAACAGAGAACAATTAAAGGCACAAACAATGGCAAAAAAAGAAAAACAACTCTCTATTGGTTGATGATATGTTAGTAAACCTGAAAAACTCCAGGAATCAATGACAAAATTAACTCAAACAATTAAAGAATTCAGCAAGGTAGCAAGATATAAACAAACGAGTCTTCACATACACAAAGAATAACCAGTTAGAATGCAAAATGGAACAGAAAATTCCATTTATAACAGCAACAAAATATTTAGGAATAAACAATAAGAAATGTTCAAAACCTATACAAAGAAATCTATAACTTTATACACACCTGAAAGGCACATGAAAGTAAACTTGAACATTCGACTGTTCTTGGCTAAGACATCACAACTTCGCCAGGTTGTCAGAGTTTATTTATAAATATAAAGCAATTCCAATAAAAATTACACAGCTTTTTAATGGAGCTAAACAAATTGATGCTGAAGTTCATGTGGAAAAGCAAACACAAAAGAACAGCTCAGTAAATGTTGCAAGGGAGGAGCTAAGAGGGAGAAATGCCCTTTCCAAATATTAAAACAAAGCCTCATGATTAAAATTGTGTGATTAAAATTGTGTGAACAGCATATGAACAGACAGACCAACAGAATGAAATGGAACGCCCAAAAACAGACCCAACTACATACAGAAATCTAATATACAGCAATGGTGGCATCACTAATAACCGGGTAAAGATGAACTTCATAAATGGTGTTGGTACAACTCAATCACTTGTCGGAAGAAGACAAAATCAGATCTATTCCTCACACCATACATATCAGAATAAACTTGCAGTGTATCATAAATCTAAACGCAAAAAATGAAAACTACTCAAGTACTAGAATAAAATACTGGTGAATCCCTCTACAAATAATATGACCTTGACTCAAAACCCATGCCCAATTCAATTAAAGAAAAGCTTGATAAATCTGACTACATGAAAATAAAATATTTTGCATGGGGAAAAAAAAATCAGAAAAGTCAAAACTAGGAGAAATACTGTAACACATATCAAAGGAATACTATTCCTAAGGCCAAAAAAAAAATCTTTTTTAATGAACAGAAAAGGTGCAAAACTTCTATAGAAAAAAAAAAATAGGCAATAGACAATTCTCAAAATAATATAAAAATTTCCCTTGAACATAAAGGATGCTCAACTTTAGTCATAATAAAGGAAATAAATATAATTAAGCTACACAAAGATTTTTTACCCATTAGATTGGCAAAAATCTGAAGGCTTCACAATATTCTAACTAGCAGGCTATAAAGAAACGGGGACTCATACACTGCTCAGAGTAATGTAAAATGGTCCAGTCTCTATGGAGGGGAATTCAGCAGTGCCTCACAAGATTACACATACATTTATCCTTCAACCCAGAAATCCAACTTTGAGGACTTTATCTCCAAATCAAACCTCCTGCAATATAAAAATATATACACAAGGTTATTCATAGCCACATTATTTGTACCATAATTGCAAAATATTGGAAGCTACCTAAATGTCCAAACACATGAAGACTGGTGACTAAACTGCTTCATATTCACACTATGTGAATAGCACTACACAGCTATAAAATTATGAGGAAGAGCTCTGGAATCTGATGAAGAGTAATTTCTAGAGTATATTTTAAGTGAAAAAAAGCAAAGTGCAACAGAACTTATACAGTATGCCACCTGTTTTTGAAAACAAGGTAAATAAGAAAACATACATGTACTGTCTTAAAAGAAACTAGAAAAGTTGATTATTTACAAGAGGGAGAAAGGACATGGTCAAAGGGATGTGAGAGGGAGTGACACTTCTCTGAAACTACACGGTTTCTGTAGTTTTGTATTAGATTATGTTAAAAAGAAAATCAAATCAACAAGGATCCTAAAACAAATGATCAAAGTGTACTTTTTGGTTTTTTTGAGACAGAGTTTTGCTCTTGTCACCCAGGTTGGCGTGCAATGGCACGATCTCAGCTCACTGCAACCTCCGCCTTCTGGGTTCCAGCGATTCTATTGCCTCAGCCTCCCAAGTAGCAGGGATTACAGGCACCTGCCACCACACCCGGCTAATTTTTTTGTAATTTTAGTACAGATGGGGTTTCACCACGTTGGCCAGGCTGGTCTCAAACTCCTGTGAGACCAGTGATCCGCCAGCCTTGGCCTCCCAAAGTCCTGGGATTAAAGGTGTGAGCCACCATGCCCGGCCAATCAAGGTCTAATTTAAATGAATAACAAAATCACATTTAAGGAAAAACTTGTCCATTTAACCTAAAGTTAAAATGTATAAAATGTATAAAGCATAAATGTGAATAACATCTTGTTAAAAATCTCTACCGCCTCTAGGATCTTTTAGGATGTTCTCTTTTTAATGGCTGACATTGGTAATTCGTGCCTTTCATCTTTTATTAATCTCACCAAATTGATAGATATCATCAATCTTTTCAATAGAACTAGTACTGCAGATGTTCTCTACTGTATATTTATTTTCTATTCTATCAATTTCTCCTTGTTTAATGTCTACTTCCTCTGGGTTTAGTATGCTGTTCCTTTCTAACTTCTTAAAACTGATGTTCAGATCACTGAATATTTTTCAGGCTTTCTTCTTTCCTAACACATGCATGTAAGGCTATAAACTTTCCTCTGAGTATGACTTTAGCTGCACCCCACAAATTTTTATATACTGTATTTTCATATTAATTCTAATCAACATATTTTGTAAAATTTTCTAATTCTCACTGTAGTATCTTCTTTGATCATGGGATACTTAGAAAAGGTTTTCTAGTTACCTTTTGCTATTGATTTTAGTTTAATTTATAGAACACTCTGAATTCAATCTTCTAAAATATATTCAAACTTGCTTTTGCCAACAAGCTGATAGATACCATCTAGTCTATTTACAAAGAATGTGTATTCTGCAGTTAGGTACAACATCTAGACAGACTGAGGCAATTTTATTAATTGCATTGTTCAAATCATCTATATCCTTTGTTCTATCAGTTGCAGAGAAAGTGCAAAAAAAAAAAAACACTTCCCTCTATGATTGTGATTTTATTTTCTCTCCCTACTTCTTTTTAAACCAATATTATAATAACTAAAATTCTCTCTAAATGATCTAGACACCCCATTATAGAAAACAGAAAGGTGAATGTCATCTTCTACGCTAATTTAAAACAGCAGCAATTTGTTCAACTAATTATCCAAAATAGCTTACTATCACCTATCCCAAAAATAAAATCACTTTTACAGACATCCTCCAAAGTTTAATTGGGTCATATCCAATAACTCCAGATAGTAGACCAATTTGCTTAATTACTGAGACGTATATTGTGCAACTAATTCATACTGCCAAGCATACAGGGAAAGTAGCAATACTCTACAATACATTCCACGGACAAATTACTGAGACTTTTCTACAGTCCTACGGTACTAACTTTCCCAAACCAAAATTACTTTGGTTCTGCTCTCTGGCAAAGATGGCAAATATTTCACCCTTCAGTTCCTGTGGTGGTGTATCCTGCTGAGCTGAGATACCACCTTAACATCACTCTAACACAATGCTCCAGACCACCTTAACATCACTCTAACACAATGCTCCAGACTGCAATTGTTGGCACTGTCATGCGACCTAAAAGCCACCAACCACTCATCTCTGGATGAGTACTTGCTCACGTGGTTAACAGGTGGGGAAAATTCCTGCATGCAAGTAGTCCTTCCAAGAATCTCAGAGCCCTGATATATAATCAGAGTCTTGATCAGCGCCCTCCAAGTTCTCAGGTCAAGGTGTCACCTGTGGTTTGGATCAGGTATCCCTCCCATGCCATCCCAGGGCACCTTTTGCTTCTCTGTCAGCAGCAGTGCATTACAGTGATCTCTTTCTTCTGCTATTCTACTAACACCTCCTCGAGGCAGGAACCACTGATTCATCCAACAGCCACGGCACTTAGCAATGCCTACCTAGCACACAGACACCCACCTTCTACCTTCGTCCCCTATCTATCCTCTACACAATCCTCTACACAAGAGTCCTAGTGATCCTCTTACAATCTCACTCAAATGACATCATTTCCCTGCTCAAAACTTTGCAATGGTCTTTCATCTCACTCAGAATAAAATCCAAAGTGCACCACAGTCTATACGGCCTTACACAATCTGGCCCTTTAACACCTCTGTCACTATGCATCCTCCTAGCCAACCCCCTATTCACACTGCCCTCCCTGCTGCTACTCAGGTACCTCAAGGGGGCACTTTCTGTTTCTCCCCAAATAAGGCTCATTCCCAAAATATCTGCCCAGCTGGTTCACTCCTTCACTTTCGTTTGTATCTCTGTTCAAATGTTATCTCACATAGGTTTCCCTGACCACCTTATCAAAAATGGCAGTCTCTGATACTCTCTCTTTACGTGCTTTGCTTTCTTACTATATATATATATGCACACACACACATATGTATATATGCATACATATATACACACACACATACATACACACACATATACACACTAGGCTATATACTAAAGAAAGCAAAGAAAGCATAGTAAAGAAAGCAAAGCAAGTGAGAGGAGAGATATATATATATTTATTTTTAACATGTTTATTAGCTTTCTCCCCTACTACAATGTGAGCCCCATCAGAAAAGAGAGAAAATACATTCTCCAAAACAAGAGTCAGGAATTTTTAGTGTAAAGGGACAGATAGTAATTATGTCGTACTGTGTTTAAGTTAGCCTCTGTTGCCACCACTCACCCCATCAGCTCTGTCTTGCAGCACTAAAGCAGCCCCAGATGAGAAATAGAAGAACAGACATGTCTGTATTACAACACAATTTTCCTTATAAAATCAGGCAAAGAGCCAGTTGTGGCCCACAGGCTGCAGTTCACCAACCCCTGATCTAGAACAAGCTTGCCACGCAGGATATTGATTTTGAACTAACCAATCATCTCTCCCTTGGTCTCTAAAGCTACCTTTAATTGACAAAATACTGGCACTCCAAGCGCATCAGTAACAGTAACTTCTAACTGTCTTCTATACATCTTTCACCAAAAAATCCACCTGAGATCATTTATTTTCCTGAATGACTATTTGAGGGATATGAAGTGTGCTTATTCTCACAACTAGAAAATATGTAACAAACCATGTCAGTTTGATCCTCCACAGAATTGTTTTTGATGGTTGTACTTTCACTTTATTTAAGGACATGATAAACAGCCAAACAAGAACCACTCTTCAATGTACCACATGAATGCCACTGAGCACACCACCTACTACACCTTTCAATGTAACCAATTCAAAGCCCCAAGTGTGAAATGGGGGACATATTAAGGAAAAGAAACCAGTATGTTCTTTATCCATGGTGAAACTGACAGCATACAGCTGAGGATGATTTCCTTTCACTGTGGCCACCAGGATGCTCACCCAAGTTTCCAGTCAGACTGGGGCAGAGACTAGCTATGCTGCCAATCCCCATGACCTCTCTTCTCCTGGGGCGTATAGCTCTGCTATGTGTCTAGCCTAAAGTAAGTTAAGAAAGACCATGTCTGAGTACGGCTAGTAGGATGAGAAGCAATGTGTGCTGGTCTATAAAAACCTCCCACAGGACTGTCCTCATTCCCCACCCACTGGCTGAACTGAGCAGGTTCCCTGTTCTTATAGGAGGCTAAGTCACAAGGTGGAAAAGGGCTGACTACCTGAACAGCCATGTGGACACGTAACCCATGACAACCCCAACATAAGCTTCCACATGGGTGAAAAACAGATGCTTCTTGCTCTGAGTCACTGAAATCTTGCAGTTATTAAAGCAGTCCTCATGTCTTAAACACTGACCACGGAGACTAGAACTTTATTGAAAATACAGGTTTTGTTGTATTCATTTTGGTCCTTATATAAAGATTCTCATTCTTTATATTTAGCTTTATTATTATGAGCATTTCCTATAAGCGAATCCAGATCTTCATTTAATGACAGACGAGAGAAAAGCCTCCATTGCTTATGTTCAATAAATCATCTCAAATAACAAAAATCTGAATAAAGTACATATTCCACTTAAAACTCTATTTGTAACCTTCATTTACACACAGTTTATCTAAGTTATGTAACTGTTCAAAAAGAGAATGCTAAGTAAGTATTAAAATGCAGGGCAATACTGTCTCAAATGAAAGCTGACGATCATCAGAAACAAAATAGCCTAAGAAATAAAACCACAAATTTCTAAACTCCTGTGTGGCAAGAAAAAGTAACCATAATCATAGCTTAATGTAAAGTAGCTGTTCTAAACTCTTCGGTGCCTAATCCCTACACAATTCTTTTAAATGACAATCTGAAGTTTTGTAGTTTTCGTAATTTTTTTTTTTTTTTTGAGGGGTGGGAACTGGACATGTCAGAAATGGAAGAAGTTTTCAATGAATGTTTTGTAACACAATGGACAAACAGCAGAGAAGCTATAAAGATTTCAATTACAGCTCAGGCATCAAGTTCATTTTCATTGCTAAACTTTGTAACCATTCTAAATTGCAATGTCAACTTTTGAAAAGGAGTAACTTTTAATAATCTTCCTCCCTGGGATATCTCAAAGAAGAATTCACATTCTAGGGAAGCCTTGGGAAACAAATGCTGTTTGCAGTACGTAATTAAAATCTGAAGACAGGTGTTTGGGGAATGAGGGGGTTTCTGTGTGTTTCTGGGTTTCTGATCAAAATCCAGGATAATTAACTCCAAAAGATATATGACAAATACTACAGAAAACCAAGAATGGAGATATATTTTAAAATCTACAGGGCTCGTTATTTTTTTAACGTGTTTTTACATTTATATTGAAAACAGACGTGTTCTATATTGGAAAATTACAATATTTCTGCCAAAGTTAAGATCTTACTTTTGAAGAGATGTAAAGTCAGTCTCTTCCTTCTCATTCTAAACTGTGCAACAGCCACAACCTCTCTCAGAACAATATAAACATACTCGTAAGTTGCTCCCTCTCTCTTTACCACCTTTCTGGTTAACGGCACCCCTCAACTTGTACTGGAGTTTCTCCCATGTACCACGGGAAGCAAGTGAAATTCATGAGCCCTTCCATAAACATTAATTCTTTTTTTTTTTTTTTTTTTTCTTGAGGCAGAGTCTCACTCTTTTGCCCAGGCTGGTGTGATCTCAGCTCCCTGCAGCCTCCACCTCCTTCCGGGTTCAAGCCGAGATAGCACCATGGCCTACAGTCTGGGCAACAGAGTGAGACCCTGTTTAAACCATACATTAATTCTAATATTAGGATAGACTATGCCCCAGCAAAGTGCTGCAAAGCCAATTCAGAGCTGAAACCTGCCTAGGTAATATCCTAACACAGGACTATGTAACAAAACAGGCCAAAACACACACACACACACACACACACACACAAACACACACACAACCTTGTCTTGTACATATTTTGAGAAGTTAGAAAATAAGTGATGTTAGTAGAGCAAAACGGCTGAGACCATACTGTGTAAACTACCCAGCAGTGATCAAGTCCTGCTTATTATATAATCATGAATCAAAACACATAACATTTTCAGTCAATGTAAAAATATCTGTTGAGTATCTACTACGTGCAAAGAATGAACCACTTCATCCATTACCTGATAAAGTAACGGCCACATTGATTCCAGTTCACAGTCAATCATACCCATACTTTGGTACTGCAATATAATTTCACGGAGCATCTCGAGAGCACAAAATGGATAACAGCTCTCAATGAGAGGATGCTATGAGATGAACTAAAATGCAACTGCCACAGCATGCTAATAAAACCTTCAGCATGCACCAGAGCAACTTTAAAAAATCCAATTCAGCTTTCAACTGCTAGAAAACAAGTATTCCAAGATCAAAGATCACAAAGGCTGTGCGAGGACAGCCAGTGGGAGAAGGCACCAAGTGTTACCATAGTGAATTAAGAGCAAGACCTAAATGAAGGTCTGTATATGACTACGACATTCAAGAGGTTATCTGACAAGCTGGGACACACGACGCACAGATTACATACAAGGCACCACCCTATGTGGTTCCTGCCAACAAGGAGTTTGTGAACTAGTTAGCAAGATACTGTATCCTGTTTTACCTCACTTGAATATAAGCTTTCTGAGGGCAGCAGCTTGGTCATGTTAAACATTCTTATCACCACTAACTAGAACAGTGCCTCAGACATAGTTGGCATACAAACATGTGTGGGCTGACTTGAGTACCTAAGCAAAAACTAAAAGAAAGAAAAAATTAAAATACCAAAAAGGTTCAAGAACATATAACACAACAGAAGACATCTTTAGATCAATTTCAAGACCACTGCTCCAAGGTCAGAGGGCACCCTAAGAAAAGGTCCCAGGGAAACTTCAGAAAGTACAAAGTTGAGAAATCATTCCAGATGCTGAGCTCAGAGCCAAGGCCTAGAAGCCTCAGAAGACCTAAAAGATGAGAAATACCCTAGAATGTCGTGATGTTTAAAATGTTTCAAAATTTTAAAAAGAAAAAAAAAAAAAGTCAGAAGAAAAGAGCTAATCTCCCAGAGAAGAAGCACATGTGCAGGCAGAGAGAGGAAACAGAAGCATCTTTGGCTCCAAAGCTGAAATCTAAGTGTGGAAAAACTATTCATTGCTTTTTTTTTTTTTTTATTTGAGAGGGAGTCTCACTCTGGATCGCGAGTAAAACAGTGGCACGATCTCAGCTCACTGCAAGCTCCGCCCCCCGGGTTCAGGTAATTCTCCTGCCTCACCCTACTCCAGCAGTCTGGGAAATTACCAGGTGTCCGTGCCGCAACACCCTTAACTCGGCAATCCACATTTTTGTTTTTTAAGTAGACTCCTGACCAGGGTCATTCATCATGTTGGCTCAGGCTGTTCTCCAAAGGAAACTCCTGAACCTCAGGTGATCTAGCCTGCCCAAAGTGCTGGGATTACGGGTGTGACCACCACACCAGGCATTAGTGTGGAAAAATTATTCTAATCTATAAACATCTATGAAGTCAGGGGCGGGGCAACACTTTGGGAGGCCAAGGTGGGAGGACTGCTTGAGCCCAGGAGTTCAAGATTTCTTCAGTCTTGCTGGCTACACATAGCAAAACACCGTCTCTACAAAAAATAAAAATAAAAACATATATGAAGATAGGCGGATAGGCTCTGGTGCAAAACTGGCACTGAGGTAAGTAGCAGAAAACAACGCTGGCAGGAGTGTATTCTGTCAGAACAGGACAGCAAAGGAGGACAGTCAGTCACAAAGACATCAGGTGACCTCGGACGCCATCACCAGCATCCTAGGAAAGTCACAGTGCTGGGACCCTATTAGCGGCTGTCTCTTGCAAAGGAACAACCAGTGCCTCGGATCTCACTCCACACCACTCCTTTTCTTACTCTATACACACTCCTCAAATGACCTCATCTACTCCAACAGCTTCCACTGACAAATACTGCACAGGCAAAGGCAGGAGTTTCACAACTTTTTCTGTTCACCGCACCCTTGGAGTCTCAGGCCAAAACAAATGCTTATTAAGTAAAGAAAATGTTAACAACGTAAGTACTTATCTCCCAACAACTTGGTACCAACTTGAAAAAAGTACACTTTAATAGAGAGAAAAAATGGTATTTTCGTTTCATTCTTAAATAATCACAAGTATTTACTAATACAGTATGTGTACACCTGCTGAGCACTGCGCAATTTCTCTCAAACCTTGCAGTCAGACTGGACAACGGCCTCCCTCATTTCCTTTTCCACACAGATTTTCACATGGCACAGCAACCACCAAAAACCCCTCTTTACAAACATGAGGTCATCGAATAGAATGGAGTGCGATCTAGTCTAGAAACGTTTAACTAGCTTGAGCTAGTAGTTTCCACAGGCTTGAACAGATGGAATTATGACTGTGTTTTCCTCAACAATGTGAAACATCCCCCAGTCTCCCTGTTTGCTGTGGCACCTTAGCTGATAGTTTGGGAAAATCTCAAACTGTTTGGGACAGTTTGGGACAGCTAATAGCTCTCAGATGCGTCTCTCTAATCCAGACAACTCCTGATATCTGGATCCCTAGTGCAGCCAACTGAATACGATGTCCCCTCGGCACCTGAAACTAAACCCAGTCAAGTGTGACCCATCATCTTTTCCCCAAAAAGGATGCTGCTGTCCCCACCTAAGGACAGTACCATCACCCAACCACCCAGCCAGAGCTGGGCACTGCCTCTCTCCCCCAACTCCCCCGCCACATACACACACGACCAATGACCAAATCCCAGCAATTCGACCTCAAATTTCCCTGCTCTCAGCCTTCCCTCTTCTAATCCATTCTCCAAAGGGCAAATCTGACCGTGTCCCTCTTTTGCTTAGAATTCTTCAACCATTTCCTATTGCCCACAGAGGACTCCGAACTCCACACAACAGGAATCACAAGACCCCACATGACACAGTCCCTCATTACTTCTCCTCCTTCACTTCCTGCCACTTCCCTGCCCTTGCCCGCAACCACCCCCACTGGACTGAACTCCTGGGGTTTGTGGCTGCTCCAGTGCATCACCTCCCTAATCATCTCTCTGGACACTCTCTCCTCAACCCAGACTTTGACCAATTCCTTCTCACGGTGCTTCCTCCGAGAGGCTTTCCTGTCTCTCTGAATGTCCCTAAGCTTGGGTTTATGGTCCTCCTCTGAGCTCTTGTTGCTGGCCCCTTTCAGATCCCATATCATACAGCACATTGTAACCAATGGTTAAAACTCTTTGAGACTGAACTGCACAGCAAGCTCATCAGGGGCTGACAGAGGTATCTGTCCTGTTTATCTCCGTATCCCCAGCATATATTAAAACTCTGAAGTGCACTGAATGAATAAAGCAAGTGAATGAATGGATTAGGTCATGCGTGAGGCTCCCGCATCCCTCACTGATTACTGACTCTATCATGGTACTTATCACACTGCACTGTAATTGCCTGTCCTGGTAGACTATGAACATCTTGAAAGTGCCTGTCTCTTATTTTTGCAACCCTAGTGATTAAAATAGTGTCTGATACTTAGTAGGCATTCATGAAATGTTTTTTTAATATACAGGGTTATATATTTCATCTACAGTGTTAAATGGAAAAAAATCCAGAAGGATACACCCTGTATTATGGTAACCTCTGAAGAAAGAAATAGGAATAGGACGATAAGAAGAGAAAAAGAAACCTTAAGATTTTTTACCTCTATAAATCTCTATGTTGATATTGTTTATTTTATAACGTACATTATTTATGTTACTGGTATAAAATATTTCTGTATTACCAGCAAAAAGTCAAGTCACAGGGAAAGAACCAGCCCTGAAGAAGAATGTGTGGGGCTGTCAGAAGCATTTGGTTCCACATGCCCAAGAGCAAAGCCAAAAAAAGCCTGACTTGAAAGAAACAGGGCCCTTAAAAAAACGGACTGAGAAGATAAGTTGAGAGATTCGGCTGGAGCGGTGGCTCACGCCCATAATCCCAGCACTTTGGGAGGCCGAGGTGGGAGGATCACCTGAGGTCAGGAGTTCGACACCAGCCTGGCCAACATGGCGAAACCCCATCTCTACTAAAAGTACAAAAATAAGCCAGGCGTGATGGCGGGCGCCTGTAATCCCAGCTACTCAGGAGTCTGAAGCAGGAGAATCGCTTGAACCCGGGAGGCGGAGGTTGCAGTGAGCGGAGATCACACCATTGCATGCCAGCCTGGGAGACAAGAGCGAGACTCCGTCTCAAAAAAAAGAAAAAAGAAGAAAGAAAAGAAAAAGAGATTCAAGGTCTACAGAAATTCCAAAGACGATCACCAGTACTAGCCCATGAGTAGGGACAATCCATTTAATACTTGCGTTATAACGCAATTGTTTTAATCAAAACATCCCAATAACTAAAAGGTTATCTGCCATACACATGTTTCTATGGGAACTGTAACGTGTGACTACAAAGACACACCGACAAGAGATAGGAGGCTACAATGTTGGCATGACCACTTAGCAAATTGTGTTCCACCTTTATTTTCATAATTGTTGAAGACAGTGAGGCACATCATTAACTATCAGGCTGTAAATTTCAAAGCAAACAGATTTTAAAAAAACAAATGCTATTAAGCAACTTCATGTCAGCAACTGGAAATGCAAGAACAATTTCTATGTGTAGATAGTTCTGGAATAAGCACAGGTTGGAAGGTAAATATACATAGTTGACCAAACTTTCCAATCTTTAAACATGCTAAAAGACACAGCTTTTGTGAATATCAACTAAGAAAATATTTCAAGATGAAGAAAAATGAGTATTACACTGAAGTCATTAGAACCCTGGGAGAAGGGAGCAGGAGAGGACACAATGAGAACGCCTTTGGGAAAGGTCAAACCCAGCTTTCTTTTGTTTAACCTCTCAAGCAGATAAAAGAACTAGCTTTAAAGAACCACTGCATTGTTTAAGTGCTAGAAAAGGAGAGTTGGGTAAAGCACATACAAAAAGAAGCAACAGAATTTGCCCTAGAGGCAATAGAAAGATTAGTCAATTACAATACTTTGAACTTAGTTTCGATAGAGTCGCATTTTGGTTTAGATAAACCTTATTTTTAAGATGTAAAATATTTCAAATAGCTATCCTCTCCCCCTAATAAAAAGTAGACTCTGAATCTTAAAATACCATGCTGTTATGCATTTAATTTGAAGAGCTGCGAAAAGCAGTCTTCAAAAAGAATTCAGACTGTTCCTGGAAGTAAACCGCCAATTTAAACATTAACCTTAAAATGAGAAAGCATTCCTATGATGCTCCCATTCATCCCTAAACCCATCACATAGTTTCTGAATAATTAAGAACTCTCGTCTCCACCAGGGAACTCTCCCATGCAGAGGGGCCAAATCAAGAAGCAATCGCCATTGCCCGTCAGCAGCACAACCCGAGAGGAAGATTCTGCCCTCGCTAAAGCCCCGGCGCGCGGGTAAAGTCCTCCGGGAGTGATCCCCCCGGCGCCGTGGCTCCGGGCGCGCGGTCCCCCGCACTCGCGAGCCGCCCCACCTTCTCCTCTGCGCTCCAAGAGTCCAGCCTGGCCTCTGAGGCCGGGAGCCACGCGGCCCCGCAGCCTCGAGGGAGAGGGCGCCCGCAACCGACACGCTCGCGGGCACCAAGAGGGCGCAGGCCAGGGCGGGGAGGGCCGGATCCTGGGGGCGGGAGCACGCGGAGCTGGACCAGACCCAGCGAGGGCGCGCAGACACTGAAGGGATGCGAAGGTCCCGGACGCCGGGCAGCGCGGGGCGGCCCGGGACGTCGTGCGTGGGGCGCGAGCGGAGGCCCGGGCGCCACTTGCGGCGGGGAGGGCGGGCTGTTGCCCCGCGTCCAGGGAGCGCGCACCGGACGGCTAGGGGCCGGAGGCCCGGAGGCGCGGGAGGGAAGGGCCGCCCGGCCGCGCCGTGACGGCGAGAAGCCCCTGCCGGCGCGGGAGCCAGCCAGGAGGATGCGGCCGGACTGCGGGCATAGGCGCGAGGCGGCGCCGCAGCCCGCAGTGGGCCCCGCCGCCCGGCCGGAGCGCGCGGCGATGCAGCAACTTCAGTTGGCCGTGGGGCCGCCCCTCCCCCGGCAGCCGCCCGGCCCGGAGCGGAAAGGGCCAGAGCAGGCTAGAGCGGAGAGCCGGGCCGGCCGCAGCCCTCACTCACCGGTCCGCGGTCCCGCCGCCGGCGCCAGGGCTGCGATCCGAGCTCCATGGTCCCGCCGCGCTGCGGCCGCCCGGCGAACCCGCCTCGCACCACACCGCACGCAGCGGCGCGAGCGACGCCGCCTCCGGCCCGTCCACGGCCGCGGCCACGCCCCCTCCCTGCGGGGGGGCTCGGCCGGAGCAGGAGGGGGGGCTCAGTGCCGGCTCCACCAACCAGGGCCCACTCACGGGGCCGCTTCACCAGGATTGGCGAGCACCTCGGCCAATAGGGAGCCGGCGAGCGCGCGGAGCGTCGGTGCCGAGGGGCGGGGGATTGCGGAGGCGGTGGCTTTCACCCTTCGTCCTCCGCCCCCCGCTCCGGATGAGGCTTAGGCAGCGTCCTTTCCAGCGAAGCGAGGTGGGGATACCTCGGGCCAAGAGACCCTTATATCACCTCTGGTTGCTAGATGCCCATTGCAGTACCTTTGAGTTTGCGCTTATATCCTAATCCTCCCTGGGTGTTGAGGGCTTCTGCACAGAGGTCCTCTACCTGTAAGGTGTCAGACGTCCTACAGGACTGAGGCTTCAGGCAACCCTGAGGGGACTGTAGCCCTGTCATGGGTTGGTTTTATGCCCTGCTCAAATTCGTTAGCATTCTGCCTTTAAAATCTTCCCATCTCCCTCTACACAGATTCTTCTGTTTTTATCACCCTATCTCCAAGCTCTCTCCACCCTAGATGTGAGGAAATCCACAATACTTATTAAAAATAAGATATCCCTGAAACTGCCAGCATAAGCCCTGCCACAGTGGAACATAGCCACGTGCGACCAGATGACTGAGGCATAAACAAACTTAAGAAAAAGAAAAGAGGAGGAAAGGAAAGGAAGAGAAGAAAAGATAAAAAAGCCAAGTATGTTCTAGATCACAAAGGAAAGGGATTTAAAAACATCAAATAGAAATGCTTTCTTTATTTTAATTTGCATGCCTTTATTCTTTTTATTTACCAATAGGATCACTAAATTGAAAAACTTTTAGGAAAAAATTTTAAATTCCAATAAATAGTTCAAGAAACACTAATTCAAGTTGATTTGCTCTTGTCTTTACAGATGTGTAATAACGATCAACATCTGTTCTAGCTAGAGACAACTAAAAGTTGGAAAAAATGAATAGCAGTTGATAATTTCACCAAAGTTTGCAACACCAGAAATGCAGTAGAAAATCATGCACCCCTCTTCATAAAATGTCTAATCTGTTAACCTGCATTACTTCCAAAGGAGGGATTTTAAAAGCTCTTTTTAAAGATGAGGTATATTCAGTGTCCATAACGTGCCATCATAAAAAAAAATTGCTGGTAATTAACAAGGTAAACAGGATTTTGGTGAATAATTACAATGATCCAGTATTTTAAATATTGATACTAGAGTGATAAATTTCTGCTGAATTGAAAGCTAAATTGGCATTCAAATTAAAATGACTTTCCTTAATTCATCTTCACTTACCCAGGGGAATAGCTTCCATGTCTATATTTAGGTCATTAATTTAGAACTCAAAATATGAAGGTATAGATACCCAGAGTGTTTTCAAGGTTGCTAATCATATTCCCCTGGCTGCTTCCCTCTTCGGTGACCCTAGCCTTATAAACTGCTGCTACACTTAGTTTGCACTCACTGTTAGCCCTTAATCACATCATCGCAAAGTGTTCAGGTTTGTTTCGTATAGGTCAGTCTTATCTCTCTAATTAGATCATCAGTTCCATGAGGATAAGGCCCTTGTTTTACAGTCCTCTTTCCTCCTTTTGTAATGCCTACTACAGTGCTGAGCATGTGGTAAATACAATTCTATTCCTAGTGTTGTGGTTCATAATATAAATTATTTCAAATATGGTCTTGTGTGAACCAGTCCTTTAAATAAAAATTGCTTAGAGCAGTCTTGTTAGACGATTAGAGCCCACCGCTAGTAAGTGCCTCATCCTTAATAAGTGCTTGAAAAATGTTGCTGCATCAGGGAGTGAATTGGACTGTAACAGGATCTTGACTAAAAGTGCCTACCAAATAGGGGTGCTTCTTACCACAAAACCAGAAACCTGGAGACAGCCACAGAGCTTCTGTAATATCTCTTCTATGGTGTCATTGTGTCTCAGGCTCTTTCTAGCCGTTGGCTCTGCTATCCTTGTCACGTGATCTCTGTCTTCGTCCTCACAGGATACCTGCTTCCCTTCTAAGCATTGCATCACATTCAGGAAAATAGTAGGGGGTTGGGTAAAGGGCAAAAGATCAAAGCAGTGCCTGCCCAGTTGGGTCTGCATCTTCCTGGGAAGCTTTACCCAGCACCTTCTGCTTGCGTTTTATTGGCCCGCCGCATGTCACATGACCACCTTTAGCTGCAAAGGAGTCCGAAATGCTAAGTATTTAAAGCTGGGGCATTGGCTGGAGGAATATTAGAGTTTTGTTAGTAATGGAAAAGAGGAATGCAGACCTTGGGTATGAGAATAGCAGTGCCTGATGTAGTTGCTGAATAAATGAATTCATGATTGAGCCCTCACTCTATTTATTCATAAGACCCACTTTTTCAAAAAGGCCACTCAGGTGTCAATTAAAAAACAATCCAATTTTCAAGTGAGCAAAAGATCTAAACAGACACCTCACTAAAGTAGAGATGACAATACCCAGATGGCAAATAAACATATGCTCAATATCATATGTCATTAAGGAATTGCAAATTAAAACAACAATGAAATACCATGACATACCTACTAGGATGGCTAAAATAAAAAAGATAGCAGCAACAACAACAAAAAAAAAACCTAAGGATACCAAATACTGGCAAGGATACAGAACAACAGGAATGCCCATCCATTCCTGATGGGAATGCAAAATGGTGTGACCACTTTAGAAGACAGTCTGGCAGTTTCTCACAAAGCTAAGCATAGTCTCACAATTCAATCCAGCCATCACACTCCTAGATATTTACCCAATTGTGTTGAAAACATGTCCACACAAAACATTGTACCTGAATGTTTATTCATAATCACAAGACCCTGGAAGAATCAAAGATGTCCCTGACAAGGTGAATGAATAAACAAACTGCAGTACAGCCATGCAATGGAATGTTATTCCATGATAAAAATAAATGAGCTATCTAGCCATAAAAAGACACGGAAGAAACTTAAATGCATATAGCTAAATGAGAAAAGCCAGTCTGAGAAGGCTACAGACTGTATGATTCTAAGTATATGCATTCTGAAAAAGGCAAATATGTGAAGACAGTTAAAACATCAGGGAGTGCTAGGAGTCAGCGGGGGAGGGGAGGGTTAGGGCAGAGCAACTGTTCTGTACAATCCTGTAATGGTGGCTACACGTCATACATTTGTCAAAAGCCAGAGAATATACAACACAAAGAGTGAACCCTAATGTAAACTGTGGGTTTTGTTATTAAAAAAGCATCAGGCCAGTTGCAGTGGCTCATGCCTATAATTGCAGCACTTTGGGAGGCCAAGGCAGGCGGATCACAAGGTCAGGAGTTCGAGACCAGCCTGACCAACATGGTGAAACCCTGTCTCTACTAAAAATACAAAAATTATCCAGGTGTGGTTGCATGTGCCTGTAATCCCAGCTACTCAAGAGGCTGAGGCAGGAGAATTGCTTGAACCTAGGAGGCGGAGGTTGCAGTGAGCCGAGATGGCGCCATTGCACTCCAGCCTGGGAGACAGAGTGAAACCACAATGAGATACCATCTTACACCAGTTAGAATGGCAATCATTAAAAAGTCAGGAAAAAACAGATACCGGAGAGGATGTGGAGAAATAGGAACGCTTTTACACTGTTGGTGGGAGTGTAAATTAGTTCATCCATTGTGGAAGACAGTGTGGCAATTCCTCAAGGATCTAGAACTAGAAATACCTTTTGACCAAGCGATCCCATTACTGGGTATATGCCCAAAGGATTATAAATCATGCTACTATAAAGACACATGCACACGTATGTTTATTGCAGCACTATTCACAATAGCAAAGACTTGGAACCAACCCAAATGTCCGTCAATGATAGACTGGATTAAGAAAATGAGACACATATACACCATGGAATACTATGCAGCTGTAAAAAATGATGAGTTCATGTCCTTTGCAGGGACATGGATGAAGCTGGAAACCATCATTCTCAGCAAACTGTCACAAGGAGAGAAAACCACCACATGTTCTCACTCATAGGTGGGAGGTGAGTAACAAGAACACATGGACACAGGACGGGGAACATCACACACCAGGGCCTGTCGGGGGGTAGGGGGCTGGGGGAGGGATAGCACTGGGAGAAATACCTAATGTAAATGATGAGTTGATGGGTGCAGCAAACCAACATGGCACATGTATACCTATGTAACAAACCTGCACGTTGTGCCCATGTACCCTAGAACTTAAAGTATAATAATAATCAAAAAGCATCAATGGTTCATTAATTGTAAACAAATGTACCATGTTAATGTAAGATAATAATAGGGGAAAGAGTAAAGAAGATGGTGAGTACCGGCCGGGCACGGTAGCTCACACCTGTAATCTCAGCACTTTGGGAGGCTGAAGCTGGTGGATCACCTGAGGTCAGGAGCTCGAGACCAGCCTGGCCAGCACGGTGAAACGCTGTCTCTACTAAAAATAGAAACATTAGCTGGGTGTGGTGGCAGGTGCCTGTAATCTCAGGAGGCTGAGGCAGGAGAATCGCTTGAATCCGGGAGGCGGAGGTTGTAGTAAGCTGAGATCGCGCCATTGCACTCCAGCCTGAGGGACAAGAGCAAGACTTCGTCTCAAAAAAAGAAAAAAGATGGTGAGTACCTGGAACTCTACGTACTATCTGCTCAATTATTCTATAAATATTAAATTACTAAAAAATAAAATCTGTTAATTATTTAAGGAAAAAATAAGCCAATAGGAACCATAGTTAACATAATAAAGAGAAAGTTTTGTTTCTTAAAATTTTTTAAGCAAGGTCACCTTTGCTGTATTTATGGACCTTTATTGCAGTCACAAATTTTATTGCCCTTCAACTATTGGTAAATCTTTTTTAAAAGTTCTTTATCATTGTACCTTTTAAAAAGTTTTTGGGCCATGTGCAGTGGCTCACATCTGTAATCCCAGCAATTTGGGAGGCCAAGGCAGGAGAATTGCTTGAGGTCAGGAATTTGAGACCAGCCTGGGCAATATAGTGAGATTCCCATCTTTGCAAAAAATAAAATAATTAGCCAAGAGTGGTGGCATATGCCTGTAGTCCCAGCCACTCAGAAGGAAGCTGAGGCAGGAGTGTCACTTCAGCCTAGGAGTTGGAGGCTGCAGTGAGCCGTGCTCATGCCATTGCAATCCAGCCTGTGTGACAGAGTGGGACTCTGAAAAAAAAGAAAGAAAGAGAGAAAGAGAAAGAAAAGAAAAGAAAAGAAGTTTTGGGGAGCTTTTCCTTATTTTTTATATTGAAAATTTTCCAATGTAAAGAAAAATTGAAAGAGTGGTACAAGGAACACCCATATACCTTTATCCAATTACACACTGCCACATTTGCTCCATCAGTCTCTCTCTCTCTCCATAATTTTTTTTTTTTTTTTTGAGATGGAGTCTCGCTCTGTCACCCAGGCTGGAGTGCAGTGGTGCAATCACGGCTCACTGCAAGCTCCGCCTCCCGGGTTCACGCCATTCTCCTGCCTCAGCCTCCCGAGTAGCTGGGACTACAGGTGCCCGCCACCACGCCCAGATAATTTTTTGTATTTTTAGTAGAGACGGGGTTTCACTATGTTAGCCAGGATGGTCTCGATCTCCTGACCTCGTGATCTGCCCGCCTCGGCCTCCCAAAGTACTGGGATTACAGGCGTGAGCCACTGCGCCAGGCCTCTCCATTAATTTTTTCACTGAACCACTTGAAGACAAATTGCAAACCTGAGATTCTCTACCCTAAATACTTAAGCATATATCTCCAAAATAAACATTTTTAGATCTTTCTAATGTATAAGCAGAGCCGTGCATAGCCTGTAAAACGGAACCGCAGAGACTAGATACCTGTAACTACTCCAGACTCCATTACTACCCCCTCTGCACTTTTTTTCTGTAAACATTTGACCAAGCTGATATACAATGCTGGTATTATACTGAAGTATAGTAAAATAAAATCTAGCAGCAGGAAAACTGGTGACAAAGTACTGTGGTCAATAGAATTCTGGTGATGCAAGTGACCGTCAGTGTTCTGTGAAATCTCGTGCATACAGAGGGTAGTGCAGCCAGTCCAGGGCCCACAGGGCAGTGAGATGCAGCTGTCTAGCATTACCATAACTGAACAGCTCTCAGGCATACTCCTAATAAGAATATGCTTCACAACTATTTTTAAAACCTCTTGAATTGTGCCATCTTTGTTCTTTGCTAGGTCAAAATCTTGGATATATTTCTAAAGTCAAAATGTAGGCAGCTTGGGCGTCCTCTTAATTAGAATCTGATAGTGATGACACAGTGACTTTTTCAAGACACTTAATAAATTAGTTATTCCCTCAGTGATTTGCTTAATTCTCTTTTGTCATCACTAAGTCTTTAGTGGAAAAACAATTGTCATTCTTTTTACTTAATAGCATGTCATCTTACATAAAAATTACAAACTGCTTTGCATTAGGAACTGAGTTCAATCTCACTTTGCGGAAGAGAAAGAACAAAGAGTGGTTACTAATTAAAAGAATATAATTAGAATATGTAAGAAATCAAATTATAAAAGCATAATAACTGTCATCATTTTTGACATGCTCATTTGTACTTGTTCTCAGAATGAAGTAAAATAATGATTACAAATACCTCAGTTCTGAAGAATTAATGTAGCTCCATATATAAATCTTTATAAACATACTTCACTTACCCTAGCTTTCTTTTGAAGGATAGTATTTATTTCCATCTTGACACAGAGTGAAATAAGTACATACATATCCATATCCACATCTCACAAGAATAAAATATTTGCTGGAAACATGACTAACTATATCTTAAGTGTTAATATTAACCCAATTATCTCATGAGAGCAAGGCAGTATATTGATGTTAACTTTATTTTGAGGTGAGGAAAATTATGAGAAGGTAAAAGTAACAAACATTTATTGAGAATGCTCTACGTGCAGTATGCTGTATTTGTTGTATTTAACCTTCATAACATCTATTGGATGTGTGGTCTGTTGCCCATTTTATAGATAAGGCACAGAGAAATTGTGTTTTTCCCTCAAGGTAACCCAGCCAAGACTCACTGATGTTTTCATAGACAAGCTGGTTTTCCAGTGAACCTGGAGGGCCCTAGAAGTTGCTATTCTTGCTAAGTAAGACAGCAGAGCAATGTGCACACAATATTCTGACAAGCACATGGCCAATACTTCTCTTAAATCTATCCCTGCCTCTCCTTTCCCATTGCCGCAACCCAAGCTGAGTTCACCACCATCCCTTTTTGTGCTGTGACAATATTTCTAACACACTTCCCTTGGTTTTTCCTTCACTGTGTCTTCACACTATTTTATGAGCAGTTTTTAAAATGTAGATCTGATCGCATCTCTGTGCTGCTCAAAAACCATCAGAGTCTCCCACTGTCTACAGGATAAGTCAAATGAAGCCCTTCAAAATAATCCAGCTACCAGATTTCCTGAAGCATCCCGCACCACTAGCATTCTTCTTACGTGACCTGGACTTTTCTATCTGAATACCCCTCTTTCCCTTCCTCACCTGAGAAGCTCAACTTTCACAATGCAGCTCAAATTCACCTCTCTGGAGCCTTCCTGGGCACAGTTACCTACACCAGCCTCTGTACTCTCCCTGCACTCCTTCACATGGCTGTATTGCCACAGTTAATTCATTGTCCGCCACCAGACAGGGAATTCTTTGAGGCCAGAGACTGGTTCTTATTCATCTTGAATCCCTAGTGCCTAACACTTACTAGGCATAGAGCTAATATTTGTTGAATGAGTTTTCATGATATCATAGGAATTACTAATATCCAAGCAATCTAAATAGCACTTAAAGACAGAGGGCTCCAAGGCATCAGGCTTAGATATTCCCATGGTGAGCATATGGAGAACAGGCTTCCATCCCCCATGAAGCCACTGTATTAGTTTGTTCTCACGCTGCTATAAAGAACTACCTGAGACTTGGTAACTTATGAAGAAAAGAGGTTTAATTGACTCAGTTCTGCATGCTTAACAGGAAGCATGGCTGGGAGGCCTCAGGAAACTCACAATCATGGAAGAAGACAAAGGGGAAGCAAGCATGTCTTACTGTGGCAGAGCAGCAGAGAGAGAAAGAAGGGAAAAGTGCCACACACTTTTAAACCATCAGATCTCATGAGAACACACTCACTATCATGAGAACAACAAGGGAGAAATCTGCCCCCATGATCCAATCACCTGCCACCAGGTCCCTCCTCTGATACGGGGGGATTACAATTCAACATCAGATTTGGGTGGGGACACAGAACCAAACCACATCAGACATGAAGCTGGTGGGGACAGCATTAGGAAGACTGAAGGTGTCCCCAGTGACAGTTATGTCACTCCAGGCACATTGGTCCATGCAGGCTGCCTACTCCCACACTGCCCCTGCTTCCCCACTAGAAACTAATCAGTCTCTCCTGACTCTCATCCAACAGACACACAATCCTAGCCTGGCTGGGGTGGGTGCAGGGAGGTGCCTGGATCTGAAGTTACCTACCTGCTGAATGTGTTACAGCAAGATAGGCACAGGCCTTAATTAGACACCACTTATCGTCCACTTACCTTGGACCCTAGAACCTTGGGAGGCAGCGGGATGGGATATAAAGACCATGAGGTCTTTTTTGAGGTGGGTCTCTGTCTCCCAGGCTGTGGAGTGCAGTGGCTGATCTCGACTCCTGCAAGCTCGCCTCCTGGGTTCCACCATTCCTCACCTCAGCCTCTCCCAGTAGCTGGGACTGAAGCGCCCTTCCTGCCTTGGCTAATTTTTTGTATTTTTAGTAGAGGCGGGGTTTCACTGTGGTCTCGATCTCCTGACCTCGTGTCCACCACGCCTCGGCCTCCCAAAGTGCTGCTGGGATTTATGGCGTGAGCCACCTCGCCCGGCCCACCATGAGCTCTTGAATTAAACTAATTAGGATTAAATTCCAGGTCCACAGCTTACTTAGGAAAGTAACTAAATGTCTCTGAGCCCCCATTTCCCTTATATAAAATGAGTGTAAAATAGTTGAATAATTGCCAGTGTTCAGTGAGTTTTAATTATTCCTCTTCTTCATCCTTCCCTCTTTGGACTGTACTTGTTGATGTATAAGATTTTTTTTTTTTTTTTTTTTTTTTTTTTTTTTTTTTGAGGCGGGTCACAAGCTCTGTCTAGGCTGGAGTGCAGTGGCGGATCTCAGCTCACTGCAAGCTCCACCTCGAGGGTTCATGCCATTCTCCTGCCTCAGCCTCCCGAGTAGCTGGGACTACAGAAGCCGCCACCTCGCCCGGCTAAATTTTTTGTATTTTTAGTAGAGGCGGGGTTTCACTGTGTTATGGGATGGTCGATCTCCTGACCTCGTGATCCGCCCGTCCTACGGCCTCCCAAAGTGCTGGGATTACAGAGCGAGCCTGCATGACCAGTGTATAAGATTTGATGTATGAGATCCGTTCCCTTCAGCACCTGAAGGAAATTTATTTTAAGTCAGTACTTTACAAACAACCAAGAGAGTTATCTGGAAATGACTGAACCAAAGCTTATGAGGGGAACTAAAATGCATTGCACTTATTTGAACAAACAGTAAATAAGGTATAGGATAAAGCCTATGTTTTCCAATAAGGAATTTAAAAAAATCAAACCCTATAGTCTGATGTAACATATAGACCCTCCCCCAGTTTGTTCATCCTTGTCTGGGACCTATCATGCTTTCAGATCCATGTGTACCTTGTTTTCATATTATTACAAAAATTGAATAGCTATTGCTGCAAATTCAGTTATATTAAACTACAGTGTCTTCATTTATTGCTTGGGTTATTACTGTTCCTAATTTGCTCCTAAAAGAAATGTACAACACTCTCTTGCAAAGCGTACTCTGCAAAATTACCTGCTGCAGTTGCCTAGGATTGGCTTTTATCTCTGTGCCGTGGTGAGGTAGAGTTATGTAAGCCACCCAGGCTTTTGGCAGGAAGAAAATAACTCCCAGAGTGATGCTACCTGAAAGGCTTGCCTTCATTATCAGACATTCTCCTCGACCATCAGGCCCTGGGGTTTTTGCTGGTTCAAATATTCTAAGCCCAAATACATACGGGCTATTTATGCAATTGGCTTTTCCTATAAAATTTAAAGATCTTAACAGATTTAGGTGTTTTTAAAATTTTATTTTTTCTTAGGAAAGCCCTTGAAGAAAGGATATTTGACAGATGACTCATCTGAGACACCAGAAGTTAAATGACTTGCCTGGGGTCACAGAGGGTTTTTATTTTTACAAATCCATGAACACTTCCTGAGGTTGCCTTAGTTCCCAGTCTGAGTCATTCTATGTAGAAAGGACTGTGTTTCATTCAACTTTGCGATCCCCATGTCAGGTCCACTAACCCTCAGTACCCATTATCTTTATTAATAAAGATAATGAAGCTTTATTAATAAAAAGACAAGTCGTAAGATGCCCTGGTTGAAGCCAAGCTAAGTACAATGTTTCTTCCTGCCATTAGGGAGAACCCCACAGCATGGAAAGGAAAACCCAGGCAGGTAGTCAAAAGCAATACTCATGAGTCAAGAAAAAAATGTAGAGGGATTGGCTAGGCGCAGTGGCTCATGCCTGTAATCTGAACACTTTGGGAGACTGAGGCAGTGGATCATGAGATCAGGAGATCGAGACCATCCTGGTCAACATGGTGAAACTCTGTCTCTACTAAAAGTACAAAAATTACCTGGGCATGGTGATGCATGTCTGTAATCCCAACTACTTTGGGGGCTGAGGCAGGAGAATTACTTGAACCAGAGAGTCAGAGGTTGCTGCAGTGAGCGAATCATGCCACAGCATCAATACAAGCAACAAAGCCGAGGACTAAATCAAAAAAAAAAAAAAAGGAATGAAGGAAAAGAAAAGAAAGAAAGAAAGAAAGAAAGAAAATGTAATTGGTATCTAGAAAGAGAGTAGATGGAGTGCAATTAAGTTCAACAGGTATCAGAGGGTTGATGCAATCAGTCAAGTGAGAGGCTTATGGGAGAGGTGACATTAAAGTAGAACCTCAAAGGGTAGTTGTCATTTTTACAAGTAGAGACAGCTGGAGAAGGGCACTGCAGGGTTGGAAATGCTATAGTTGGTGAGAAGCGGGTGAGCTGGGGGAATGCTGAAGAAAGTTGCAGGGAAGCTGGAAGAAGAGGCTAGGACTTCACTCTGTAGGGTCATGAATGTCTTGCTAGGAAATTCTGGCATGATTGCATAGACCACAGGAAGGCCCTGAAGGCAGTTTAATCAGTTCACCAAAGTGTGTTACAGCCTTGGGTTAGGCTCAGCTCTCTGGGGAAAAGAAAGAAATGCAGAGCTGCTGTGTACTTTGTGAAGATTTCTATTATCCACGAATAGTGCGTTGGAGAGGAGAAAGGAGGCAAGAAGATGAGTTATAAAGTTCTCAAATAAGTAGCAGATATAATTAAGGCTTCAACTGAGAAAGTGGCAAAGAGAAGGGAAAGAAAAGAGCAGAGTGGGCCATGTCTCAGGGATAGGACCCAGGGGAGTTGATCATTGACCGGAAAGTAAGAGGAAAAGGAGATTAAAATGTCAGAGATTATTTCAAGGTTTCAAGCTTCTGGGAAGGAAAAGGAGGATGTTATTACAGACAGCATAGTCTGGAGAAAGAGTAAATTTGAAGGAAAACATCTGGAGTTTTATGGTGAATGCTAAGGAAATTTATCGGGTGCTGTATAAATGCAAACATAGAAATGCCACAGTCAAAAATATGTCTGTGCCGAGGTTTGCTTATGAGAATCCAAAAACCGGAACTCTGTCTCTCTACAAAACTTAATATAAGGTCAATCTGTACCAACCCAAATGATTGACCCTGACAGATATTAATAGAGCAAAACCTTGCTCTCCAGGGGAAACCAAGTCATTTTAGGCAGTGTCATTCATTGACATTGATGCATGATTAGATGACTCAATCAAAATCTACCTCGGATGTATTAACTCACCCAACAGGCCCATGCCCCTAAAAGTGTTCTCACTGGTTTCTGTTTCATATTTTCTCACTCACTTCAATGTGGACAAGTGTCCAGGGAGCATTTTATTTGCACTTAATGGAAACGTTCAAAAAATAAAGAGTCTCAGCCACCAAGGAACTTGCGATTCAGTGGAGAAGATCAAGTGAAGCAAACAGACTATTACAGTTCAAATATACACTATTCTAGAAGGTTCTACAACAGCAGGGAGAAGCGTCCTCAGCAGAAAGGCAGAACAGAGGAAAACTGATTGAAGAAGTCTTCTCCAGGAGAACATTTGCAGTTCACACCTCAAGTGTGAGTAGGAATCAGTAAGGCCAAGCAAAGAGCCAACCCTAGACAGAGTTGTTACCAAATGCAAAGGCATTAAGGATGACGTGTGAATTCAGGTACGGCTCACTACTGATTCTGGATAGATAGCCCCAGGAGAAGGATGTATATGATATGTGTGTGTGTGTGTGTGTGTTGATGGGGTAGGAGAAAAGTGTGGAAAGAGTTATACAGAAATTAGACTGAAGGGGTAAACTGAGGCAGACCATATGAATTTTGTCAATTTATTTATACCCTATATTATTGCACAGATTTAAGGTGTCTCATGAAATATATTCAATAAAACAGGATTACAATTTAGGAATTCACACAAAGAACAAACGTGGGTTGGATATTTGTGAAATAAGGCTGACATTATGAATAATAGTTAAAGACAGATCACCTATTTTGTTTTGAGCTTCCTGGCTACAAACTCAGGGAGAAAAAAAAAAAACGGCTTACATATCTATTAAATAAAACGAATCTAGGTGCTTAGAAGAAGTAATGGCCCCTGGAATGCAGTAAGTGCTCCTTCAGTTTCACTGGTGAGCCACTTTGTGGATAGGAGGCTTCAGACATGGTAAGTAGAGATCTGTCCTTGAAAAGTGTGAGCTTGATGAAGAGGGTAAGGGCGGCTGAAGGGGAAGTATAGGGAGCATGGCCTTAGCTTCCCCTCTTTGCAATGTGGGCTTCTTTCCTGCCCTTGTGAAAATAAATTAAGGTCACACGCTGGAGCCAGCAGGCCACATCAGTCACAGATGTGGTTTATTTTTGGCAAGCACAGTTTTTATTGTTGTTTTTTGTTTTTACTTTTATTTTATTTTATTTTGAGATGGAGTCTCACTTTGTCACCCAGAGTTGGAGGGCAGTGCTGCGATCTCAGCTCACCGCAACCTCTGCCTCCCAGGTTCAAGCCATTTTCCTGCCTCAGCTTCCCAAGTAGCTGGGGTTATAGGCACCCATCACCATGCCCAGCTAATTTTTGTGTTTTTAGTAGAGACGGGGTTTCACCATGCTGGCCAGGCTGGTCTTGACCTGACCTGACCAAGTCCTCAGGTGATCCACCCACCTCAGCCTCCCAAAGTGCTGGCATTTACAGGCGTAAGCCGCTGCACCCAGACTGTTTTTACTTTTATTTTTGTCTTTACATTTTCTCTCATTATTGCAAAAGCAATATATTTGTAAAAGACTTTGAAAAGACAGAAGAGCAGAAACAAAAAAAAAATGATAATCCAACTCAGAAACAATCACTATTAACACCTGCTTTTATCCGAGATATTTGCTTCAAGGGTTTTTGCTTCATTTGGATCTTCCAGGCACAGCAGGCTGCTGTGGGTGCCAGTGCCCTATGGCCTTATATCTCACCCAAATCACATATTTGTGTTTTCCTGCCTGGTCTTTGTGATCCCAAAACTAAAATCCTAAATTATGTATGACCCCTAAGATTATGTCACCAAGTGAATAAATTAGAAAAGAAGAAAAAGAGTAAAAGGAAGGGTAGTCATTCAAGGGGAAAATAAATCAAATAAGATTAATTAATAGTGTTTTAAAACATCAATTAAACATTTTAAGTAAGAGAATTTATTAACCACAGTAAGACTGAAAGCCAAAACATGTTTAAAATTAAAATAGAGGCTGGGTACCGTGACTCATGTCTGTAATCTCAGCACTTTGGGAGGCCAAGGCAGGAGGATATCTTGGGATCAGGAGTTTGAGATGAACTTGGGCAACATAGTGAGACCCTGTTTCTACAAAAAGTTTTAAAAATTAGCTGCATGTGGTGATGCACCTGTAGTCCCACTTACTCAGGAGGATGAGGCAGGAGGACTGCTTGAGCCAAGGAATTCAAGGTTGCAGTAAGCTATGATAATGCCACTGCACTCTAGCCTTTGAAACAGTGTGAGGCCCCGTCTCTAAAAAAATTAATTACCTAAATACATAAATAAATAGAGATAGGATAAATACAAGTTAAACTAAAATAGATTTTTTTTAAATCTAGAAAAGTAAAAAATTAGACCACAAAAGTAGAAAGGATAAAATACAGAGAACAAGGAATTAAAGGGTAGAATTATTGCAATCAAAATTAGAAATATAAAGGTAGAAGGTATTATGGAGACTAAGAAGTCAAAAGTTAAAATGAAATTGAAAAGCAATAACATTACAAGGGAAAACAATTTTAAAGAAAATAAATCTAAGCATTCTGAAAAATCCATGAAAGAATATTAAAATGATAAAAAGGGACAATGAAAATTACACACTGTATCCTAAAATAATCTTGAAGCACAAAGCCAGAGCTCTGAGGAAAACTCCAATTTTGCTACTACAGTGGAAGGGAGTGGAAGAAAATCAGCAGAAAGCAAACAGCAGCAGAGCTCCTGACAAAGTCCTTGCTTGCCTCTTGTTTCCCACGGTCGATCCCATTTATCCCAGGGGTGGAGAGTGGAGGGGCGAAGAACAGCACAATGCTCTGAGCGAGCCATGCCCGGTGCCTTCAGCATGGTTTCTCCTGTTCCTCACAATCATGACTCTTTTTAGCTGGCTGATCATGCCTCAGGAAATGTCCTTCTGTTATTGACATTTGTCAGTAGAAGATATGCTGCTTAGCCTACACTGGATGGACTCTGTGCCTGGTCAGGAGTGCCCTTGAGAAAAGAAACAGTCATAAAAACAGGCAGAGCATGTGTAGCTTCCTGGGATGTCCACAGTGAGGTGGGAACTGCCAGGCCACAGTGTGGTCTTCACCTTGACAGCTTTAAGAGACCTCGTCAGATTACTTGACGTGGAGTCCTGCAGTCCCCATGGTAGCCGACTTCACCAAACGGACTTGGGATGCTTGTTTACTCTGACCAATATAGCACCGGGGAAACAAAGCCAGATTCTTACTGTGATTCTTCTATAGATGCTGAAAAAACTACTTGTGACATCACCTTAGACATGATACAGCTAATGGAGATCTTAACTTCGTTTCTATTCTTAGTAGTCACACTGGGGTTTTGATGAGATTTGAGATTCACTTAACTCTTTTCATAATACTAGCGGGCTTCCTGGTGGCTCCCATTCACTCCGAGCAGCAGCACTGACCCCATGTTTGTGCAGGATAGCTGGAGGGGATGCTGTGCTGAGAAGAAGCACATTTACTGGCCCGTCAACAATACCTCAAAAAATTCTTCCATACTCTTGGCACAAAACAAATTTGGGCCTTCCATCTTACTATACATCTTATGTACTTAGATAAGGGATCCTTACGAGAAGTCAAGAAGGATGAAGAGTGGGTAAGACGATGATGACTCATTCCCAGTTTGAAAGAAAATCAGGAGCTTAAATTCACCTTGTATGGCTGTATCCACTCTTAATGTTACTGACTCCTTTCTCTCACCCTCTTGAAAACTAAATTATCTGGAAAAACCATTTCTAGATGCCCCTGTAAGGATTTCATTCCCAAATCTTGTTAGAATTTTTGTGAATTCTTCCTGTGCCTCTCAAATCATAATGTTAGTGGAACAGGGCGGTTACCTACAGGCATGCATGGCCACAAAGCCTCCATTCATCCATCCACCTCCAGATCTAGAGTCATTATTTTTTAAGGATTTTTTTTTTTTTTAAAGGAACCAGCCTATATGTCAATAGCAATTGCTGGGATCTTAGAAATCGGTTCTTGTAGGTTTAAATATAGCTACAACTATGACGTATTGATTATTGCAGTGAAGCCTTGCTAAAAGCAGTTTTCCATTCGCTTGCCAATGGAAACCAGAAGAGGTCAAGCTTAGCGAGGCTGGGGAAACCATCAGTGCCCCACCATCTTTCTGAAATTTCGGAATTTTGAAAGGGAACCTTGAGGCGGGTTCCATAGAACTTGTGGCTGCAGACACGTGGCCATGAGAATGGATCTGCTCTCTACACCTGTGAAGGCAAAGAGGGTGCCAGGCACCGGGAAGTTATGCTGTTTATCATTGTCCCCTCTTCCCACCATCTGTTCGCCCTGTCTCCTCTCTTCCTTTCCCTAGAATCAAGACTTTAAGATCTGAAATTTAGAAGAACCTCGATCTATTACTCTCACCACCTCATCCCCGGTACAATAATAGTAATATTTCTCTTCAAATGGTTCGAAATGAAGTCTACTGTATTTTAGAAATTATGTTGAAAGCTAAAAGCTTTCTGAAAGAATAAATAACAGATTTTCATTCCCAAAGACTTTGCGCATGCTGACCCACATGGCATCCCAGTTTCAAGGGTTTGTTTTCAAATTCAGCAGACATCTACCCATCCATCTATGCTTAACTCCCTCCCGCACGTGCAGAGGAAGTCCTGAGAGCCAAAAAGAAAAGCAGGAATACTTTCAGATAAACAAAGACTCCAGGGTCAGAGTCCAGGCAGACACATTCCCACCACCTCCACATCACCCCGACATCCTGCTGTTCAGAAATGCCTTAAAGAAGCAGGGCTTGACCCTGCCACACAGGACACTGAAAGGACATGATGTCCCAAAGCCCTGCAGTACCCTCCATCATGTTTTACTTTTAATTACCTACTTGACATACTCCCTCTTCTTTAGCCTGTGTTCATAAATTCTTTGTCCCATTAAAACTGCAGGCTCCTTATGTGCAGATACTATTTCTGCATGCTCCATTCATTGCCTTTCGAAAAGTGACATGAAAAAAAATGCCCCAAGGCAATCAATAAATAAGCATTTATTGAGCACCTATTCTAGGCCCAGGGCAACAATAGCAGTTGCTAATAAACCAACAATGTGTTTCAGACAGGAGGTGACGCAGAGTGCTGTTTAACCCAGATAGAATGTGTTAGGGGCATGACATTGAACTCTCGTTTTCAGATATGTCACTCCAATGTATGTGGCTAACATATAGCCTTGTGTGAATAGGCGCTCAATACTCTAACCACTTCTCCCTGACAGATTTTTTTTTTTTTTTGAGACGGAGTCTCGCGCTGTGTCACCCAGGCTGGAGTGCAGTGGCGCGATCTCGGCTCACTGCAAGCTCCGCCTCCCAGGTTCACGCCATTCTCCTGCCTCAGCCTCCGAGTAGCCGGGACTACAGGCGCCCGCCACCACGCCCGGCTAGTTTTTTGTATTTTTAGTAGAGACGGGGTTTCACCGTGTTAGCCAGGATGGTCTCGATCTCCTGACCTCGTGATCCACCCGTCTCGGCCTCCCAAAGTGCTGGGATTACAGGCTTGAGCCACCGCGCCCGGCCTCCCTGACAGATTTTGATGCAGTACTACAATTAAGATTCTGTGGCTCTCTGGCAAATGTAATACAAAAACATTTGAAACGGAAGTATGATCTAGATGCAGAATAACAAACGATTTATAGTTTATTTGCCAAGACATGTAGGAGGTAAATATAAAACAAAACTCTAGCAAATTTAGCATTTTCCTTCTCCAAATATAATGCTGCTGACTACAGGCCAAAAGCACAGCTTTGCACAGCTCCTTGCATTAAAATTGGCCAAGAATGAGATGCCATCACTGTTCCACATTTAGACGCTGTAACAGACATTTGCTAGTTTGTGGCCAGATATTGGTTTATTCAAACAAGCTACAATCTTATTTATAACCCACAAGGCAAATAACAAAGGTGTGAAGGGTGGTACTCTTTGCCATGCTGAGCCTTTACTTGTGCCAAAGATCATAATTCTAAGTGTGCAATTCATCTCTCATCCGTGAAGCAATAAGGTAAATATAATTCCTTCGAAGCAGTAAATCTCAGCACTCTGCAGGTGCCTGGGTAGAGATTTCAGTAGGATTTTTGTAAGGCAAATGGGTCATGTTCAAACTATGCAGTTCAACTCAAGTGCTTAATGTGTACCACAGCATGTCAGGCATGATACAGCCCCCCATGTACAGCTCCAAAGGGGGAATAAAAGAGGTACACCACTACCTGGCAGAGAAGGCTGGGTACATTCAGGGCTGGGGAAGTGGTGCAGAGTGACAGATGGAATAGGAGGAAAGTGAGACCTCTCCTGGTTGGTGGCTTAACGAAGAGAGGTTTGAAGGAAGGATGGAGCGTTGGAGGTGGAATTGAGAGAATGAGTGGACTCCGGGCCAGGCACAGTGGCTCATGCCTGTAATCCCAGGACTTCAGGAGGCCAATGCAGGAGGATCACTTGAGCCCAGGAGTTTGAGACCAGCCTGGTCAACATAGTGAGATCTCATTTCTTCTAAAAAAGAAAAAGGAAAAAAAAAAGGTGTTACAGAAAGCAGAAACCCAAAGGGGCTGGGGCTAAGGGTGTTACAGGGCTAGGGCCTGCCTGCCTTCTTCCCTATAATAGTTAACACTGCTTGGACACTTACTGTGTACCAGGCACCACTTAAGTTCTTGTTACATAATATGATCCACTTAATCCTCAAAATATTCCTATAAGATTATCTATAAAATAATCTTATCTCATTTTCAGTTCAGAAAAACAAGACACAGAGAGGCTAAGCAACTTGCCCGAGGTTGCACAGCTATTAAGTGTCAGGCTGGAATGCAAACCCAGGCAAGCTGTTTTCAAGTGCAGTGTTAAGTTCCCCCTTTCCCTGCCCTCGAGATTTGGCGCCCAACACACCAGGACTCGGCTGCAACTTCTAGCTGCTAAATCTGACTCCTCTCTTGGGCCAGTGCTCTCAGTTGGATCTCTGCCTTGTTTCTGAGAACCAGGACCCCGAGAGCTATCTTACATTGTGTATTTGTAGAAATAACTTTTAAAGTTGTTTTCCTTCTTTAAAAAAGCAACACTTCTTTACTGTGGAATAATTAGATGATATAAATAGACAAAAGGAAGAAAAGTAAAAGAATTCCATAATTCCAGACCGCAGAGACAAGCACTCTTAACATATCACTGAGTGTCTTTCCAGACCATTTTTTGTGCACGTATATACTTGGAATGAACAAATACAAACTATAAACTATCTTGCAATCTGCTTTTTCCACTTAGCACCAACACAAACATCTTACTATGTCAACCAACCTTTATCTATAGTCTGATTTTAAATGGTTCTTCTCAGTGTTACCTCCTAAGAGGGAGTTAGATGAGGCCAGATACAAAGCGTGCAAGGTGGGAGAAGGAGTCGTTTGGGGTCTGAACCAAGGAAGAAGACCCTGGAATTGGCCAAACACAGGTGAAGCAGGAGCAGAGACATAGTGTTGGCAAGGGGCCCCCAAGTGTAAATCTAGTCCAGATGGGGCGGGAGGGGCATGGCTAATTCAACACAAATCCAGGCTGGTGGCAGGAGCCAAGAGGCACTCTGTCAGTGACCAATCCTGGGATAAGACTTCAGACGAGCAGAGCATGGTGCATGGAAGGGGTGGACACAGAGGCAGGCCACCCTAGGGAGTCCAGGGAATGAGGATGTGAACTGCAGGAAATTAGGAGCCAGGCCAACACTCGAGGTTGCCAGGACAGTGGAAAAAGAGCATGCTGGGCAGGTGGCTTAGCCTTCCAGTCAGGGTCCCAGGGCTCTGACCCTCAAGGATCCAGAAACCAAGGACTGTTCCAGCTCTACTTATGAGTCCTGGGCTGCTGCTATACTTCCTGGGCAGATCCTGTTGCCTTGGGAGAGGGAGATGAATGGCAGATTTCTGGGTGGTAATTATAATATTAAAACCGGAGATGGAGTAGGAGGAGCACAGACTGGCATTCTATCTTGTTTTTGTTGCTCAACCAGGTTTGATGGTCCGTCCTTCTACGGCTCTGCTCCCTGGACCACAAGCCATGGCTGGGACCTGTCCTGGCTTAAGATCTTCCTGTCTGCTCGAGTCTCGGGATATTCCTGCCTCTGCTCTGCAGGACATCTTCAATGCCTGCGCTGGACTTCATGTGTACCTGCTCTCACACCCCCCAGACACTGTGGTCAGCCTGCTGGTTGGGATTTCCTTCTGGCACCTATCCATGGACCTGCCCCTTGACGGGACTTTGACCTGTAGAAGTTAACCAGGCTATACCCAACTGTGTCAAAGACATCCCAGGAAAACCAGCAAGTGAACCAGTAAGAGAAATGCAGGCAAGCTACGGAAGCCAAGACCAGGAATGGGGGCTGGGCCCACGATGTGAAGCATCTCCAACAATAGACCAAGACCAAGGAAATGGATCAGATTCAGAAAGAGATGGAGAGCCATTGAAGCATCAGACTTAGATTTATCTAGAAGCAGCATAAAGGACAGATGTGTGATGGGGTAGAGGTAAGGGGCTATGGCAGTGGTTAGTTCTAGCAACTGTAAATCACCTGGGACAATTTTTTAAAATTTAATGCCTAGATCCCATCTTCAGAGATTACTTTCATTGATTCGAGTGACATATTTTTTTATTTACCACAAGAGTCTTAACTGAGAATGGAAAATCTTAAAGAAAAACATGCCCCTAAAACCCAGCTAAGGAGTAGCATACTAATTCTTTTCAAAGCAGTCAACTGAAAACTATTTGCAGGGTTAAATTGCGTTCCCTGTTTTCTCCCTGGGTCCCTGGTTCTTTCTCTCTCATTTTTCCAACAGATCCTGCATGAGGGTCCATCATTCTTGTATCCTCTACTCACCAGCCCCCCATACTGAGCTACCTCTTGGTCAACCACCCTCATGCTCAGTAACTAACCTTGGCTATGGTTCCAAATTCTGCATTTGCCTCCCAGGCTCAATTTGATATTTACTCACTGTTTTCCTGGTACCAGCCCCAGCAAGCTGCTATCCCCAGACTGTGAACAGAGGAACAGGGAGGGATCTGAGAGGCACTGCAGAAAGGAAACATTGGTTTTGGCAGCTGATGGGATGTGACAGGATATGATTGCAACATTGCAATTGGGAGAAAGAAGAATGAGATTTCATTGAACAACCAAGAATTCTTGCAGCTTATTGAAAACCTCTGAGAACATGGTGTGTACAGTCTGTAGGAAGAAAAATACTTGCTAGGTTGCGTGTCTTTAGCTGTAGGAGGATTTGTGTTTCAGGTAATGATGTGATCGTGATGGTTAACTATGAGAGGAGAATGAATTGGCAGGCGTGGCAGGCAGAGCAGCCGCCTGTCAAAAGGAAAAGATAATAGAAAGAGATTAGTAAACCCACAGTGGGGAGGATTAGAACCGTGCAGGAAAAGGCTCATTGTGAAGGAGTATACTGGGGTTTGACTTGAACCATAATTTGAGCTGAGTGAGCCTTCTCTAGTATATTATAAAGATTTCCCCTTCCAGCGGGAAATGAAATGATAGTAGTTTGAGATGCACGTGTGCTAATGTTTTATATTTCCTGTGTAAGTTTAATGGTTAAGATGGGCTCAGTTTGGAACTGGCACATAAGACAAAAGAGTTCTGGTCTATTGGGGCCAGAGCCATGCTTTCACTGGCAAAGGACTCCCAGTCTGCTCTGAGGTAGCCTAGGAGGCCCACAGGCCCACAGAGCACCCCTTCAGGGACCTCAGCCTGAAACTGGACAATTTCATATTTGTTTCATTTTGCATTCCCTTCTCTTTGGTCTTCACTTAAAAATCCAGACACTCTCATTTAGGGTTAACACATCAAGCACACACGTACCAACATGTTAATGATTCTCAGAGCTCCTTTCCTGATGAAAGATGCTGAGTTAGAGTGAAAGCATCAGAACCTTGGATTACAAAAGAGAGACAGAAAGAGAGAGAGAGAGAAGGTTAAAGGTAGTTATTTGTACACCCAAGTTCACAGCAGCATTACTCACAGTAGCCAAAAGGCAAAAGCAACCCAAGTGTCCATCAATGGATGAATGGACAAACAAAATATGGTATATACATTCAATGGAATTTTTTAATAAATAAGTTTACTTGTAAATTTAGTCAACATTCATAATTGACATAAAAACTTCAATAGGAGGATACATTTTAAAACCTCTTGGAATGCCATCTCTATAAAAGTAACTTTCCCAGAAAAGTATCCCAGAAATAACCTAATTTGACACCATCTTAACTGGCAGTGGTTCAGTAAGCTGGAGTACAATGGAATATTATTCAGCCTTAAAAAGGAAGGAAACCCTGTCACACAATTCAATGTGGATGAAACTTGAGAACAGTATGCTAAGTGAAACAAGCCAGTCATGAAAGAACAAGTACTGGATGATTATACTTATATGGGGTATCTAGAGTAGTCAAATTTATAGAGAGTAGAATAGGGGTTGCCAGAATTTAAGGGAGGAGAGAATGCGGAGTTAGTGTTTAAATGGTAGAGAGTTTCATTTTGCAAGATGAAAAAGTTTTGGAGAGCATAACGTGAATGTATTTAACTCCATGAACTGTACACGTAAAGAAGGTTAAAATGGTAAATGGTCTGCTCTGTGTGGTTTTCCACAATTTTTTTTTTAGAGTTAAGGGTCATGAAAGCCAAAAATAAATTTTGCTGATCTTGAAATTTTGCATAAAGCAGCCCGTGAAGGAAGTGGGTTTGGTTTTGTTATGAGACGGGGGTGGGAAGGGATGTGTTGTAGTTACTGCTTTTTAATTGTGGGGTTCCCACGTCTGGATCCTCCTTGGTAGGTAGTAGAGGCTCTTTCACCATCACTGCCCAGTGCAGCAGCAGCAGCAGCAGCGGCAGCAGCCTGTTCACTCACTCACTGACTCCTATACTGCCAGGCAACCCAGGCGGATTCTGTCATGAATTACAGCAACCTAATGAGGTAGGTACCATCAGGCTCATTTCACAGATGGAGAAACTGAGGGGCGGTAACTCCTCTAGGATCAAAGAGCTAGTAAGTGGCAAACTCCTGTTTCGGCAAGTTCTTTTTCCCCCCTAAAATCAGTATTGGTATTCTTTATTCACCTCAGAAGTTTACAGAAAACTTGGAAAAAGAAAATAAGTGTCTTCGTATATCTCCTCGATAGCAAGTGGAAGGATCAGAGTGAGTAGAAGAGTCCCATTAAACGACAGCCCACTGTGTGTGCAACTCCAGGCCAGCTTCCTGTGTGCTTAATCTTTACTCCTTCCAGTAATCTAAACTTAGCACAAGAAAGTGCTTCCTGTTGTTAAGATACATATAAAAACAAAGTTAATAAAAGTATGCAAGATCTTGTGACCATCAGGCTGGAAAATGAGGATTTCTGAGCTGATGGTCTTCCCTCTTTCAGTTATGCAAGGAGTCTAAAGCAAGTAACTATGCTGACATTGTGCTTACACTTCAACATATACAGGTAGAGGTGAGCTTCTCCCCTTCTTCCCTTCTCCATTCAACTATCCACCCCTCACTCCTATCCCAGTTAAATCTTTCACTGGCTGTCTCTGGACTTAGGTCAGAGCCCAAACTCTAATCCACAAGGTTCTTAAGAGATGACCCTGCCTTTTCCCATCTCTTCTCTCTTGACTGACACATGTGTGGTCCAGTTCCACCCTTAAGTTACCTGTAGTTCCCTGAACACACCTCTCTTCCATACCTTTCACATAATAACGTTGACCTTTATTTACTAAGTGTACCAGTGAGCAATCTTGCAAGTAGATATTATTGGTCCCATTATACAGATGAGAAAACTGAGGCTAAGAAACATTTTGGAATGTGCCCACAGTCCCATAGCTAATGAGCGACAGTCAGAATTTTAAACAGGGCTGCCTGATTCTAAAGCCAGTGTTCTCAAACACATCTGTCCGCATGGGGCCAGATTGTGCCTCTCAAAATGCTACTCAGATTTTATCTCTACAAATCCTTTCTTAAGCCCTCCTTACCCCCCACCACTTACCCACCACCCCATACACACACACACACACACACACACACACACACCCCTGCAGGCACAATCTGCAACTTTATCCGTTCTGTCACCATAGCACTTTGTCCATCATTGCTACTTACATTAATTTTTTTTTAAAATTAATGTGTACAGTTCAGTGGAGTTAAGCCAGGGTCTGGCTCTGTTGCCAGGCTGGAATGCAATGGTGTGATCTCGGCTCACTGCAACCTACACCTCCCAGGCTCAAGCGTTCCTCCCACCTCAGCTTCCTGAGTATCTGGGACTATAGGCGTGCACCACCATGTCTGGCTAATTTTTTTTTTTTTTAATGGAGTTTCACTCTTGTCGTACAGGCTGGAGTGCAATGGTGTGATCTCAGCTCACTGCAACCTATGCCTACCGGGTTCAAGCAATTCTCATGCCTCAGCCTCCCAGATGGCTGGGATTACAGGCGCCCGCCCCTATGCCCGACTAATTTTTTGTATTTTTAGTAGAGACAGGGTTTCACCATGTTGCCCAGGCTGGTCTCAAACTCCTGACCTCAGATGATCCGCCCACCTCAGTCTTCCACAGTGCTGGGATTACAGGCATGAGCCACCACGCTAGGCCTTTTTTGTATTTTTTGTAGAGATGGGGTTTTGCATGTTGCCCAGGCTGGTCTCAAACTCCTAGGCTCAAACAATCCACCTGCCTCCACCTCCCAAAGTGCTGGGATGACAGGCGTGAGCCACTGCATCTGGCTTCTACTGCTACTTAATATAAGTCATCTGGGTTGAGCATCTGCTATGCACCAGGCCCTGTGTGGGACTCACATGACAGAGAGATGAACAAATCATCCTTGTCTATTTTTGTACATGACATCATCCCTTCAAGGGCAGGGATTGGGTTGTATTTTTGGTGATATCTGTACATGACATCATCCCTTCAAGGGCAGGGACTGGGTTGTATTTTTGGTGATATCTCTAATGCCACACAGTTCCTCAGTGGTTGAACAGAGAGACAGGATTCACAGCCATTGGACGCCAATGGTTGGGAGACAGTTCACTCATCAAGGGACCCTCTCCCCACCTTTGTAAATTTATCCAAGGGAGAGATTCTTCTCCCCAAATCCCTTTTGATGCCCATACATAGCAGGGCAATCCAGAATTGAGGCTCAGGCCAGAGGACCATTTTCCCCCTTGAGATGTGTGATTATCATGTTTCCCAAATCACTTCTTTTAACAAATCCTTGGAAAATTGCATGGGTCCAAAAATAACCTGGCTTCCAAGTAACTTTTCTTTTATAGATGAGGTCTCACTTTGTTTCCCAGGCTGGAGTGCAGTGGTGTTATCATAGTTCACTGAAGCCTCCAACTCCTGGGCTCAAGCAATCCTCCCACCTCAGCCTCTGGAGTGGCTGGGACTACAAGTGCATGCTACCACGCCAAGCTCCAATTAACTTCTAAGAAATGCTCTGCTCAAACTTGTCATAAGCCAAGTTTGCCTGAGCATGGGCGACTGAGAGAAAGCAAGGATGGTCTCTTCTCGAGAGCTCACAGGGTCTTCTCTTGCAGGAGATGATGCAAGTGTGACCTTGAGTTGCTCTTCAGGTGCTGGTTGGGAAAGCAGGGGAGTCCTCTCCCATACATGTGAAGAAATTTCTGTCTACTCTGCTTGACACTTAGAGAATTGCCAAGTCATCCATCCTGCCATACGCCTTATCAACCTGGTAACAAGAACAAAAGGCCCTGGTGCCAAGGATCCTTCCCCCAGGGAAGACCAGAGAGTCTACACCTAGCTCTTTTGGAAGCTCCACTTGCTCTTTCATGCCATGAAAATGCCCCATACCAAATTGCTGTTT
Organism: Papio anubis; assembly: GCF_008728515.1. Classification (NCBI taxonomy): domain Eukaryota; kingdom Metazoa; phylum Chordata; class Mammalia; order Primates; family Cercopithecidae; genus Papio; species Papio anubis. The sequence goes on along the minus strand of NC_044990.1, from coordinate 5,872,143 downwards.
CAGAACAATCAGCACACCTGACTCATTAAATTAAGTAGTGATAATCACATGGCTACACTAGAACATGCAAGAAGGAAAATAACTAGCACACGGAGGCCTTGAGTATTTATTCTATCTCCTGGGAATCACTCTCGCTTTGGGAAACTTTTCAAGCAGGGAATTTTCATAATATTTTATAAGATTTTTCAAATATCTGTCTCTTGACAGACTGTTAGTAAGCAACCTATGATAGGCTGCCCATCGTTTTAGTGCTTGCATACCTTACATCATCAATCTGGAAGGCTAAAACTGTTCCCTTCCAACATCACAGCTTTCTAGGCTGTCTTTTTGTACACGGTTCGGGGAAAATGCCTCTCTCTCCCTAAAGTTTATCTTAGTCTTTGGAGCTGGGATGAGCACCAGATCAAGCATCTTTTCCTTGCTTCGACTTATAAATTCACCTCTTTCATTGTTTGTTACAATGTTTGTTTGTTACAATTGTTTTTTGCAATTTTCCCAAAAAGTGATAAGTCATCAGCAGCAGGGGCTTGTCTCCTGTGGATATAACCTTAGGGATGTGACCTCCCTCCCTCCCTCTTGCTCTTCCTTTCTTTTGGGAGACACTTTAGAATTGTGCATCAGTTAGTCATTTAGACCCACATCTTTCATTCCATTCTCCTGCTATTAAGAAATGTTGTATTTAGGCCGCGCGCGGTGGCTCAAGCCTGTAATCCCAGCCCTTTGGGAAGCGAGACGGGCAGATCACGAGATCAGGAGATTGAGACCATCCTGGCCAACACGGTGAAACCCCGTCTCTACTAAAAAATACAAGAAACTAGCCAGGCGAGGTGGCGGGCACCTGTAGCCCCAGCTACGCCGGAGGCTGAGACAGGAGAATGGCGTGAACCCGGGAGGTGTAGCTTGCAGTGAGCTGAGATCTGGCCACTGCACTCCAGCCTGGGTGACAGAGCACGACTCTGTCTCAAAAAAAAAAAAAAGAAAAAGAAATATTGTATTTATTAATCTGAGCTTACAGAGGTAAATATTTCAACATTTCATCTGACGTTGTCTTTTATTTTTTTACCCTGTTTTGTATCACAAAATTCTTGATCTTTCAGGTTGTTCTTTTTTTTTTTTTTTTTTTTTTTTTTTTAAGGCAACTTTGAAACCTGCATTCTCAGAGACCTTACAGTCAATATTTTTTTTCTGGAAAAGTGTTTCTTAATGTGGCAGGAATAAATTTGGGTTATTGCTAGAGAAAGGGAGAGAACCAGGTTTGAGGGTAATGGCAAGTGAGATTTTAGTCTTTCTCTAATTGTTGGATACTTTCTAAGGAAGCATATATTCATCTATCACTAATTAAAAATTAAATTTTAAATAAGTATAGAGAATAATGTGATAAAAATATATTGTAACTGATTTGAAGGTTGTATTTATCAAGGTTCTTCAGAGAAACAGAATCAACAGGTTTTTTATATATATATATATATACACACACACACACACACACACACACACACACATACACACACACATACATACACACACATTCATATATTAGTTAACAATGGGATATGTTCTGAGAAATACATGATTAGGCAGTTTTGTCACTGTGTGAACATCATAGAGTGTACTTATGCAAACCTACATGGGATAGCCTATTACAAACCTATTCCTCCTAGGCTACAAACCTGTACAGCATGTTACTGTACTGAATACTGTGGACAACTGTAACACAATAGTATTTGTGTATCTAAATATGTTTACACATAGAAAAGGTACAGTAAAAATATGGTATCATAATTTTATGGCACCACCATGTTATATGTGGTCTGTCATTGACCAAAACATCATTATGCAGCACATGACTATATACATGGAGAGAGAGAGTGGGGGTGGAGGAGAGAGATGTATTATAAGGAATTGATTCATGTGATAAGGGAGATTGGGGAATCCTAAGATCTGCAGTTGGGAAGTTAGAAATCTAAAAAGCTGGTGGTATAAGTTCCAGTCTAAGTCCAATTCCGAAGGCAGTAGAAGACTGATGTCCCTACTCAAAGACAGCAGCAGAAAGAGAGCCAGTTCCCCCTTACTCAGACTTTTTAAATGTGTTCATGCCTTCAACATGTTGCACAATGCCAACCCACATTGGGAAAGCAACTTGCTTTACTCTGTCTACCAAGTCAAAATTCTGATCTTATCGAGAAACACCATTACAGATATTCCCCAGAATAACATGGAACCAAGTGTCTGGTCACCGTGTGGCCCAGTCAAGTTGACACATAAAATTAACCATCGAGAGATTGATATTGCTTCCCCCAAACACTGCTGAATTTGTGTGTCTCTAGGTCCTCACTGCCTTCTATGGAATTTATACTGTCTTTACAAGCTGGTTGCTGCTGCTGCTTGGCCAGGTCTATAGACATGTACCCTGAGTGCTGGGCATCCTCCATTTCCTGCTCATTCTTTCTGCCACAGCCTCCTGAGGTGATGCTGAGTCCCCCTGGACTGCATCCAACATCCCCAAAGCTGCAAACTCACTAGAAGCCCAATGACCCTCTGTTCCCTTCCAGCCTCACAGCTTTCTAGGCTATCTTTTTGCACTTGATTTGAGGAAAATGTCCCTCTCTCCCCAAAGGTTACCTTAGTCTTTTGAGCTGGGATGAGCACCAGATCAAGTTTTTTTCCTTACTTTGACTTATAAATTCACCTCTTTCATTGTTTGTTACAAAGGTCCTTCAAAATATCCTCCTTCAAGACTCCCTTCCCCTTGCAAATCACTCAGGCACATAATTTGAAGGGAGGAAAAGAGTATCATCTCCAGTCTCATATGCAAATAGTTTAGATTTAGCCATATACATACTTACTTATACATGCATATACAGAGTTACATACATGTGTATTTGAAAGTGTAAAATCAGCCGGGCACGGTAGCTCACACCTGTAGTCCCAGCACTTTGGGAGGCTGAGGAGGGCAGATCACGAGGTCAGGAGATCGAGACCATCCTGGCTAACACAGTGAAATCCCGTCTCTACTAAAAATACAAAAAATTATCTTGGCATGGTGGCGGCGCCTGTAGTCCCAGCTACTTGGGAGGCTGAGGCAGGAGAATGGTGTGAACCTGGGAGGCAGAGTTTGCAGTGAGCCAAGCCACTGCACTCTAGCCTGGGTGACAGAGCGAGACTCCATCAAAATAATAATAATAATAATAATAATAATAATAATAATAATAAAAAGAAAGTGTAAAATCGTATTTATATCATTGGGGCTCAGAAACTGATACCCTAAAATATGGTGCTTTGACATGCTGAAATGAAGAAAAAGCCTCAAGGTCCCTCTGACCTTCTTACCCCCACACCCCATATCTCAATCCTCTGTGTCTCCCAAAGCACAGCAGGATGAAGTTATTCTCTGAAGTTCCTGGATCTGCCTAAGGTCTGTACCCACCAAAGAAGAAAACAATGACCTCTGGTCTCTTCGTTCAGTTTTTGTGAACTGAATTCATATTGCAGGAATAGACTGGAGTCTGTCAACATACCTGGGTGGACTTTTGTCACAAACCATTGTCTGCTCTGTGGTTCCAAAAGACTTTGTTTCAGGCCACTGTATATTCTTCAAGCCCACTGAATTCTCCTAAAAATCATTTACTGTCTTCCTAAAATCATCCACACTTTCCCGTCTCCCTTTCCCCTAAGAAGTAGGGTATGTAAGCATCTGTACTCAATTGGGATATTAGGCAATTATTCTGTGATTCTCCTCCTTGCACACTAAGAAATGTGTATGCCATTTCTCCTATTATTCTGCCTCTTTGAGTTCATTTTTTCAGTCAATCTCCAGAGGGCAAAGGGGAAGTTTTCCCTTAGCCCCTACAATATGTAGGCATATGGATATATTTCTGTCAAGTGAGCACAGTTAAAGAGGGACTCAAACAATCACTAAAAGCAGTGGCAAGCTCATTAATCTACCACTTGCTACTTTTAGAATTTTTCTTTTACTGTGGTCCAATACATCCTTACTAACATAAGTTCTAGCTTGTAATTAATTCTCAGTGGAACACACTATTTCACTATATTTTTAAAAATCTCCTTATACCTTTAAACATTGCTGTTTTAAAAACTTGCAAAGGTCATCACAGAGTAACAAAGATTTCAAAATACCAGAGATTTATTATTAAAGTTATTTTAGAAGGTAAATTATACATTAGGAGTTTGAAATAAGAAAGGATGTACAAATTTCAGTAACTAGCCATGACTGGCAGAAAAAAGTATGAAAGAATGCTTATCTTGTATGTTTTCACATGCCCTATGTCCACCACATGTTTTCTGGAAATTTCTGCTTATATTGCTACTGATACAGTAATTTTTTTGTCATTTGACACAAGCATATGTGAGATAACATATCCCTATGAAAAAATGGAAGAGGCAATGGAAATATGCTAAAACAAAGGAACTTTTTTTTTTTTTTTTTAAGAGAACTCATTAAATTTATCTTCCTTGGTTCTTGGGGTGGCTAAGCTTAGAAAATCAGGCTCAGAACATCGCTGTATGGAGGAATCTGTAATTCAAGGCAAAAGAATAAAAAATGCAGACCAAATATTACTACAGCTCATTTAGCTGGAACACGTGGGCTCTTTCAGGTGTGAGGGGGAAAGGAGAGGGTTGTGCAAGTCTGCCTACATCTTTAATTTGCAGTGGCTTGGTTCATGGCATAACCCATAGACTCGGCAGTAAGAGATAGCATGCTTAATTACTTAAGAGACCAGAGAATAGCAGCTAGATGTCTATTAATGGAGGCATTTCTGGTCTCTTGTGCTTCTCCCTTTGATAAGCTTATTATTGCTTTATTGGGGCCAGGCTTTTCAGGACCATGGACAGCTCTACCACAGCAGGGAGCATCTCCTGCCTCTGTTCTTCCACTTGTAGAATTTTAGGAAAAAATGGACCTGAAATATTAACTATTTCACGCCTCCACGTTACCAATGAGAAAACTGATGCTATAAAAGTTATATACATACACAAGTCACACGCTTAAATCCTAAAAGTAGTCTCTGCTGTGACATAGCACAATGTATGGAAAGGATCACTTACATTGATTTAAACATTGATTTAGAATGTTGATTTAGAATTGATTTAAACATTGATTTAGAATTGATTTAAACATTGATTAAACATTGATTTAAATCCATGGGTTTAAATCCATTCTACTGCTTAGCAGCTGTGTGAAATTTGAATTTCAGTTTCCTCATTCTATACAGTGGTGTAAGGATGTCTTCCATACATAGTTGTGAGGATCAGAGATAAAGCAGGTAAAATGCCTAGCACAACTTGACAGAGGTGTGAGGGTTCTATAAATGACAGCCAATGAGATCAACGCAACCCACACAAACATAGTGAGAAACAACTGAGTGGAAATTTATCCAATATGCTCTTGGCACCCCCAAATTAATGAGATTGGGAATTCCAGCATGCTCAGAGTGCTACCTGACTGATTACGAGCCATATGCTTCCCTTTAGGGCAAGGAGTTTCAAAGCTAACTTTGCTATCCTCTTTTATTCTCAGATCATACAGTTTAAGTATTAGAAAACCATATTAGGCCGGGCGCGGTGGCTCAAGCTTGTAATCCCAGCACTTTGGGAGGCCGAGACGGGCGGATCATGAGGTCAGGAGATCGAGACCATCCTGGCTAACACGGTGAAACCCCGTCTCTACTAAAAAATACAAAAAACTAGCCGGGCGAGGTGGCGGGCGCCTGTAGTCCCAGCTACTCGGGAGGCTGAGGCAGGAGAATGGCGTAAACCCGGGAGGCGGAGCTTGCAGTGAGCTGAGATCCGGCCACTGCACTCCAGCCTAGGCGACAGAGCGAGACTCCGTCTCAAAAAAAAAAAAAAAAAAAAAAAGAAAACCATATTAACATAACTGGGTTTTTTGAACTAGGATTTGGCAACCCTGGCAAACTTGACCCTTTTGCTGAATCTCAAAACCTTGTTCTATTGCCTGCTAGACTATGAGCTCTCAGTCTGTCCTCTATATTTCTCTCTCGCTCGCTCATAAATAGTATGAGTATCACTAATATTCATTCTCCTCTTTTTCCCACTTATCCCTTCCTCTTTGTGTGGGATGCTTGCTAAGCACCTGCTGTGTGCCAAATACCACGTGAGAAGGCAAACATAGTTTCTGGCTTCTTGAAGCTTCCATCTGAAAAATAAGGCAGGCATTAAATAAGCAATTACCATAAAGTAGGGGTGTATCACTTATAAAGATGTTCCTGTTCCACAGACGTGAAAAGTACCACTTTCTTATGAAGAGCTTAAGGGCTCTTACCCAAACTGAAGAAAAGTGACACAGGAAATGATTATCATGATAATAGCCTGGTTGTTACCTCTACAATGGATGCATAATGGCAAAACCCAGCATTTCAAACCTCATAAAATGCAATATAGGAATTTTCTTAGGGCTGTCTACTTTTTCCTTCACTGGGAAAAAAAAAACCCATCAGAATGGGGTCTTTTAAAAACATGTCTAACACAAACAAGAAAAATCTTCTGGAAGTGCATTAAAATATATGTCACAAAGCTCTACACCATACCAGTAATCACATTACAATGCACACAAAGAAGTTTTAAAACTGGCCGGGCGCGGTGGCTCAAGCCTGTAATCCCAGCACTTTGGGAGGCCGAGACGGGTGGATCACGAGGTCAGGAGATCGAGACCATCCTGGCTAACACGGTGAAACCCCGTCTCTACTAAAAAAATACAAAAAAATAGCCGGGAGCGGTGGCGGGCGCCTGTAGTCCCAACTACTCGGGAGGCTGAGGCAGGAGAATGGCGTGAACCCGGGAGGCGGAGCTTGCAGTGAGCTGAGATCGGGCCACTGCACTCCAGCCTGGGCGGCAGAGCCAGACTCCGTCTCAAAAAAAAAAAAAAAAAAAAAAAGAAGTTTTAAAACTTAGGTTGATAGTTCAGTCTGGCATGAGTGTTTGGGAGTTGTTGATAATATGATTAATGCAGATGCTGAACATGTGCATTATATGTGCTGTTCTACTTTGGAGCTATGCTACTCAATTTATTGTGTAAATGCTGCATATAAGGCTTATTATGCAGAGCACATCTAGTACTAATAAGGATTTGTGTGCAAATCTTCATCCTCGAACTTTGAGAGCATTAATTAATACATTCAGCCCCCTGTTGAAAGAGGTGAGTTCTGTCTCCCTATTTTTGGAGACTCAGGATTATACGCACTTCACCTCAGGGCGCTAAGTGAAGCAGTGATGAAACTTGGGTATTAAATGTTCAAAATTATTATTTTCAATTTTTGTAAGAGCCTTAAAGTATGTCCTCCTGCACTCTCTTCAACTTTCACCCTCCTCTTTCTCCTACTTTTTCTCACCAGTCTTAGAGATCAGCAGTTTGAAAACAAAGTATGTTAAGAAATTAACAGAAGAGAACGAAGTGAAACTGAAACTTAAAATTTTTTCTTTGTAAATAATTCACAGTAACTTGTAAGACATCTACTTTTTCTCCCCATGATTTATTACAATTTTACTGAAGTGATTAATAATAGCTACCATGTGTTCAGGGTCTTATTACTAGGCATTTTGCCATATACCAGGAATGAAGATTTTTTAATGGAAGAGACAAGGTCTTTGCCTTCAAGGAATTTATGGTATATTGGGAAGGCAACCTTGGAAACAGGTAACTTTGATGTAATGTGGCAAATATGATGGTTGCACTCACAGGGTGTAAAGTCAGCATAGTGAAAAAGCATTTGACCTCATCTAAATCAGTCATAGAAGAGTTCCTAGAGGAGATGACATCCGGGCAGTCTTATGAGATGAATGGGCTTGCCAGGGTGAAGTGGGGAGAGGCATTCCAGGCCAAGAGACAGCATGGGCACCAGCAAGGAGGTCTGGACCAGTGTGGTGTGCAGGGGGTCGGGGATAGTTGGGGAGAGAGGCAGGTTGAGGAAGCAGCAAATTGTTGATCTTTGTTACAGCATAAAGATAAAGGCGAAGAGTGATAGCAGTTATATTTAGAGCATGGATAGAAGCCAACCCCATAGCAAAGGGGAAGTCATAATTTCCCCCCAAGGGTACTGTATTATCTATATTGTACACATTTTATGGAACAAAACTGCATTCCTAAATATATTTTTCATAAAATTTATTTCTCTCATCTGAGCCTCTAATGGCACCAGCAGCTACAGTTTTTCTGGATTCTAAATGAGATAAGGATTTTCCTGCCTATTCACTCATTCTATGAATATTGATGTCAAACACTGCAATGGGTGATAGGAAGTGAAAGCCGATGAAATCACACCACCCTCAAGGAGCCCATGATCCAGTGGGAGGAGAAATAAGAACACCAGCGATTCTCAAACTGCGGGCTACACACTGCTAGACGTATGCTCAAGGTGCTACCGGAGCACAGAAGGGAAGCGTGTTAATTGGTTCAGGCTGCCATAACAAAGTCCCAGAGCCTGGGTGGCTTAAATGACAAACATTGATTTTTTTTTTTTTCACAGTTCTGGAGGCTAAGATGAAGGTGTCTGCAGGGTTGGTTTCTCCTGAGGCCTCTCTCCTCAGCTTGTAGATGGCCTTTCCTCGGTGAGTGCACACCCCTCTGTGAGTGTCCCTTTGTGGGATAGGTGTCCCTTTGTGTGACCAAATGTCTTCTTATGAGGACACCATTCAGTTAGGATTAGGGCTCACCCTAACAGCTTTATTTTAATTTAGTCATCTCTTGGAAGTCCCTGTCTCCAAATACAGTCACATTCTGACTGTGGGGTTTGGGGCTTCAGCATATGAATGTTGGAGGGAACATAATTCAGCAACCTGCAAAAGGGGTATTTAACAACTTGGGGCTGAGTGGGGTCAGGAAAGACCTCCAAGGAGAGAGGTTTGAACTTGCTCCTGGAAGCAAGTGGGGGAAACCGCTAAGGGGTTTTATGTTAGTGAGAAATGTGATGGGATCTGTGTTTCAGGGAAATCCCCCCCTCACAGGGGCAGCAGTGAGGAAGTTGCTACTGTGCAGAAAAGAAAGGATGGGGGGTCTGAATGAAGACAGTGACAGGAAAGCTTTCAAAGATGTTTAGGAAGAGAATAGGCCAGACTCTATCTCCTAGGGTGTGTGTGTGTGTGTGTGTGTGTGTGTGTGTGTGTAAGAGGGGGTGAGAAAGGGGAGGAGTAAGACAAAATAATGCTTTTCTCAACCTTGTCAATAGGTTCCAAATAACTAGAACAAGAAGATGCCGTGATAGCTCTGCTAATTGTTTGAGTCGGAATTAGTTGCATTGATGTACAACACAGCACAAACAAAAGAATAAGCACTGTTAGTGTAATGGGCTGAATTTTGTTCCCCCAAAATGTATATGCTGAAGTCCTAAGCCCCTACCTTAAAATATGATTGTCTTTGGAGATTGGGCCTTTAAAGAGGTAATTAAAGTGAGACTGTCAAGGCGGGTCCTACTCCAATATGACAGGTGTCCCTATCAGAAAAGGAAACTTGGACACATAAAGAGACACCAGGGATGTGGCTTACAGAGGAGAAGCCGTGTGAGGACACGGAGAGAATGTATCCATCTACAGGCCAAGGAGAGAGGCCTCAGGAGAAGCCAACCCTGCAGACACCATCTTAGACTTTCAGCCTCCAAAACCAGAAAAAATCAACATCTGTCATTTGAGCCACCCAGGCTATACTACTTTGTTATGGCAGTCCAAACAGACTAATACAATCAATAAACAGATTTTCCAGATAACTGACATCTATTCATTTAAGTGTAACTACTTTGAAAATATTTACTTATTTTGTAAAGGTATATTTCTAAGCTGTATCTATAAATGGCAACCCAATCTCCCCTCAGCATCCACAGGGGATTTGTTCCAGGACCCTTGGGGACACCGAGATCTGTGGATGCTTAAATTCCTTATAGGAAATGACATAGTTTGTCTTCTTCTTTAGACTTTAAATCATCTCTAGGCCAGGCGGTGGCTCACGCCTGTAATCCCAGCACTTTGGGACGACAAAGCGGATGGATCACATGAGGTCAGGAGTTCACGATCAGCCCGCCCAACATGGTGAAACCCATCTCTACTAAAAATACAAATAATAATAATAATAATAATAATTAGCCAGGCGTGCTGGCTCACACCTATAGTCTCAGCTACTTGGGAGGCTGAGGCACGAGAATTGCTTGAACCTGGAAGGTGGAGGTTGCAGTGAGCCGAGATTGCGCCACTGCACTCCAGCCTGGGTGACAGTGCAAGACTCTTGTCTTAAAAAACACATAAATAAATCATCTCTAGATTACTTATAATCCCTAATACAATGTAAATGATATGCTAATCGTTGTTATACTGTATTTATGGAATGATGACAAAAAAAGTCTACATGTTCAGTACAGACACAATTTTTTTTTTCTGAATATTTTTGATCTGTAGTTGGTTTAATTCTGAAATAGGGAACCAGTGGATACCGAGGGCCAACTGTATAATGAGCATGCTTGAACTCCTTGACGATAGCGTCAGCTCTGTCTTGGCCTGTATTTGTTTGTTTATTTATTAGAGACAGTCTCTTGTTCTGTCGCCCAGGCTGGAGTGCAGTGGTACCATCACACCTCACTGTAGCCTCCAGCTCTTGGGCTCAAGCGATCCCCACATTTCAGCTTCCTGATTAGCTGCGACCATAGTCACACACCATGATGCCTGGCTAAGTTTTAACATTTTTCGTAGAGATGGGGTCTCACTGTGTTGTCCAGGCTGCTGTCACACTCCTGGGCTCAAGTGATCCTCCTGCCTTTCCCTCTGAAAGTGCTGGGATTACCACCCTCACCTGTAATCCCTTGGGCTTTTTTTTTTTTTGAGATGGAGTCTCGCTCTGTTGCCCAGGCTGGAGTGCAGTGGCGCAATCTCGGCTCACTACAAGCTCTGCCTCCCGGGTTCACACCATTCTTCTGCCTCAGCTTCCCGAGTAGCTGGGACTACAGGCGCCTGCCACCATTTTTTGTATTTTTAATGGACACGGGGGTTCACCATGTTAGTCAGGATGGTCTCGATCTCCTGACTTTGTGATCCACTCACCTCAGCCACCCAAAGTGCTGGGATTACAGGCGTGAGCCACTGTGCCCGGCCCCCTTGGGCATTTTATATCAGGCTGTGTGAAGCACCGCCATGCCCTCAGCAGAGTCAGAACATTTTCCTGCTTCTCCCTGAGCAGTCCCTGGATGCTGTGCTTGTTGAGGACTTTTGTTGGTCTTCAGGGTTTATTTTGGTTTTTGTCTCAGGCTCTTCCCACTCTGTCAGGCTGCCATTTCCTTCTCCTTTTTGTGTGCCTGCCTCTAGAAGCCTCCTGCCTTCTTCCTAATGTGGCTTTTAACTCTCTGTGAGTTGGATACCAGATAACCATTTTTTTTTTTTTTTTTGAGACTGGTCTCGAACCCCTGATCTCATGTGATCCTCCCACCTCGGCCTCCCAAAGTGCTAGGATTGCAGGCGGGAGCCACCACTCCCAGCCCGGGTAACCAAATTTAGTGGAATTCTGTGTAAAGGAAAAGTAAATAGGCCCTGAAGAGCAATGTACATGGATTTTTGTGCACAGATTTGGTGACATTTTTTAACTCCTCAGAGAACATATTAACTGCCTTTCTAGATTTTGAAATTGCCATCTAAATGGCTTTCAGATCAACGAGATGTTGCTTTTTTGGCCCAAATGATAGAGGGTCCTCTGTAGGTATGAAACAGTTTCCCAGGGGTCCAGATTGTGCATTCATTTATGTTTCTCACCTGTGCTCCATCTGCCTCTGCAGAGAGGCTGTGGGTCGGCATGTGCTGGCTAGTCCATGGAGCCACTGTCAGGAACGCTCCTTTGCTGCCTCCTGGCCTGACATTCTGCTGAATTTGTCACTCTCCTGGAAGACAGATGCAATTCCTCTTCCTACATCGCTCTAAAGATCCAGAAAGATATGCTAATTTGTTAGAATTCATTCAGAACCATCACACAAATCAGAACCCATAGAATGGTGAGGCAATTTTTTCAACGTCAAAACAAAATCTCAAGGACCAAAATTGAAGTTGAACAAATCGGCCCAGGAGACAGTCGCCTCTGGCACTGGTTCTAATTGGGCTCTGGCTCCCAGGGGTGGGGGGCATGCCGGCACCTAAGGGGAAGATGCTTTATCCCCCATGCTTTAATTTCAATCAAGTGATTAACCTCCTGTTTAGCCCTGAGCAGAGCTGCATTCAGGCCGTGGGTACTCATTACCCCGGGCCTGTGTACTGATCAAGCTCGTTTTATGGACTCCTAAGCAGCCGTCTCTGTGGACCAAGGAAGGATAAAGTAGACAGGCCACACTTTCAGCCGTCCACACTGCTACTTCCAGAGCCACAAACCCTTCTCTCCTCCGTGGCTTTCTTGTGTTACTTTGATTCTGATACGTGCCTTACTCTGTCAGCAGACATGAAGAAAAGAGATGTTTAGAGAAAAGATATTTTACGGACACATTATAGCCTAGATAAGCCAATTAACCATTTGAGGCAGTTTTTTTACTCAAAGACACAGAAACCAACAACAAAGTGTTAACAAATCCACTGAAAAGGAATGTTTTTGAAAAGAAAGAACGAGACTATTCCAGTGAGCAGTTTGCAAACCAGGGATAGGAAGCCTTCAGTACAGAACAAAGGTGCTATCCATGAGAACAAAGAGAAGGATTACCCTTTATAGAGAAACGTCCCACCCATGTTCTCTCTCGGGCCCACTCCACAAATGAGGGATGCAGGTTTGTTTAGTTCTGATCGGTCATGCTGGTCATGGTCTATTGGTTAGCTCCAGGTGACCAAATGGGGCCCTCCAGCAACCATTGATTCAGGTGGCATAAATAGGAACAAACAACTATGAAACTCCTAAAGTTGCTTGATTGGGTGTTTTTTTCCAGGAATGCAGTTTCCAGGAACCTGTGTAACCTCTACTCAGCAAATGGACTCTTGGGTCCATTTTGAATACAGGCCCAGTTACTCACTCAGGATCCACCTGAAAGATTGGCTTCCAGGGTTCACAAGAGAAAGTCAATAATCCCTCTCATCCTTCTTGATCACAGACTCTAGCAGCTCTACTGAGGCCCCAGCCTCCCCTCCCCTGCTGAAACACTGACCCATAGGACTATCCCTGGGATTAATGGCAGGAGACTTGGCCATCTTGAGACAATCTACAAGCTTTTATAGGATTCTGAGGTCCTCAGAAATAATGTGAGGTGGTTTGACTCTTGAAGAGTCTGGTTTTCACCCATATTTTCTTTTCTTTTCTTTTCTTTTTTTTTTCTGAGACAGAGTCTAGCTTGTCTAGCTTTGTCACACAGGCTGGAGTGCAGTGGCGCTATCTCAGCTCACTGCAACCTCCGCCTCCCGAGTTCAAGTGATGCTCCTGCCTCAGCCTCCTGAGTAGCTGGGATTACAGGCACCCACCACCATGCCTGGCTAATTTTTGTATTTTTAGTAGAGATGGGGTTTCACCATGTTCATCAGGATAGTCTCGAACTCCTGACCTCAAGTGATCCACCTGCCTCAGCCTCCCAAAGTGCTGGGATTACAGGTGTGAGCCACCATACCCGGCCTGTATTTATTTCATAAAAGTTAAACACCTACTATATATCATGCACTGAGCTAAGTACTATGAGTGGGGTTGCTAAGCTGAGTCAGACTGGGACCTTGCCTCCAAAGAGCTTGCTGTTTAGAATTTAGTGGGGGACATGAGTAATATACATACACACCTGCACCCCCAGATCGAAAATGGTGAATGTTGTGGTGGATTTGCGATGGCCAACCATTCTTTGCCTGGGGAGGTAGAGTGGAGTTCTCCTGTCCTTGAATCTGACTGGGTCCTGTGACTTGTCTGAACCAACAGAGTGAGTGGCAGTGAAGCTGTGTGACAGCTGAGGCAGCCCTCAAGAGATTTACACCTTCTGCTTTTGCAACTTGGCATGCACCCTCTTAAAGTCTCGAAAGCAGTTTAACTTCTGTGAGACTGCCATGCTGTGAGGAAGCCCAAGTTAGCCACATGGAGAAAGAGGCTGCATGGAGGATCACTGAGTTGCCAGAGCTGCGGGAAGCCCTTGTGGCCTTCCCACCCTGCCCAGCTCCCAGCAGGCCCTGTCCACATGGCTGTACCCATGGTGCAGTTGACCCACCACCACATGAGCCCACAGAATCACGAGCAAACAGAGCATTCCTAGTAAGCTGCTGTGGTTTGGGGTGAGTTGTTATGCAATTCTTGATAGCCACCATAGTGTCCTCGGGGAGACACAGAGCTCAGAGATGAGCATCCAAAGTAGTGTTCTTGGAAACATTTTATTCACTGAAGAGAGACAGAAACCCTCAGTTTGCCCACTTTGAAGGTGCCAGAGCCTAAGCAGAACTGAGCAAAATAAGGCCTATGCCTCAAGCTGGCAATACTCCATAGTGTTTATCACTCGGACACCTGGAGCAACTTTTCTACTTAAAAATAAATCCTGGGAAAACAAACAAAAAAAAATCTTTGCCACATTCATAGGAAGTACACAGTGAAGTATTTATAGGTTAAGGGGCAAAATATATGCAACTGCCCCTGACTCTCAAATACTTAAAAAATAGTCTCTCTCATGGTGTAAACCCGGGAGGCGGAGCTTGCAGTGAGCTGAGATCTGGCCACTGCACCCCAGCCTGGGCGACAGAGCGAGACTCCGTCTCAAAAAAAAAAAAAAAAAAGTCTCTAATGTAATATGATGTAATCATATGTAATATATAATATAGTCATAGTGAGTGCACAAATAAAGCAAATGGTGCAAAGTATTAACAATAGGTGAAACTGGGAGATGTGGGGGTTTGATGTACTATACTTATCCCTGCAATGTTCTGTAAGTTTGAAATTACCTATTTCCAAATTGAAAGTTATTAAAAGTTAAATCCTAGTATATAAAAATTTATCCTTGTAGCTAAATAGTTATCTTCACCTAGTGTTGACCTGTGGATGACAGTGGCCCAGAGAAGCCATTCAACCTTTCTGAGCTACTGGGTTTCTGCTGACAGAAAGGAAGCCACCGTGTTTCCCGGCACCCTCTCGAGCACACAATGGACAAGCTAACCCCAACTGTTAGGAACTCAGGTTAGGAAACAGTGCTCAGGTGAGCTTTGTGTGTCATGCATGTTTATCTTGGTTTCCCAGTTAGATGTGAAGCCCCAACACGCAGGAACCAGACCACTGGTAAAGTGGCAGTCATTCACTTAAGCATTCATTCATTCCTGTGCTCATTTAATTTCACCCAACATGTATTGGATTACTTCTCTAATCGTCTGTCTGGCTTGTCTCTCTCATACTAACTAGAATCATGTCAGACATTAAATACATATTCATGTTGCTAAGTTTCGTGGCCAATGCCCGAACCCCAACTTTGGCCTGCAGAGCAGCCACTGGGAAGAAGGAAGAAGAGTATTCCAGATGGACGTCAGACTCTGCCTGTCCCCACAAATGGAAAAGCAAACGCCATCTCTCGCTCTTCAGATGGAAGAACACTGGCTTCATTTTGTCTGGTAGAGCCACTGAACGCTGCTGATGTTTTGTTTTATTTTTTTGAGCCAGAATCTCGCTCTGTCACCCAGGCTGGAATGCAGTGACGCAATCTCGGCTCACTGTAACCTCGCCTCCTGAGTTCAAGTGATTCTCCTGCCTCAACCTCCTGAGTAGCTAGGATTAAAGGCATGCACCACTACGCCCGGCTTATTTTTGAATCTTTAGTAGAGACAGGGTTTTGCCACGTTGGCCAGGTTGGTCTGGAACTCCTGACCTCTAGTGATCTGCCTGCCTCCACCTCCCAAAGTGCTGGGATTACAGGTGTGAGGCACCTAGTAAGTGTACCTGGCTGAACACTGCTGGCTTAAGGGAATATTCTACATACTCTTAACCCCACCCTCATCCTCATGGCCCCTGATGGTTCTACATCTTTTTAACCAGGCATAGCTGTAAAGTTTGGGAACCACCATTTGACCTGTGCTACATCTGAATTTGTGATGTAGCCAGCAGTTTTCCTGTTGAATATTTTTATTTTTAATGTCTCCCATTTCATATAATTTTCATGGGAAGTGGGCTTTTGTGAGCTGCTTGGTTCTGATCCATGCTGTCCTCTACAATCTTAATCTGGGATTTTTCAGCCTTGTTTTCTAAGTAGCAGAGACCTGTCTAGTGCAATCAGAGGCAGCCTTAATTGGAATCTCAATCTCCTAACATCTCCCCGCTGGTTAGTGCTACTTTAAGAAAAAGGCTGCTCAAAGCAAGACTGCAGGCTACCGTGTGTGTATTTGAAGGAAAGTGAAAAAGAAAAAAATGACATTCACGTGATGGAAAGAGGCTTAGAGTTGGGATTTCTTTTACTTTCAAGTGTTCCAAGTGTTGAAGCACCTTTGGTCCAGGCAGGAGAGATTTCGACAGCTCTGTAACCTCACCTCCTGCTGCTCGCATGCCCAGACGCTTCCTCCTCCCTTCTCCTCTCCTCCAGTAGCTTTGGGCTGCTGCTCCTGGGGAGAAAGGAGAGGCCAAGAAGTGAAGAAGAAAAGGAAGTTGAGGGTAGGGTGAATGTAAAGAAGAAAAAAGCTCATTGGTGCTGCCCTCCCCCATTCTGGCTTGTAGTGGGAAAAACAGCTACTGTTCCTTTAATTTAACTCTAACCTCTCTGGCAAAGGTGGGAAAACATTTTACACAGCGAAGCTGCTCTTGGTATTTGCCATTCAAAGCAGAGATGGGGGCATTATGTGGGGGAAAGCATTCTTTTTGCTTTTTCCCTTCCAATCCTGGAGAAGAGAATTCATGTGAGTTAACAAGGAAATAAAAAACAAAATCAAAAAGAAAAAACCCTTCAATATACTGTGTTACTAGAGGCATGCCCTAAGAAATTCTCTAAAAACAAAGCTGATTGGAGGGGGTGAGACAATGAATCAGAAATACTGCCCAAAAGAAAATGGACAAAGAGAATATTGCAAAGATTACCTGCCTGAAAATCCTCTGCTCCTGGAACATGAATCACCCAGGGCACACCATCTGGTGAGCTGCGAAGGCAGCTTTAAGCAAGCGCACCTGCTGTCATTTACATCTTAATTATTATATTTTATGAGACTCTAAATTTTATTGAAATACAAATTTGTTTACCCAAATATCTCTTTGCCATATGGCTCAATAATTGGGCCTGTCTCATAAACTTCATGGGGTCAGGATGAAGCATAATGATGTCCTATAATAACATGTTATTCCAGAATAACGAGGTCCCAGTCATTGAGAAGGTCCAGTTCTGTCTTGGGAAACAGCCTCCAGGACTTAAAACACGATTTGGAAATCTCTCCCCAGAAGAATTGCCCTCCACTGCTGCTCTCAAATCACGTGAATAATTTGTATTGATCTTAAAATGGACAGATATTGTAGCAAAATCGCTCCTCACAGCTGGGCAGGGAGGGGCTCTCTTTTCTGAGGCTTGCTCCTTCTTGACAAAGGAACATTGCATTTTGTCATCGTAGGAAAAACAATTTAGCTTTCTTCTGAAATGGCACATTTTCTGGTGAGATAGAAGGATCCTTCTACTCTGCAAGAAGGAGGAGGCTTTTTAATAAGCCCAATGTTCCCTTTCTTCATTTAGAAATTCTCTCCTGGTGGTCTTCAGAATCAGTCTGAAGTCCCAAGGGGTTTGTGAACGCGAACAGCCCCAGGTGTTCTCCCTCAAGTTCTTATTTCATTCGTCCCAACTTGGTGCTGCCTGCAAACAGAGAAGGGAAGAGAATCCCAACAATTTTCACCGGGAAGATAATTGTTCCTCCACTGTGTTAACAGGGAGAGGGGAGCTATCAGATGCAGCTCTTGGGAGCTGAAAACCAAGCTCAGAACAAACAGCAAAGGCTTCCTCGATTTACCCCAGACTGGAGCTGGAACTGCCATTCCCACTGCTGTAAGAGTTACCCCAAACTGGTCCCAGCAGCTGGAAAAGACTGGGTCCTTCAGGAAGCTCAGGGCCCAGAGTCAAAGCAGGTGATGGGTTGAAGTGAGCCATCCTCCGCCAAGGATTAAGGAGCTGGAAGGCAAGAAAGTACAGCCAAATTGTTCCTAATTCTGGCTGCGTAGAGGTGCCTCTGGGATGCAGACCTTTGCAGGGGGTGGCTGTGCCTCAGGAACTGGCCATGGCTGCTCGTGTGCTGACCCTGGCAGGAGCTGGGGGCTCGCTCCTACATTCCCAACCAGGCATGAAGTCCAAGGGTCTGCCTCTCCTTCTCTGCCTTTTTGATATTACTTCTAGAGATGATATGGATGATGGTGATGATGGACAAAGATGATGACAAAGGTCATCTTTGGTTTTTCTGTCAACTATTCAGTCACCTCACTGTAAGGTAGGCAGGTTGGGGGACTATACCTATTTCAGAATTTAAGAAACCAAAGGTCAGAAAGTTTAAATGATTTATTCCAATCTCACAACGATAAAGTCAGGATTCAAATTATTTGGAGTATGTAACTCCACATCCTGTGTTTTCATCCTAAAATCCCCCAAGAAAAACCTAAGGGCTGGCCTTTAAGAAATGTCTAGTCATAATGCTGAGAGTGTGTTTAGCCTGCCGAGGGCAGGATTTTCAAAGTAAGGTCATAAAACTCATAGTCTTCTGTTTATACTTTTTTATTTGACAAGTTCAAGGTTGCCTGGAAACAACTAGCAGAAGAAATGAAAGACCAATATCACATTTTTTTAAATCCAAAAATCTAATTGAATTTATTACTCAGATGGGAATGCTGGTTTTAACATTCTATTTTTAGATAGCCTTCAGAAAGTTAGCTTCCCTTTACTTTAACTAATAAAACTTATTGGAAATGACTTTGTCAATCCACAAGTCCCCCAGAGGTCTCCTTAATGTTTCTATTCATCGGATAGTGCCAGGAAGGGAACACAGGACATCATCCTTCCCCCAAGGTGCTTCTTATCTAGTTGGGATTGCTGGCAAAATCACCAAAAAGGACTTAGTACATGAAAAGGGCCCAGAAAGAAGTGAGGTGGGGGGTATGGACAGGGATGTGCAGGGATACGAACACATATTGACCAGCACTTGATGGCTGGTAGGAAGCTCAGGATGGGTGAGCGGCTGGATAGATGGATGGATGGGCCAAGATCATTGCAGACAAAGGAAACGCATGAGCTCATAAGCACCAGTGAGTCGGGTGAGGATGAAAGTGGAGGCTGAGAGCAAAAAGTTTGGGTTGCCCTAGAAGGTTCCTGGAGGAAAGTAGAAAGCATGCTTGGAATGTCATACCAGGACAAATGATGGCATGTCAAACAAAGCAACTGGGGTTTTAACTGAGGCACAGTGCAGAGCCCTGGAAAGTTTTTTGGAAAGCTTTGGAATGCCAAATGATCAAATGGCTTATGCTGGAGTGGACCATGAGGAAGCCATTGGGCCAGAATGTCAGAGTAGTCAGAGAGCCGAACTAAGGAAAGAGCAATGAGAACAAAAAGAGACAGGGAGATTGAGTAAGACACAATGACAACTGCTACTGTGCGTTACTGTCAAAGGCTGCAGCAAGGTCCTACTCAGGAAATCTCTGGGGTTTGCTTGGGTTTGGGAATGCCTGAGACAGTCCTCAGACAGGAAAGGAGGTGAGGAACCAAAAAATAACCAGGGCAGAAGAACACAGAGCTTTCTCAGATATGGATTCTGCCATTTTTCACACTCCTTAGTCCCTCCTGCCTCTTTACCTTTAACTTCAGGCACAATGTCCATCCATCCATTTAGCCTGTCAAAGAATAAATATGTATTAAGGATCCAATACAAGCCAGGAGCCATCCTGGCCTGTCTGAGGCCACTTCACTGATTTATGTTTCCTCTGCAGCTCCTCCTCGGATCCTGCCCTGCCTCTTTCCAAGACTGACACCTTAGGCTCCGTTCCTAGAACTTTTCTACTTTGTGTTGACCTTGGCTTTCTTGGTATAGTTATTTTTGTGATTCTCATCACCACTGACTTGAAGGAAATTTCCAGGGCTCATTCTCAGGGCCACATGGTTTGAGGATAGACCACAGCAGACTGAGTGTCCCCAGCTTGGTGACCTGTCCCACTTCTGTTCCACCTGGTAGAAGGAATCATCCTTCTAAAGCCACCACCTAGACTGTTTCTCTTTGTAGCTGCCTCCATAGTTCACAGTGGCCTCTCACAGTAGCCTAAAGGCTTTAGGCTATTTCAGCAGTTCTGCCTCTCAGGTGTTATTCTGTACACGCACTCATCTTGCTTCGATGGGTGGCCAACTTTCAACATCATCCATAGCTTCCATTTGGGGTTTACCTCCAAAGTACCTGATCTGATGCTAGGTGTTTACTTTATTTGTAGTTATCAATACAATGAAGGAAATGACAGAGCAAGAATTTTAATCCACCCTCCACCCCCTTTTTTTTTGAGACAAAGTCTTGGTCTGTTGCCCAGGCTGGAGTGCAGTGATGCAATCTTAGCTCACTGCACCCTTGCCTCCCGGGTTCAAGCGATTCTCCTCCCTCAGCCTCCTGAGTAGCTGGGGATACAGGCATGTGCCACCATGCCTTGCTAATTTTTTTTTAATTTTTAGTAGAGGCTGGGTTTCAACATGTTGGCCAGGCTGGTCTTGAACTCCTGACCTCAAGCGATCTGTCCACCTCGGCCTCCCAAAGTGCTGGGATTACAGGCGTGAGCCACCACACCCGGCCTAATCCACCCTCTTAAGGGTGCTCTCTTTTCGCTTATCTGTAAGTCATCAGTTACACCAGTTTTCAGCCAAGAGTATCCCTGAAACTCTTGAACCAAATGTTCACACCACTGCTCACATTTCATGTCTCCCTCGACGGCTTTCTATAAGGAACCAATGTCAGCGAATCAGAAAATGACCTGGAATCAGAAATTTTTTGAACTGGAAGGAACCTTAAAGATCATCTCTTTTCACCCATTCTTTTTTTGTTTGTTTTTTTGAGACGAAGTCTCACTCTGTCACCCGGGCTGGAGTGCAGTGGCCGGATCTCAGCTCACTGCAAGCTCCGCCTCCCAGGTTCCCGCCATTCTCCTGCCTCAGCCTCCCGAGTAGCTGGGACTACAGGCGCCGCCACCGCGCCCGGCTAGTTTTTCGTATTTTTTAGTAGAAACGGGGTTTCACCGTGTTAGCCAGGATGGTCTCGATCTCCCGACCTCGTGATCTGCCCGTCTCAGCCTCCCAAAGTGCTGAGATTACAGGCTTGAGCCACTGCGCCCGGCCTTCACCCATTCTTTTTACAGATGAGGGAACTGAAGCTTCCAAAATTAATTTGCTTTTTTCCAAGGCCACCGGCTATTGGGTGATGAAACCAGCCCTAGAGCCCCATAATCCTGCCTCTGCCCCCGGAGCAGAGCAGATGTCCACCTCTCATCAGAAGCTGTCAGGGGCTGGGGCAGGCCCTGAGATCTGCCCATCCTTCCTACCTCCCTGATCGCTTGACATTATTTATGTCTGATTTCCAAATAGTGCTTGTTGGTTGTGATAATAGAGTTTAAATGAGATTTTCTGCCCAACTGCAATCTGGCTGACCTTTCTACAGTTTGCCTTCTCCAGATCCCGGGAAATGTTTGAAGGGAAATTTACAATTAAGTTGATTTCTTTTAAAGGTTGAAACCTTGATTTTAGTTCCAGATCCTTGCCGTTTTATTTCGGCTTTGAAAAATTTCCAGATTTTCCATTTTATGAATACACCACTGTCAAAACTACACAAAGAACCTAGAAGTCGGTGTTAGAATCAGTCTATATAACAACTAATGGAAATATTATGCGATGTTCACACTAAGGTATCTACAAAGATGAGTGAAGACAACGCCCTGAACAGGGATTTTTTTCCCCCCATCTTCTCTGTAATTTAAGGTTGCATAGTTAAATACTAAACAACTCACAGCTGCAAAAAGGAAGTTGAAGACAGTCTGTAATTTTGCATCAAACACAATTCCAAAAAGGTTTGTGATTTTCGATAACAGCATTGATACTCTGATTCTTTCCTTCCATAGTGCTCTCCCTTTAACACAAATCATAAAGGAGTCTATGTTTTGAAGTATCAGAACCTCCAATGCAAGAACTGAAGAAGAATTGTTAATTTGTCCACAGGCCTGCAATTTTGCCATTTTAGATGCCTAAGACATTATCACCCAATGCTTCAGTGACAGTCTTTTTTTTTTTTTTTTTTGAGACGGAGTCTTGCTCTGCCGCCCAGGCTGGAGTACAGTGGCCGGATCTCAGCTCACTGCAAGCTCCGCCTCCCGGGTTCACGCCATTCTCCTGCCTCAGCCTCCCGAGTAGCTGGGACTACAGGCGCCTGCCACCTCGCCCGGCTAGTTTTTTGTATTTTTAGTAGAGACGGGGTTTCACCGTGTTAGCCAGGATGGTCTCGATCTCCTGACCTCGTGATCCGCCCATCTCGGCCTCCCAAAGTGCTGGGATTACAGGCTTGAGCCACCGCGCCCGGCCGAGTGACAGTCTTAAGCCGAGGTAAAAAGGAGATATTTTTGGTGGTCATTTGCGATCAGTAAATGCGGTCATATAATCATAAAATTATGTGGGCAGAGAGGTGGCCTGAAATGTGTTAGGTCACAAAATAACTTGGCATTTAAAAAATACCCAAACAGGCTGGGTGCGGTGATGGACGCCTGTAATCCCAGCACTTTGGGAGGTGGAGGTGAGGTGGCAGAATCACTGTCAGGTGTGTCTGTGTGAAGAGACCACCAGACTGGCTTTGTGTGAGCAACATGGCTGTTTATTTCACCTGGGTGCAGGCGGCCTGAGTGCAAAAAGAGAGTCAGCGAAGGGAGATAGGGGTGGGGCCGTTGTATAGGATTTGGGTAGGTAGTGGAAAATTACAGTCAAAGGGGTTGTTCTCTGGTGGGCAGGGGCAGGGGTCACAAGGTGCTCACTGGGGGAGCTTCTGAGCCAGGAGAAGGAATTTCACAAGGTAATGTCATCAGTTAAGGCAGGAACCGGCCATTTTCACTTGTTTTGTGATTCTTCACTTGCTTCAGGCCATCTGGATGTTTATGCAAGCTTGGGCTCCGAGGCCTGACAATCACTTCAGGTCGGGAGTTTGAGACCAACCTGGCCAAACATGGTGAAACCTTGTCTCTACTAAAAATACAAAAATTAGCCAGGCGTAGTGGTGCATGCCTGTAATCCCAGCTACTCAGGAGGCTGAGGGAGGAGAATTGCTTGAACCCGGGAGGCAGAGGTTGCAGTGAGCAGAGATCACACCAATGCACTCCAGCCTGGGTGACAGGCTGAGACTCCATTTCAAAAAAATAAAAATAAAAATAACCCCAAATGAAGCAAATTTTATGACCTAGAGTTTCTCATGGAAAGGACGCCAACAGTTAAAGAGGTTTCAAAATGTTTCCTTCTCTTTCCAATTCCAGGGTGAGGCTCCGCTACAGCTGCCGGAGATGAATTGGCATAGATGACTGAGTTGAGGATCCCGGCCATCAGGAGCTAATGACGCTTCACACATGAATCCGCGTGAAGGCTGAGGCTAGAGTTCACATGGCCTGCCTGAGTCAAGGATGGACAGAGACTAACCCCCTCGAGGGTTAGAGATGCTATGGCAAGTACAAAGGAATGCACATTTTTCTTCCAAACTTCCTTGAGATTCTGATATAATCCAGCCTGGGAGACACAGTGAGACTCCGTCTCAAAAAAAAAAAAAAAGAAAGGGGAAAATCCTGAAAAGGTGGAGGAGATGGAACTGCAGAGAGTGAGCTCAGGGAAGCAAGAGAGAGCTGTCCTCCTGGAGTCCCTGGTCTCGGCTGAAGAAGATCACATGAGTCCTGCGAGCTGGCCACGGAAGACAGATGAGAAAGCCTTGTGGTGCTCTCAGGAAGCACAAGAGATGCCTGGGAAGGCTCCTTTAAAACTAGAGACCCAGGGAGTTGCATTTCAAGGTGAGAAAAATTTCCTTGCTCCATCCATCTTTTTAAAAAACATATCAGATCACCCACCCACCACCCCCAGACAGTCCAGAGCCAATCAAGCTGCTTTTCTTCCTCTTCAAAGCCCAGGAGGAAAGAGACCTTGATATTTAAATTCCTGTCATTTCTTCCCCTTTTATCCAAATGAGTGAAAAAAATCCCTGCTTTAGCCAAAATGATAGGGAATTCTCCAAACAGGAGGATCTAGTTCATGTTTATATTTTAAAAGCCAATGCTATTAAAACAAAACAGAACTCTTTAATCTGGTCTTCAAACTGGGAACCAACAAGCCTCATTTTAGGAAATTCGTCATGTAAAATTGCCAGCGGTGGACGTTTCTATCAGTCTAGGGGCTGCGGTAACAAAGTACTGCAGCTGGGCGGCTGAGGTCAATTTATTATCTCACAGTCTGGAGGCTAGAAGTCCAAAATTAAGGTGTCTGCAGGGCCTGCTTCCTCTGAAACCCCCAGGGGAGGATCCCTTCATGTCTCTCTGCTAGTTTCTGGGAGCCTCAGGTGTCTTCTGGCATCCTCCGTGTGTGTATGTGTGTGTCCGTGTGTGTGTGTGTCCGTGTGTGTGTGTGTGTCCGTGTGTGTGTGTGTCTGTGTGTATGTGTGTGTCTGTGTGTGTGTGTATGTCCGTGTGTGTGTGTCTGTGTGTGTGTGTGTGTCCGTGTGTGTGTGTGTGTGTGTGTCTGTGTGTATGTGTGTGTCTGTGTGTGTGTGTGTGTGTGTTTGAGACAAGGTCTCACTCTGTCGCCCAGGATGGAGTGCCCTGGCATGAACACAGCTCACTGCAGTCTTGATCCCCTAGGTTCAAGTGATTCCCCCCACCTCAGCCTCCCGAGTAGTTGGAACTAAAGGTGTGTACCACCATGCCTGGCTAATTTTTAAATTTTTTGTAGAGTCAAGGCCTCCCTATGTTGCCCAGGCTGGTCTCAAACTCCTGGCTTCAAAAGATTATCCTGCCTTGGCCTCCCAGAGTGCTGAGATTACAGGCGTGAGCCACCACACCCAGCCTCTCCCTGTATTTTCACTGTCTTCCCTCTGTGCTTGTGTCCACATATTCCCCTTTCATAAGGATGTGTCGTGTAGGATTAGGGTCTACCCTAATGACCTCTTTGCAACTTGATTACCTCTGTAAAAACGCTATCTCCAAACAAGACCACACTCTGAGAAGCAGGGGTTAGGACTTGGGGAACACAATCCAGCCCATCACAGGATTTTTGTGAGTCTGTAGGTGGGGAGTGCGACACTGCAAGCTGCCACCCTGGGAGGTCGTGGCTGTCCCGAAGGTGGACCCTGAGCATTTCTGGAAGCACTGCTAAAGCACCCCAGACCGAAAGCTCCAGGAGGCCCTGGTTCCATCCACATCTAACCGTTGTTCACCGCGTTTGAACTCAACCTACAGAAGGTTGCTTTCTCTTCCTAGGGAATCCATATTCAATGTTAAGAGAAAAATTAGTTAAAAAAAATAGGGTTCACTTACCTTCTACTTGAATGTGGTGCATTAAGCACCATGTAGTTTTAATCCCTTCTTCCCCAACTCCACTCAAATGACAGTGAGGTAATTAAAAATATTTAAAATTCATTCATTGTGAATCCAACTTTCTGACATTCTAGAAAATGTAAAACTCTGGAGACAGTAAAAGGATCGGTGTTGCCAGGGTTTGGGAAGGGAAGAAGGGTGAACAGGCAGCTCACAGAGGAGTTTTAGGGCAGGGAAACAACTCTGTACGATATTACAGTGATGGGTGCATGTCAGGATAGGTTTGTCCAAACCCATAGAATTGGCTAAATTTGTATCTACTCATTTCATCTTCCAAATCTTGGTTGAAGTATTTTGTTTTCTCCTTCTGCCATGTTTCCTTCTTTTGCATTTGCACTTAAAACATGTTTGTTGCTGTTGTTTAGTAAAGTTTTGTGCAGGAATGGAGAAAAGCATGTTGCCAAACCAAACGTGAGTCTGCTCACCTAGTGATCAGAAAAAGCCAAACCCATAGAATGCACAACACCAACAGTGCACCCTCGTGTCAGCTATAGGCTTTGGGTGATGATGATGTGGCATTGCCGGTTCACTGATGGCAACAAATGCACCACTTTGCAGGATGTGGATAACTGGGAGGCTACTGGGAGCTCATGGAGATATGGAAACTTTCTGTTAAATTTTGCTGTGAACCTAAAACTGCTCTAAGAAATAGTCTATTCATTTTAAAATATTAATTAACTCCCAAGATAAGGAGGGAAATGTCAAACAACATCTTTTTTATTTTTATTTTTATTTTTTGTGATGGAATCTCACTCTGTTGCCCAGGCTGGAGTGCAGGGATGTGATCTCGGCTCACTGCAGCCTCTGCCTCCTGGGTTCAAGTGATTCTCATGCCTCAGCCTACTGAGTGACTGGGATTACAGGCATGCACCACCACACCTGGCTAATTTTTGTATTTTTAGTAGAGACGAGGTTTCACCATGTTGGCCAGCCTGATCTCGAACTCCTGACCTCAAGTGATCCACCTGCCTTGGCCTCCCAAAGTGGTGGGATTTCAGGTGTGAGCCACTACAACCAGCCTCAAACAGTATCTTGAAGACTCAAAGTAGATGGAGGATTGGTGAGTAAGGGAAATTGGCAATGTAGGAAATTGCACCTCACTGTAGGGGGCAAGGATGCTGACAAATGTCTCTGCCTGGCTGCTTCCCTCCCGTGCAAGGGGAGTGGTGATAGCGTCCACTCTCCCTTCGGATGGAAGGGGTCTGTTTGAGTGGAGCATTTGGAACAGCGCCTGGCACAGAGGCAGCTCTCACTCATGCTTTAGCTGTTTTACTGAGCTGGAACTTTCTGTCCCTCTCCTGACGCCTTTTCTCAATCTCTCCTGCTGTCCCTCCTGGAGAGAAAGTCCCTGATGTACCTTGGGGGCTGCACCCAGGTGGGGTAGGGGAGGCATAAGCCTGGCTTCCCAGAGCCCTGAGGGCTGGGCTGGCGGTGGAGGCTAGGGATGGGTTCTCATCATTTCATCAGCTGACACTCACTTCTAACATCACTTCACCCCACCCCCAGTGGCACCTGGTGTCCCTGAGATCCTGTGTCCATCTCAGACTCTCCAGAAGGTGAGGGAAGAGGAAGCTAGAGCGTAATTCTCGTTGTGTGACCTTTCCATGAACCGCCTGCTCTTGGCCCCAACCCTAACCCCCTTCGCCTTTCTAGGGACCTGAAGAGGCCCCCTGAGTGCTGGCCTTGTCTGCACTCTGGGTTGCATAGCAGGAATCATCTTGTTTCTTCAGCTACCCTTCCCCCTTGAAACTCTTCATTTTGTGAATAAACAATCACCTATGTATATCAAAAACCCACACACACGAAGAAGGTGCTTCTTTGGAGATGCCTTGGCCTTGCTGCCGCCCCAGACCCTCATCTCCTTGTCCCCTGCACGTAACTATTTTGGTCGGGTTTTGCTTCTTCTTGGTCTGTCCTATTCCCTCACCCGCCTTCAGAGGGACTGAGGTTTTCGATTTTCCTGCTCTGCTACATTTGTGTCTACTCATTTCATCTTCCAAATCTTGGTTGAAGTGTTTTGTCTTCTCCTTCTGCCGTGTTGCCTTCTTCTGCATTTGTGCTTAAAAAAATGTTTTTTACTGTCATTTAGTAAAGTTTTTTGAAGGAATGGAGAAAAATGCGTTGCCAAACCAAACCAAACGTGAGTCTGCTCACCCAGTGATCAGAAAAAGCCAAACGCCGGCACTGGGATTTGCAGCAAGAGAAAGTGAGGCACTGCCTCAGAGCATGTTTGGTTTCCGTCTCTCTGAGGTCTACGAGACGGTGGTCAGCATTTTCCAATGGGCGAGGGTCCTGGTTTCTGAAAAACAGCTCCAGGACATATGTCAAGAAGTTATCTTTAGTTTCTGTAGGGAACCAAATGTCTTGTGACTCTGACTTACGTGGGTGGTTATTGTCGAAGTTATGATTATCTTCTTGTTTAGCAGGTTATTAATTTGCTTCCCTAACTGCTGGTTGCAGGGTTTGCCTGGAATTTCCCTTAGAGATTCAAAATCTTTTCTTTGTTTCCATGCTGGGGTGGAGGGTAGCCCAGCAGGGCCCTACGAGGGGATCCCTACTCTATGTCAAAATTTCCGGGAGATGGCCAGGCGCGGTGGCTCGTGCCTGTAATCCCAGCACTTTGGAAGGCCGAGGTGAGCAGATCACCTGAGGTCGGGAGTTCGAGACCAGCCTCACCAACATGGAGAAACCCCATCTCTACTAAAAATACAAAATTAGCCGGGTGTAGTGGCGCATGCCTGTAATCCCAGCTACTTGGGAAGCTGAGGCAGGAGAATCGCTTGAACCTGGGCGGCAGAGGTTGCGGTGAGCCGAGATCATGCCATTGCACTCCAGCCTGGTTAACAAGAGTGAAACTCCATCTCAAAAAAAAAAAAAAAAATCCAGATTTCATTCTTGCTCTTTCATTCTCTCTCGAACACCTTATAAATTGTAAAATATAACTCACTGAAAAATACACAAAGCTTGTGTGTATAGTTTACACCTAAAGCCTAAATACCCAAGGAACCGTCACCCAAGGTCCAGATGCAAAACACAATTGGTCTTCTGGGTTCCTCACTCGTCCCTGGCCAGTCACAGCTGCCTCCCATTGAGGGCACACGTGGAAGGAAGCCACTGATGGGCACATAGGACTCTGAGCTACTCTCTTTTTTCCTTTTCTTTTCTTTTTTTTGAGATGGGGTCTTGCTCTGTCGCCCGATATGGAGTGCAGTGGCACGATCTTAGCTCACTGCAAGCTGCGCCTCCTGAGTTCAAGCGATTCTCCTGCCTCAGCTTCCCTAGTAGCTGGGATTACAGGCATGCACCACTACACTCGGCTAATTTTGTATTTTTAGTAGAGATGGGGTTTCTCCATGTTGGTCAGGCCTGCCTTGGTCTCCCAAAGTGCTGGGATTACAGGCGTGAGCCACCGCACCTGGCCAACTCTGGGCTACTCTTATAATCATGTATGTTTATAATTATTTCAAAATAAAAGTTTAAAATATATGTATGTAATGTGTGACATGTGCATCAAAATGTGATTTGACTTTTATATCCTTTGTGAGAATTAAAACACAGTCCCTCTTTTCCTGGGTTTGGGGGACACTTCAAGGCTCCCATCGGATGCCTGAAACCATGTATAATACTGAACGCTATGTGTCCTCTCGTGAATTTCTTTTTCCTTATTCACAATTTCACAGATAGAAGATCTGTTCTTATCGTAGATCTTAGCAAGCTCAGCATAGGATTTTTTCTTTCCTTATTTCCTTATTTTTTTTTTCTTTCCTTATTTCTTTCTTTCCTTATTTCCTTATTTTTTTCTTTCCCTTATTTCCTTATCGAGAATTTTTGCCTTTTCACTTAAAGGAAGTACCTTATGGCTTGTCTTTGGCATGTCCAATTTGCCAGCATCATTGCATCATTACTCTTGAGCTTTGGGGCTACTATTAAGTAAAATAAGGGTTCCTTGACACGAGCAACACGATATTGCAACAGTTGATCCTAAATGACTCACAGGCAGGGCGTGTAGCCAATGTGCATCCGCCGGACAAAGGGAGCCATGTCCCATGAGGGATGGAGTGAGATTTCATCACACTCTTCAGAATGGTGTGCAATGTAAAACTTGTAAGTTGTTTATTTCTGGGATTTTCCATTCAATATTTTCAGACTGAAGTGGACC
This sequence comes from Papio anubis, assembly GCF_008728515.1. Classification (NCBI taxonomy): domain Eukaryota; kingdom Metazoa; phylum Chordata; class Mammalia; order Primates; family Cercopithecidae; genus Papio; species Papio anubis. Next base: position 5,842,489 of record NC_044990.1, on the reverse strand, counting down.
ACAGGTAACTGAAACCATGGAAAGCGACACTGAGGATAAAGGAGGCTCCCATAAATTCACAGGCCAGAAGAGTCCTTTGAAAAGCCAAGTGTGTTCATTGTGATTCTTCTTTGGAAAATATGATCACCGCAGGTTTTGTGGGTTTTTTGTTTGTTTGTTTGTTTGGAGTCCCGCTCTGTTGTCCAGGCTGGAGTGCAGTGGCACAATCTCTGCTCACTGCAACCTCTGCCTCCTGGGTTCAAGAGATTCTCCTGTCTCAGACTCCCAAGTAGCTGGGATTGCAGGTATCCACGACCACGCCCAGGTAATTTTTGTATTTTTAGTAGAGACAGGGTTTCACCAGGTTGGCCAGGTTGGTCTTGAACTCCTGACCTCAGGTGATCCACCCACCTCGGCCTCCCAAAGTGCTAGGATTACAGGCATGATTCACCATGCCCAGCCTCACCATAGGTTTTAAAGAAAAGTAGGCAGACAAGGAAAGGAAGGTAATGCAAAAAATATTTTAAAACTCTGTAATTAATAAAAACCCCTATGATATAAGTACTATGATGATCTCCATTTCAGTGATGAGAATGTAGGAGCATTATGTGAGTTGCCCAAGTCACACAGCACGCGGGTGGGGAGGCGGCCTTTGTTCCCTTGCTGTTACTCAAATCATGGCACCTGATCACTTCCTCAGAGATGCTTTGCCTCTGGAGCCACCTAAAACCACCTTCTCCTTTCCTTTTCTCTCTCCTTGGCCTGGCTTGTTTTCCTCCCTAGCGTTTATTAGCAACTGACATTGTATCATACAATTACTGTGTTCTTTTTATTGGCTACCTCCCTCTCACCAAGTATAAGCTTCATGAGAGGCTTTGTCTGTCTTGTTTATCTCTGTTTCCTAGTGCCCAGAAAAACAACTGACACGTAGCAGGCACTCAATAAGTGCTGAGTTAATACATTAATAATAAAGTGAAATTTTAAAACAGAGGAATGCACGTTAACCCTTAAGAGAAAAATAGCTCTATGGGAGTATCCTAAATAGAATACCTTCACACTTAATTTAACACAAGAGCCAGGGAAAAAAATTATCTTCCTAATTAAGTATTTTTTTCAAAATCTTAGAAAACAATAAATATCAGAAAACAATATAAATGCTTGCAGGTAGCATAATATTTAACAGGGCATCTAACATTTCCTATTAGATTCATGCCCTTAAGAAGTCAGTCATTGAATAAGTGTAACAGTTGTCATGAAAATTACACTACCTGTGAACACTCAGCATCTGAATCCACATATTAGAATCTGCTCCAGCCTTTGGAGACAGCTGCCCCTCGTGTTCCAGCACTGTCAATGTGCCTTCTGCTGCAAACCCTGGGAACATGGCACACACTTTGGGAAATGTATTTAGCAGTCATCCCAGTTGGTTAGGACATTCCCAAAGTGCAGTACACGTAAGAAAATATATTACTTTAAAAGAAATATGTTATCTGTACTCTAGGAAGTGTACTTGGCACTGTTGTGAGTTGGCCCAAGGAAGCCTGAGGATGTTACGTTGAGAGCGTCTGTAGGATAAGGCAGCACAGAAAGTCATTTAGAAGTAATCGATTTTTCAAGTAGAACTGAACTTTGAAGGCATTCTTTTCACACCCCAATCCTTCTAACACCTCCCACCTCACTGCTGCAGAGTCAGAGGAGTAATTTCCAGACAGCAGACAGTTGCAGCAGAACAGCATGGGCTTTGTCTGCACAGTGTGGGTCTCCAGAATCTCCCACTCCAGAGAGGCAAATCTAGCTTAGTGGGACAGAGTGAGGACCCTCTGTCGGGCTCTTGGGACAAGTTGCTCAGCATCTTTGTTCCTCCATTTCCTCATTGCAAAATGCAGACAATGACAGTACTTACCCAATGGGGTTGGGATGAGTGTTAAATAAGTCAATTCCTGCAGGCACCTAATAAACATTTATTGGGCCTGTCTCGCTGGAACAGAAGCTTCCTGAAGGCAAAGATTTTGTCCACTCTGTGTACTGTAGTTTCTCAGTGCCTAGATCGGGGCTGGCATGTGGTGAGTGCTCATTCAAATATTTGTGGCATGAATGAATGAAAAATTCTAGCATAGCAAGGATCTATGCAGCAGCAGCATAGAAAGAGCAATAGCTATATTTATAGAAATAATGAGGAGAAATTAACAGTTCACATCTCAATGTAAGCAATCACAAAGGAAGAGCTCTGTCTACAATTGGCAAATCAACCCTGATAGAAAGGAAGTAGCACGCTATTGCCAGCTGGCGCAGGATTGGAATAGTGCATGGCACGTAAGAGAACCAGAACCAGGGCAACAAATAGAAAAGACTTTCTTGTGGTCACTCCTGGATAAAGATATTGACTTCTTGGTGAGGAGGGATTAGATGTTAAGGCCCACACAAGGTTGCAGTTTCCCTAGTATTTGAGGACAACCAGCATGCCTTTGCTACATCTTCTTTTTCTAGTCTACCTGTGCCGTCTCCTTCACCCAGTCCGTGTGATGTGATTCTCTGAGTCCTCGCTACCCCCGATGTCTCATCCTTATCTACTTCCTCGCTGTCTTAACGTGCAGTTCTGGATGGGAAAGTCAGCACGCTACCCAGCCAGTGCAGGAAACAGCAGGAGTTCTAGCAACCGTGCTTTTATTCATACCCCCTGGCATGCAGTAGCTGTTACAGCAACCGCTTCACACGATTCACAGTGAGCGCCTCATCAGCGACTTGCCCTGAGTCAACTCAACTACCAAATCCTCTGCACGTGGCCTTCTTTCATGTCAGAGAGCTGCCTGCCGGGTCCGGAAGAACTAAGTATCTCAGTGAGTCAGTGGAACATTTTTTATTTGAAAAGTTATATTCATCTTTTTCCATTATAAAAAATATAATTATGTAACTGAAAATTTTGAAAATAAAGAAAAAAATTTTCCCTGACCCTGCCAGGCTACACAATCACTGTTAATGTTTTAGCAAATTTTGTGACATGTTTTTTTATGTCTCCTAGAGTTGCACTAATAACTTTTGACTTCAAATCCTGATTTTTTCCAGTGATTTTGGCATTTTCTCATCATGTGTTTTTTATTTTATTTTTGAGACAGAGTCTCACTGTCACCCAGGCTGGAGTGCAGTGGCATAATCTCAGCTCACTGCAACCTCCGCCTTCTGGGTTCAAGCAATTCTCGTGTCTCAGCCTCCTGAGTAGCTGGGAGTACAGGCACCTGCCATCACGCCCAGCTAAGTTTTTTGGTTTTTGTTTGTTTGTTTGTTTTGTTTTTTTTTTGAGACGGAGTCTCGCTGTGTCGCCCAGGCTGGAGTGCAGTGGCCAGATCTCAGCTCACTGCAAGCTCCGCCTCCCGGGTTCCTGCTATTCTCCTGCCTCAGCCTCCCATATAGCTGGGACTACAGGCGCCCGCCACCTCGCCCAGCTAGTTTTTTGTATTTTTTAGTAGAGGCGGGGTTTCACCGTGTTAGCCAGGATGGTCTCGATCTCCTGACCTCGTGATCCGCCCGTCTCGGCCTCCCAAAGTGCTGGGATTACAGGCTTGAGCCACCGCGCCCGGCCTTAGTTTTTTGTATTTTTAGTAGAGACAGGGTTTTACCATGTTGGCCAGGCTGGTCTCAAACTCCTGGCCTCAAGTGACCCGCCAGCCTCAGCCTCCCAAAGTGCTGAGATTTCAGGCATGAACCACCATGCCTGGCCTTCTCATCATTTGTAATGGCTGAATAATATCCCTTACCGTGTACTTAACCATCATCCTATCACTGAATATTGAAACTGTTAACTGTTTTTTATGTTAATGAGTAATGCTGTAATAGACATAGTCAAGCAGTCATGATGTAGATTTTTCAGAATTTCGGTGATTTACTTTGGTAAATTCCCAGAGGCAGAATGCCTTCCCCTGGAGTAGGGAAGAGATACACTTTTTTACTAGAGACCAACAGACTTAGCTGCGTGCTGAGAAAATCAAGTTACCCACTTCCAAGCAAGCCCTGAAATAATTTTTACTATTTAAAAGTGCTTTTAAATAGCAAACGTTCTTAGAAAAGCGAACGATCAGGCAGCATTAAACAAATGTGAAAGCCACACTCTGTGGTTGCTTGTTTGAGTAGGTTGCTGTCTCCGTGCCCGCCTCCCCGGTGAATGGAGTGAGGGAATTAAAGTGTCCTTTTCCATCGTACGCTCTGAGATCTATGATCTATATTTCATGTCAAGTTGCAGAGGAAGTAGAATTGATAGATCCTATGGGCCCGGCTCCCTACTTAACCCTCCCCCGCTTTGTTATAGAAAGCCCATTTAAATGACTGTCAGCATAATCGATGAAGGACACAATTGTTGTGGACACTCGTGTTTTGCCTACAGAGGCATGAAAGGCCCGGGAGTGCCCTTTCGCTCACCCACACGGTTCTCCCAGCTCGTTCAAGAGGTCAAGAGGCAGGAAAGCTCATTAGCCCTCACCCCACATGCACTGAGTGGGAAAGCGGGGCTGCCTGGAAATGCTCATTCCTCCCCATTTCAACATCAGGAACGGTTTATAATGACTTGGGAATTCCTTCACTGAATGGCTGTGGAAATCAGTGTGCCAAGATCAAGGTTAGGGAATGCTCTCAGGCATGGTTTGTTCATCTAAGAATGGGAACCCACCAGCTCCCTTCTCCCTCCCAGTCAGGCCTTTCATCTGGGGGCGTCTTGTGCCCCCCTCCCCACAAACCTCCTGGACCCCTTGACACTGGCCCCTTCGCAGGTATCTGTTTTGATGGGAGGAAATGGCTGGGCTTCCCTGTCACACAAGTCAGTCACCCTGTGCTCAGAAAGCTCTGGAAGAGGCTGGCAGGATGGGCTGCGTGTGGACAGCCTGCAGGCACTAGAAAACCTGGGTGCCTCGGGATGTACAGACCATTGGCAGCGCTGTCTGCTATCCTGCAAACCGTCTTGCCCTTTGCATTTCCTGTCTCTTGACTGAGGAGCGAAGAAAGGCAGGCAGGAAGCTGGCCTGAGGCAGAGCCACAGGACAGAAGGCTGAATTCTCCCCTGCCGGGCAGTTGTGTGCAGTACAGCCCAGGTACTCCTTGCTCCTCCTTTGCATCCTCCTGACGAGGGCGTTACCATGGATCCAGTGCTAAGTGGAGGGATGCTGAGGCTAGGATCCCACCCAGCCGCTATCCAGGTTCTGTCCAGCCGCTATCCAGGTTCTGTCCTCGCCCAGGGCTGGCTCCTTCTCTCCAGGCCAAGGGGCCTACTCCTCTCCAGGCAAGTCAGCCACCCCAGGTTGCCACTCTGGAAACCAGTTCACACCCAGGGCGTCTTTTGGGTATCTTCTAGAAGGGGAATGGGCATCCAGTCAGCCAGAATGACTAAGGGATCCCGTGGAACTGGCTGAGCCCCGACCTGCACGCCGGACATAAAAGGAGGGAGCCCCGAGAACGGCCTTCGTACGTTGCCTGCCATCCTACCTGCCTGTAGCCACTTCTGTGTGGTCAGAGCATCAGCTGTGACCGCCAGGGCCTGTGAACCTCACCTCTGCTGAACTGCAGTTCTCCCTCCTGCCCTGGGCAAGGCCTGACACAGGAAAGCAGAATGGAGAGTATGGGGCAGGCTGGCAAACTTCCTTAGCCAAACGGCCACTTCACTCCCTTCATGGGATAGTATTTGTCCTGACAGGACACTACATCATTTGCAGCAGGAAAACCTGTTTTTTTAAAACTTGTTTTAATTTTTTTTTCTTTTTTTTTTTTGAGACAGGGTCTCACTCTCTCACCCAGACTGGAGTGCAGTGGTGCCATCTCAGCTCACCTCAACCTCGGCCTCCCAGGTTCAAGTGATTCTCCTGCTTCAGCCTCCCGAGTAGCTGGGATTGCAGATGCATGCCACTACCACCCAGCTAATTTTTATATTTTCAGTAGAGACAGGGTTTCATCATGGTGGCCAGGCTGGTCTCGAACTCTTGGCCTCAAATGATCCACCCGCCTCAGCCTCCCAAAGTGCTGGGATTATCTTTGCTGCATCTTCTCTTTTTTTTTTTTCTGAGATGGGGTCTCACTGTGTTGCCCAGGCTGGAGTACAGTGGCACGATCTTGGCTCACCACAACCTCCACCTCCTGGGTTCAAGCGATTCTCCTGCCTCAGTCTCCTGAGTAGCTGGGACTACAGGCATCCGCCACCATGCCTGGCTAATTTTTATATTTTTAGTAGAGACAGGGTTTTACTATGTTGGCCAGGCTGGTCTCAAACTCCCGACCTCGTGATCTGCCTACGTCGGCCTCCCAAAGTGCTGGGATTACAAGCATGAGCCACCTTGCTCGGCCTGCTGCATCTTCTTAAGATAAAATAAAGGTGCAAATCAGATTAGGACAAGTCGAGAACTAAAGTGAATGTGTTACTGTATTTCTCTTCTTGTATGTTAGCTAGGCACTAAATGCACTAAACTCTCATGTGTGCAAAACACATCCTCTCAGGCCTCACCAACACATCTGGAGTGCTTCCTGTGGACCACGCATGCTTGTGCATGGACTTCTCATTTAGTCCTCACAAGGCCCAGGGAGGGGCATATTATTGTTCCTGCCTGAAGATGAGGACGAGGGAAGATGGGATAATTGGCCAGTGTCACATAGTGGGCAATTCAGTGAGCCAGGATTCCAACCCAAAGGGTCCAAAGACCTTTTGACACTCCGGCCCCAGGCTTGCTGCACAGGCACCACTCCAGAGAGCGCAGGCTGTGTCCTTCTAGCAGCGTTGGGAGGTGGCAGCGAACCGAGGGTAACAGGTTAGACTAGAAAATTTAGTTCCTCTCTGCTTTTAACCTGCCAGCTCCCAGTTTTTCTTCGGGAAAATCACTCAGGCCCTCTGGGTTTGAGCTGCATTGTCTGTGAAACACTTCACAGAGCACTGGCCTCAAAGTTATTTTCTAGCTGTAACAGCCTGCGCGTCTGTGAAACCGATTGTTAACTGCACGACACACTGATGCCTAGAGAATGTGCACGGCCCAGCAGCTCAGACCATTACTGCGGAAAGAAAGAAAAGCATCATGGCCGCTGCTTCCCGCTCCTGACAGTGAGTCACATTTAATGTTATTATAATAACAGAGCTGTCATTTCTACGCCTCTTTGTGGACTGTCATGTCTACTGTCAGGGGTGCTGAAAGACTCCGGTGATGTAGTCACTCTTTGTGGGGGTCCTTCCCCAGGGAACACCCGTCAACAGAAAACACTGCGTTTCACTCAGCTGCTATTAATATTTACCGCTGGAGGCCCTCTCTCCCTAAGGCGCCTTGCTTTCGAGATTCTGGTTGCATTCAACAGACATTACAAGTTCCCAGCAGAGAGGAAATACAAGGCGCCTGCTGCAGTCATCGCAGTGGGGCCGTGCTGGGCAGACAGATGGGCTTTCTCATCTCCCGAGGACCCGAGCTCCAACAGCAGGTAGGGGCCCGAGCTAGCTGGCACTGGCACCCCCTCCAACCCCGCCCTGCGCTAGTCAGGTCTAGAAATGGCACCTGCTTTCCAGTTGGAGAAAGCAAATGTGTCCTGGCATTGCCCCATGTCACTTTGGGGTACATTGACAAGTCTGGAAAAATTATATTCTGTTGTGGATTCAGGGCAAGTGAATGGATGCAACTTTGATTCCAAAAGTGGTTCCACCGGGGCTCTCAATTTTCACCCAGTTCTTGCCATCAGAGTGGAAAGGCCCAGCCTTAAGGGCTTCGTGAATTCTGCTGCCTGTTAAGTTACTCACAAATTGCCGGACTATCAGGGGAGAGTTGGGGTTTAAAGCATCTCTTATTGGCTGCCAGCCACAGTTTCACATACTATTGGAATTCAATATTAGCAATGACTTCTTGGAGACAGGAAGTGTCTGAAATTGCTCTGTCTAGAAAACTGAGGCTCAATGGATTTCTTAATAAATACGTAGAGTGAGAACTTCTGTGAATCCATGCTGACTAACGCTGAATGGTACTTACATTGATTGCATTCTTGGTATTCCAAAGCCAAGTCAGACCAACCTGTGAACCAAATGTTTTCTCGTGGGAGGTAGAATTGCAAGGGCTTGCCAGAGCCAGCTGGGAAGTGAGCTAGTGCAGCTCTCAAACTCATCCACTTTCTCCCCAGAGCCACTTGATTCATGCTGGTTATCTTGGAGACAAAACTAAAGCTTCTGGTAGGAGTTGGATTTTATTTCTTTAAGACTATTAGAAGACTAAGATTAGAGGGTGTATGGCCTGTTCTGTGCAGGTACTGGGGATTCAGTAGTCAAGACAGCCCCACTCCCTGCCCTCGCAGACTTAGTCCAGAGATGACACTAAAGTGTGGTCATTACCATCCTGCAGGGTGTCCTGGGGTTTTTGGAGACAGGCTCCCTTAAGGAAGTGGAGTGATATCTAAGGGATATGGATGATCCCTGAGGGATGTAGACTGTCCCTAGTTGATGAAGGTGAATGAGTTTGTGTCTCAGGCAGAAGAAACAGCATACTGAAAGGGCCAAACATAGGACACAGAACAAAAGGCAACCAATGACCAAGTGTGAGTCGGGGAGCGGGATTGCTTGAAGGAGTAGATGGTTGATAGGAGCAGGAGCCAGGCAACGGAGATCTTGGAAGTTGGATGAGAGTCTGGACTTGATACTAGAACAGGGTTTCTTGGCTTTGGCACTACTTACATCTGGGGCTTGATCATGATTTGTTGTGAAGCAGGGCAGGAGGCCGTCCTGGACATTGTGCGATGTTCTGCAGCATTTCTGGCTGGACTTACAACATGCCAGTGTCACCTCCCAGTCATGACAATCGAAAATGTCTCCAGTCATTGCCCAGTGTCCCCTGGGGGATGAAGTTGCCCCCTGTTGAGAATCATTGCTCCAGGGGCAATGGGGAGCCACGGAGGGCTTTTGAGCAGCAGCTCATAGCAGGAACTCTACAGTCTTCGTTGCTACAGCCATTTCCTCTCCACCTTGGGCTGAGCTTCTCGTGAGCATCGGAAGTTGTAGGAGAAAAAGAAGTTGATGTGCCTTTCTGCTATGGGTATTCTTCAGAAACGGGAACTATCAAAACTTTCCTCTTCTGATGAATTGGTATATTTACTTTTATAATATAAAGAACCCTATCCTTTTCCCTCTTTGCTTTGGTGGTCAGAGAGCTTAGAATTACTGTTTCTACTCAGTTGCATGGGCCTCTCTGGATTGGTGAAAGTCTAAGTTGCCTACCCAGGCCCTGTAGTTTGCAGACATCAGTCAAGTGGGGGTGGGAGGGCAGGGGCGGGCGCCACAAGGCCTGGAGGCTGCGCGTCTCTGTCTTCCCTCCAGAGGGCAGCAGGCCCTCAGCTCCCACTATGGGGCCATTGCAGAATCTTTGGATTGTTCAAGAAACACAGGAATCCAGATTTCTATGTAAAACCTCCCAAGTGTATATATTGGCAATAAATTCAAATGTTCAAATGTCTGTAAGACAAGCACCAGGTCAAATCAAATTGTCTTGGGGCTATTTTCTGCTCAAGGGCCAGTTTGTGACTCCTTTTTTTTTTTTTTTTTTTTTGAGACAGTCACTCTGTGGCCGGGGCACAATCTCCGCACACTACAACCTCTGCCTCCTGGGTTCAAGCGATTCTCGTGCCTCAGCCTCCCGAGTAGCTGGAACTACACTACAGGGTGCCCGCCACTACACCCAGCTAATGTTTGTATTTTTAGTAGAGATGGGGTTTCACCATGTTGGTCAGGCTGGTCTCGAACTCCTGACCTCAGGTGATCTGCCCACCTCAGCCCCCAAAGTGCTGGGATTACAGGCGTGAGCCACCGTGCCCGGCCTTCAGTTTGTGAGCTCTTGATGGGTATTTTTTTGTTTTGATGTTTTAACACACACACACACACACACACACATATATATACACACACACATACACATATATTATTTCATTTATTTTATTGCTTTGCTTTGCTCTGTGTCCTGGGAGCAATCAGGCTCTCTTGTTCTCTGACTTATGTGGACAGGCCCTGCCAACATTTACAGGTGGGAAGGAAGTGAGTCTGGAATACAGATTCCCCAGCTCACTCCCTGCTGGTCCTCCCGCAGGTCCTGGCTCAGGGCAGATAGCCTTGTCTCCAGCTGCCCTGCTCCTGGTCCTTCTAGGGTGGGTGAGCTGCGGAGCTGTGGCATCTTCATCCTCACCCTGTTGGTTTTCCTCAACCTTGCATGGATCTTTGTGCATAGTCCCTTCATTAAGCGTCTCTTAATTATCTAACTTGAGGGTTTTGTTAGCTTCCTACCAGGGCCCATGGCTACTAAAAAATAAGTAATTTAGTGCAGAACATAGGAAAGTTGGAGGGTTGTTTATATGAACAAAACATAAATAATAGACTGGTCTCAGAGGATGTGTATTGGCTGTAAGGACGGGAAACCATAACTACATCAACAGGGAACATGCCTAGATTCCCATTCATCAGATCAAATCTGCTTCACAGGACATGATTTTGAACCTTGACTTAAAGTAGCTCATGCCATTTTCATGTAAAACTGTGTTTATCCTGTAGGAAAAGAACATGGGAAGTATGCCCTAGAGGTGAAGTGCGTGAGAAATGTCTCAGGAGCCTCACTTGCCTGTTCTCATGATTGCTTATTTTCTGTCTCCTTTGCTGGCTTCTCTTTGGTCTCTCGCTCATGGAATGCAGTCTGGATGTTTCTAGGCAGCACAGAGTAGAGGTTAAGAGCAATTGCCTTTAAATTAAGTTAATGTTTGTGCTGCCTCTTATCTTGCCTCTTATCATTTCACCTGTATCGCTGTGGAGAAGGAGGCGATTCCTTCTCTCTGAGTTTCAATGCCCTCAAAATGCAACCTCCCAGGGTGGCAGAAAGGACGAAAGAAGCAAATGTAAGGAAAACACTTATTGCTCCTGGCACAGGGGGTGCCCAGTAACTGGTAGAGATTATTAACAAATCAAGCCCTGTTGCCCAGAAAGCTGTTCACCGTTAACAGTTTGTGCTTTAATGTGAACATCTGCCCATTTACAGTATATGCAATAAGCTTCATTTGGTGCCATGACCCTGAAGTGATGCATAATTCTCATTGTTCTCTGAATCATCAGAGAACGATTGAGTTAAATTCAATCTAATGTTGAATATATTCTTATTGTTTGCACGTTTGGAAAATTCCTATCATATTCTCCATCTCCAGTCCTTTGGCACTCCTCCCATGTCACGTTTCTGGAAGATTGCATATAGCAGTTCTGAGACGACATTTGCAAATCCCATTAGCAGTGTGCGATTACAATCCCTCTACGTCTAGAGACCAAAACTCACTTAAAGCAGCGTGTTGCTTCTTTCTATCTTTTCATTGACTTGGGGCTGCAGTTCTCATTTTATGTGCCAGTTTCAGTGAGAAGCGCATTCTCCCAGTGTACTCTGAACTTGCCAGGATAACAAGTTTCACCTTAAAATCAGTATGTCACTTGCTGGGACCAGAGGGCCAAACATGCTGAGTTGGGAAAAAGGAAGACCCAATAAAGCCAACACAGAGTAAAGGGAAAAAATATTGAACCCAGTCTCGGTAGCCGTTGCTAACCCTGTATCCAGTGTGAGACTTGATTCTCTCTTAAAACCTGGATGACACACCCTTCCTGCAAATATAAATAACTCTATCCCTTAGCCTCTTATTCAGGGGCAAGTTGGTACAGTCACAAACCTGGATTAGAGGCTGCCACTCTCTCGTTACATGGTGCTCAGTTCCTTAACTGTGTGGCTAACAAGTTCAGCAATATCTTAGCTGGCATTTGTTGAATATTTACTACATGCCAGCACTTTACAAAGATTATCGTGCAATCCTCAAACAAACCTATGAGATGGAAGCTCTTGTTACTGTCACTTTACTGATGGGAGAGTTTGAGTGTGGCCTGGATGGAGCCCAGTGGTCCCAGCAGTACGTGATGAGCAAAGTCACCTCTGCATTGTCTCGTTGGAGAGACAGAGCTTGGCCTGGAGAAGTGCTTACGCAGTCAAATCGCACCCTGCTGACCTGCAGGAAGCAATGTGTAGGCTCAAGGGGGGTGGTCCCTGATGGAAGGCGCCAAGACGCCAAGCCAGGTGCAGCAGGACAGGAAGGGAGGGAATGAACACAAGATGGTGGGGAGAAGGTGCTCCCACCTCCCCATTGCCCTTCCCCACCTCTGGTGACCATGAGTTTACTCTCCGTTTCCATGAGTTCAATTGTTTCCATGTTTAGTTCCCACATATGAGTGATGGTTAATAGGTGCAAAAATACAGTTAGAATGAAAAAGAGCTATATTTTATATCACAACAGGGTATCTATAATTAACAATAATTTATTATATATCTAAAAATAACCAAAAGGCCCAGCACAGTGGCTCACACCTATAATACAAACACTTTGGGAGGCCGAGGCATGCAGATCGCTTGAGTCCAGGAGTTTGAGACCAGCCTGGGCAACATGATGAAAACCTGTCACTGCAAAAATGCAAAAATTAGCCAGGCATGGTGGCACATGTCTGTGGTAGTGGTTCCAGCTACTCAGGAGGCTAAGGTAGGAGGATGGTTTGAGCTCGGGAGGCAGAGGTTGCAGTGACTTGAGATCTCACCACTGCACTCCAGCCTGGGTGACAGAGTGAGACCTCATCTCAGAAACAGTGGAACTGGATTGTCCTTACACAAAGAAATGATAAATGCATGAGGTGATGGGCACCCCAAATGCCCTGCTGTGGTTATTATGCATTGCATGCCTGTACCAGAACATCGCATGTACCCCATCAGTGTAGACCCTTCTTATGTACCCGTAATAATTAAAAATCTTAAAAAAAGAGTGTTCCAAGTAAGTGAGCCACATACACAAAGGCCTGGGGTGGGAATGACACATCCAAGGAACTTGAAGACGGCTGGCGTGACTGGATCTGAGTGAGTGAGTTAGGCCATGAGATCAGAGAAACTGGCAAGGCACGGGCTGGTCTTTGCATGTTGTGGGCCTTGGTCAAGATTTCTGATTTTATTCTGAGTGTGGTAGCAAGCCGTTAAGATTTTGAGATAAAGAGTTACATGGTAAGGTTGGTGTTTTAAAAAGGTGATTCCAGCTGCTGTGTGGAGATGTGTCTGCAAATGGCGGCGGGGAAGGCAGGGAGGCAGTTGGAAGCACTATCACTGACAGGTGAGACAGGATGGCGGCTTGGACCATGTGCTGTTGTCAGGGTCAGAATCTGAGCTGAGAGTAGCACAGACAGAACCTGCTGATGGATGGAGTAATGGTTAGCACTGAGTGTCGACTTCACTGGATTGAAGGATGCAAAGTATTGATCCTGGGTGTGTCTGTGAGGTGTTGCCGAAGGAGATTCACATTTGAGTCAGTGGGCTGGGAGAAGCAGACCCACTCTCAATCTGCCTGGGCACCATCTAATCAGCTGCCAGTGCAGCTAGAATAAAAGCAGACAGAAGAGTGTGGAAGGACTAGACTGGCTGAGTCTTCCTGACTTCATCCTTCTCCCTGCTGGGCGCTTCCTGCCCTTGAGCATTACACTCCAAGTTCTTCGGCTTTTGGACTCTTGGACCTACATCAGTGGTTTGCCAGGGACTCTCAGGCCTTTGGCCATAGACTGAAGGCTGCACTGTCAGCTTCTCTAGTTTTTAGGTTTTGGGACTCAGACTGGCTTCCTTGCTCCTCAGCTTGCAGACAGCGTATTCTGGGAACTCACCTTGTGATCCTGTGAGTCAATTCTCCTTAATAGACCCCCTTCACATCTACATCTATCCTATTAGTCCTGAACCTCTAGAGAACCCTAACACAGACAGGATACGAGAGATCAGGCAAGAAAGTGGTCAGGGGGATCCCAGGGCTTGGACTGAGCAACTCGGTGAATGAGGGTATCATGCACCAAGGTGGGGAGGAGCCGTTGTGGGGGCAACAGCAAGACAGTTCTGTTTGGAACATGTGAAGTTTGCAGTGGATGTGTGTGAATGTTTCCATGTCAACCTGGCTGGGTCATGGTGCTCAGATATTTGGTCAAACACCAATCTGGATGTGGCTGTGAAGGTAATTGTTTAAAGGTGAGATTAACATTTAAGTCAATAGATTTTGAGTAAATCAGATGATCCTCTGTGAAGCGAATGGGCCTTATCCAATCAGATCAATTGAAGGCCTTAAAAGAAGATGACCGAGGCCTCCCAAGGAAGAAGGAATTCTGCCAGCAGTCTCCCTCCAAACTCCAGCAACACCACCTCTTTCCTGAGTCTGCAGGCTGCCGGCCTGCCCTTCAAATTCCAGCTGTGTCAATCCCTATAATCACAGGAACCGATTCCTTAGAACAAACCTCTACACACACACACGTACATGCACACACACAATTAGTTCTGTTTCTCCGGAGAACCCTGATTAGTCCAACATTCTAAAACCCAGAGACAAGAGGCTAGAGTTAGAAAATTTAGCAGTCATCACCATAAACTAGAGATAATTAAAAATTTTCCAGCAGCTCTGTTTAAAAAAGTAGAAAGAATCAAAAGACATTAATTTTAACATATTCTACTTAGCCTAAAATGTTATCACTTCAGAATGTAATTAACACAAAAACATTACGATTTGACATTATTTTCCCGTATTAAGTTGCCACTGTTGGGTGTGTTTTCACAGTGACAGCACATCTCAGTTGGACTAGCCTCATTTCAAGTGCTCAGTAGCCACATGTGACTGGCAGCTGTCATATTGCATAGCTCAGCGCTAGATGGTATTGAACCTCTGGGGCTGGGCAGGAGCACTTCTAATGCATGTGCAGGTAGAGGAGAGCAGAGAACAGAGCCAAGACTGAGCCTAGGGCTTTCAAATGTTTAGAGGTTAAGAAGAGAAGGAGGATCCAGCAAAAGAGCCTGAGACCGGTGTCCAATGAGGCAAATGAGAGATGAGAGTGTGGAACCTAAAAGCCAAGAGAATAAATGGCACCAGTGGTCTATGAGATGCAGGTGAGAAGTGACCATTGGATGTGGCTAGATAGAGGTCACTGGTGACCTTGACAAGAGCAATTCAATGGAGTACTGAGATGAAAAGGTGATGAAGAGAAAGGCAGATGAGGATATGGAGAGTGAGAGTGCAACCAGCTCTCTGGAAGAGAGGAGACTGGCGTGGAAGGGAGCAGAGAGGGGGGCGTGGCTGGAGGGAGGTGGGGACAAGGACATAGTGGGTTGTTGTTTTTGTTTTTGTTTGAGACAGAGTCTCGTTCTGTCACCCAGGCTGGAGTACAATGACGCGATCTCGGCTTGCTCCAACCTCCTCCTCCTGGGTTCAAGGGATTCTCCTGCCTCAGCCTCCCCAGTAGCTGGGACTACAGGCATGTGCCACCACACCCAGCTAGCTAATTTTTGTATTTTTAGTACAGACAGGTTTTCCCCACGTTGGCCAGGCTGGTCTCAAATTTCCGGCCTCAGGTGATCCACCTGCCTCGGCCTCCCAAAATGCTGGGATTACAGGTGTGAGCCACCACGCCTGGCAGGACACAGTGTTTTAAAGAGGAGGTCCTACTGCCCTGTTGGAGAGGAATTCAACACAGAAGGAGAAATGAATGGTGCAGGGAAGAGACAGTGATCAAGAGTGGTAGAGAAGCCCCACTTAGGCTTAAGCTGGCACAGAGGCGGGATCCAGGACAGAGGCTTGGGTACGAGTGCTGCTGTGTCCACGTGGTGCTGGGAGGATGGGGCAATGCTCTCTTGGGGAGTGAGCATTTGGAAAGGGAAGGGAGGGAAGAAAGGTGTGATCCAATCTTCCAGAGAGTGGCAGAGACAGTGATTAGGTGAAATGGTTCTTGAACCTGGACACCTGTTAGAATTTCCTGGGGCGCTTTTACAATACACCAAAGCCTGGGCCCTACCACAGACCAATTGAAGCAGGATCTCTTGGGTCAGGTCTCAGGAACGAGTATTTATAAAAAAATCTCCCCATGTGATTCCAATGGCATCCAAGTTTAGGGAACTGTAGGGTGGCCACCTGAGTCATATGAAATTGAACCTGATGCCAATGAAGCAGTTTCTATTGAAATTAACGTAACAATCTCCAGGAGACAGAGCTTTGGACAAAAAGTCCTCCGGTCCAGATCAATTGGAGGAGAGGCCGTGGTGGTCATGGCATTCAGATCTACAGAGATAATTATTTCCATCATGGGATGTATAGAATAGAGGCAAACACAGTGTCATCATTGTAGCCATCTAAGGGTTACCATTCGCCCTGATGGGAGGAACCCAAATTAGGGCAGGAAGGAATAAGTTCAGAAGTAACATTCACATACTGTGCTTAGGAAACTCTGCTAAAGGCTGTTCCTGGGAAGAGTGGGCTGTGTATTAGCAGGAGCCTGAAAACCAAAGGGAAGGAGCTGAAGGAGTAGTTCCCTGGTAGACTAGGTATTCCTCCATTCATCTGTTCACTCAACATTCGATGTGTGTTTATTGAGCACTTACCTACGATGTGCCGGGGCAGTTCTTACGAAAAGCTGGAGTTGACAGCACGGAGCAGTCCCTGTGTGTGTCAGCCGTTCAGCATTTGCCACCAAAAGAAAATTGTCAGAGACCCTCCAAAGAAAGATGAGAAGGTATCGTGGGTGAAAACAGCAGAGATAGATAGGTGCTGCATCCTCTTCATCCCGATCTGAAGTGGAATCAAATCATCCTCGGAGATCTCAATCTGCCCATCCTTAGGGAAATGAGCGAGAATGGCCAGGAACCCATCCTCGGGGAGGCTCTGGCCTCTTCATTCCTGCATGATGCCAGGTCTACTGTGTGCCAGGCATGTGCTGGGATTGGAAACATGAAGCAGACATGGCCCACCTTTCAAGGAGCTCGCAGCTTAGTAGGAAGAGAGCCAGAGTGGAGTAGCCTTTCAGACGGCAGTTAGGTAGATTCTCAAGTCAACATTAAGGAGAAAATCGAGTCTAACCAAAATTACCTTGGGAAAAAAGACTTCTCCAGGGAGATGGGAGTCTGGCGTCTCAAATACAGCCTCTCGTAAACACCACACAGCCAGTTTTCCTGCAGCTTTGGGACAGATGGCCGTCCCTGTGGCTGAGCACCAGAGGAAGCAATCGGCTTGGCTTGCGTTTCGAGGTCATGTTGTATGAAAAAAGATGTATTGTCACTCTAAACACTGGTGTGCGAGATGCTCGCGCCTCGGAGAGGCTCAGAACTGGATGCAAACGTTGGCAGATCCGCTCTCTGGGGCATATGCTTATTGCGGGGAAGGGCTGGCAGAACCACACACTTTATTTACATTGTTTTTCATTTAAAGTTTTCTCTGAGCACCTACGGTTGAATTTGCTTCAGCTAAATGTGCATGTAATGGGACCAACTGAGAAAAGGCAATTGGGAGGCCACCGGAAGTGTGACACCCTTGCAAGAAGAGGTGAGACTTAGGATGGGAAGATGCCGCAGGAGCCCCTTTCTCCAAGGCTCTGAGCATTCCAGAGGGGCCAGCCACGGGGTCCAGTATTGGTGTGAATGCTGAAGCAAGACGGAGAACCCTACCTGACTTCTCCCCCATCCTCTGCAGAAGCCCCTACCCCATGAGGACCCTCTAGTGGCCTTGCAAGGAGGGAGAGGAGGCAGGGCCCCTTCAGAAAAGGTCTCGGGGCTCTGCCTCTGCATCCTCTATATGGCCTTCTTTCCTGGAGACCTCACGGAAGACTTAGCCCTGGGCCTCTTCCTAAAGTCAAACCAGAGGCACTGCCCGGAGGTCCGGGTAGAGCGTCCCCCTCATGAGTTCTGTCCTGGGCCCTGCAAGGGGCCGGGCCTCCCTGTGCGCTTCACAGGGGCCTGTCATCATTGCTCCCTGCTTGTCTTCTGGCCTTCCCCCTCTGACAAGCCTGTTCCCTCCCAGCCCAAGCCTGGAGTCGCCCGCTGGCCTGGCCAGCCTTGTCTGACATTTTTGCCGAAGAAGGGGATCCAGCTAGATTCCGGCGGCCGGCTGGCTTCCCAGGTTGTGGCAGGCCTTGTCCACTTGGAGGACATCTTGCCTTGTTTGCCCACTGGGGCCCTCATGTAGACAGACCCTTGCTTGACTTTGTAGCCCTAACCAAGGATCTGAAGGTGGACTTCCAGGAATACATTCCTGCCCAGCTAAGGCTCCGGGGGTCCCGCAGGCGGAGGGAGACTCCTGGGATGGCCAAGGATGCTCACTGGTCTGCGAAGCTTGCTGAATAGTTATGACGCTCTTGGGGCTTCTCCACACTGACCAACCTACAGCACGTGCCCACAAAGAGAGAGAAGCTTTCTGCTTTATGGCTGCTCCAGCCTCGTGTGGTCTCGTGTCCCTTCCTGTTCTTGCAGGATCGCTGCGCTGACCTCCCCATGAGAGGAGAGGGCAGAACATGGCTGACCTCTCGTCCTAGGGAAGCAGGGGCCGTCCACGGCCTGCCCACCGTCCGATCACTCCAGGAGGCACAGACCCTTTCTTGTGTTTGTTTGTACGTGATTTTCATGTTTTCGCGCCTGACAAGGGGAATTGGTTAGTATACAAGTGGCACATCAACACCATTCTGGTAATTCTTTCCAAATGGAATTTTCCAACAATTTTTATTTCCAGAAGTCCCATGGAACCAAAGAGACAAACAACAGAAGAGCAAAGGGAAGTAAATGGTTATGAGTGTTCATCACAGAAGCACAAAGCGCAAGGCTCCTTGCAAAGTCCTTGAGGCCTCCTGCCTCAGACCTTCCCTGGCTCTTTGTCCCCAGGCACCGTCAGCTGATGCAGAAGGGACTCCGCCTGTCTTTAGAGAGAGAAAAATCAGGATCAGGGCTCTTCCATCTTCTCTGCTAAGCCCACTAACCTCCTGCAACTCACTTCCTCTCTCTTTGGCCTGTGCCTCATGTTTTATTAAATTTTATTAAAGGTCCTTTCTGGCTCCCATCACCTATGGAGGCTTGCTTTTGTCTGGCCACCACCAGAACAAGCCAGGGAGGGAGGCACCTTGTTCCCACAGCGGCACCAGGTATCTGTTAAATGAATGCATTCAAGTGTACCACCTGCCGGGTTAAGTCATTGCCCTGGGGAGCAGCACTAGCACCTTGGTCCTCATAGATTGAGACTGTGGCTAAGAGGATGGAAGCTGTGCAAAGGGCAGCCAGAGCGCAGTTGGCTGCAGCTAGAGATCCCTGGCCCCGGCCCTCACTCCCAGCCTGCACTCCCTCCCCATCCTCTCGCCCGGGACACACACATCTTACCTGTCTCTTACAAGCCAGAGCTAAAAGAGAAAGCAGATATTAATCCAACTAAGAAACTAAAAGGAACAATGACAAGTAAAGAGATTAAGACGAACAAAATGTAAGAAGGAGATGTTAAAGGGTAGTAATTTGTTTTTATGAATAAATGTATTCAGGGAAGTAAAAATTAAGATGTGGATGATAAAAGGGTGTCAGCTTCAGGAAACTAAAAGGATTTATAAGTCACACCAAAAGGAACGAGGAAAATTTTAAAGATGGAAGACGAAAAGCTAAGGGGAAAATTCTAGACAACGACAGGAAGGAGATTAAGGTGGTTAAAAATGGATCAAGTTGTAAACTAGAGGCCGCAGGTCTCAGGTTATTAGAAAGCTAAGTAAAATAAGCAACTTTCTATGTAAACGAATAAAATAGTTTTAAACAGTGCAGAAAAGGATGGCTCTTAAGGCTATTAACCGGGGCAGGCGGCACACTCGGAAGGTCACTGCAAATAAGAAGCTGATGCTTTAGAAGCCAGCAGTGGGTCCCTGGAGCCTCCTCAGGCAGAGGTCACTGTGGTGAAGGGTCCTTAGCAGGCCTCTGCAGGGCCCAGGTCCCCAACTGTCCACCTTGCCTCGGGCAGCTGGTCCGTGTTGTCTCTGCTCCTTCTGAAGTGCTGGTGAGGTCTGAGGACCCAGGCCTTCAAAAAGTGCTGCCTGTCCTGAGTCTGGCTCTAGCCTCAGAGCTCGTGAGACTCGTGCTGGGAGTGACAGCCTCTCCCCTCCCGTGACACCCCCTGCTCCCTCCCACTGGGGCACAGGATGCACGATCACACGTGGGCTTCTGCACGCTCCTCGTTTTGGGGCACAAACGAGGTAGAAGGCCCTTTTGGGCTCCAGAAAAGACTACGAGCAAAAGGAGAGATGACAGAGGAGAGAAATAACATTTATGTATGAATATTTCAAGCTACTTACAAAAGCTAGCTCACTCAGTTGGCAATAGCAGTACGTCCACTGTACGGGGGAAACCCTGAGGCCCGTGACCCGTTTCCCACCCCCTTTAGCCGCCGCAGTACCGCGCACTGTGCTGGCTTCAGCGCTTTCGCATCTGATTCTCAGTTCTTCTGTTTTTCATTGAAGCCATATTTGTTTTCTCTTCAGCCTGCTGATTTCTGGCCCACCGTCAATTCTGACTGGTGCCCAGCTTCCCTCTTGATATGTGTGTGTTACACAGACTCTCTGTATCCCAAACAATAGAGGGATGAAATCTTCAGCATGAGATTTTAAGTGCTGCTTCCATTTTGTCCACTGAACAGTAAGAAAGCCACACAGATTCCTCAGAAAGACTTCCATGACTTTCCCAGGATAAGGGTCATCTCCATAGATGTAACTGCATGATTGTGACATTAATAACAGCCCTTTCCACGAGCAGCACAAAGACACTAAGTCCCTAGTTCCCTGGTGATTTTTTTTCCTTTTTTTCTGAGACGGAGTCGCGCTCTGTCGCCCAGGCTGGAGTGCAGTGGCATGATCTCGGCTCACTGCAAGCTCCGCCTCCTGGGTTCACGCCGCTCTCCTGCCTCAGCCTCCCGAGTAGCTGGGACTGCAGGTGCCTGCAACCACGCCCAGCTAATTGTTTGTATTTTTAGTAGAGACGGGGTTTCACTATGTTAACCAGGACGGTCTCAATCTCCTGACCTCGTGATCTGCCCCCCTCGGCCTCCCAAAGTGCTGGGATTACAGGTCTGAGCCACCATGCCTGGTCCCCTGATGATTTTTTCAAGAGGCAAAATACATACCTTCCCAGCAGAAAGGAGAGAAACCGCTAAGTCGATCCACGGGGCTACGTACCTCATCAGTGCCTTGGCAGACACAGCCTTCTAGACCATGGCTCCTGCCCTATGGAGCCTGTCACTGGATCAGGTGGATCATACACGGTGGCTGACCAGGCAGGTGTCACTAACTGCCCAGTGGGTGCAGAGATGCCGAAGCAATGAGTCCAGAGGCAGATCGGGACTCACCTGTGACCACGGGCACAGGTGCCTGAACGCCTGCTCCTCACTCAGAAGCCAGAATTCCTCATGGCACCACTTCGGAGGGGACTCGCGCGTGTTCACTGGGCTCGTCTATGTCAAGCATGACTGGTACATGGTATTCACCCAATGAAGGAGGAGCGTGGAGAAATCCAGTGTGATCGTGCATCCTGTGCCCCAGTGGGAGGGAGCAGAGGGTGTCACGGGAGGGGAGAGGCTGTCACTCCCAGCATGGGTTTCACGAGCCCTGAGGCTTCAGCCAAACTCAGGAAAGGCAGCACTTTTTGAAGGCCCCGGGTCCTCAGACCTCACCAGCACTTCAGAAGGAGCAGAGACAACAGGCACTGGCTGCCCTAGGCAAGGTGGACAGTCAGGGACCTCGGCCCTGCCGAGAGGCCTGCTAGGGGCCCTTCTCCACAGTGACCTCAGCCTGAGGAGGCGCCAGGAACTCTCACTGCTGGCTTCTAATGTATTGGCATCTTCTCTGCAATGACCTCAGCCTTAAGAGCCTTTGTTTTCTGCACTATTTGAAACTTTTATTAGTTTACATAGAAAGTTGCTGATTTTACTTAGTTTTCTAAGTAAAGCTAAGTAGGTTTCTAATGGGTTAAAAATGAGGGTGCAGACAGTGTAGACCAGTCAGGAGGGCTGGACTGAGGGTGCTGGACCCAGGAGAGGGAACAGGGCTGGAACTGTGGCTCTGCTTGATGGCAACAATGTGACCAATCTAATCTATGTAGCTCAGTAGTCCTCAAGCTGGGAGTGATTTTGTCCCCCAAGGCATATTTGACTATGTCTGGAGATATGTTTGTTCTTGCAAAGTGGGGAGGTGTGCAGCTGGCATCTACTGGGTGGGGGCTAGGGATACCTGTCAGCACCCTGCAATGCACACGGTGGCCTTACAACCGAGAACTGTTGAGCCCCAGTGTCAGCAGTGCTGTGGTGAGGAACGCCGCCCTGGATGAGGCTGTGGTTCTCTGGTGTTCCCGGACACTACCCCAGAGATGCTCAATTAGAATGTTTGGGATAAGTTACCTCCTGCTCCGACCTTGCCCACGCGCATACGTAGCACAGGTTCAGAAGCAGGTGGGCCCTGGACATGGCACTTAACAAACTGCTCTCCAAAGTGGAGGTTAACCACGACACATATGTAACGACGGACAGGCTTTGCACAGTGAAGTTTTCCAAACCTTGCCAAGCACCTGACCACATCGAGTCCTAAAACGGTCCTTTAAGTTCAGCCTTATTCCCCTTTTACGAACAAGGAGGCAGAAATACAGGGAGTTTCACATGCTCATGGTACCGATATCCACCAAGTGGCAGAATGAGGACTTGAACCCAGCAGCAGCTCAGTCCCTGGTTAGCAACAGCAAATGTTTGTTGATTGGATGAATGATTGAATAAATGAATAAATAAATTCAAGCCCTCTGACTTCAAAATTCATTTTCTCTCCATTCTTGCATGATACCTCTTTAAGTATCTAATAAGGTGCTTAGATGATGACATAATGAAACTAAACTTGTATGAGTTATGATAAAAAATATGAGCAAAACTTGCTTTTTTCATACAGCTGACCCAGTTATTCAGAACATTTCAAATCCAGTAATGGAAATACGAGACTGAACTTTTTTTTTTTTTTTTTGAGACGGAGTCTTGTTCTGTTGCCCAGGCTGGAGTGCAATGGGGTGATCTCAGCTCACTGCAAGCTCCGCCTCCCGGGTTCCCGCCATTCTCCTGCCTCAGCCTCCCGAGTAGCTGGGACTACAGGCGCCCGCCACCACGCCCGGCTAATTTTTTGTATTTTTAGTAGAGACGGGGTTTCACCGTGTTAGCCAGGATGGTCTCGATCTGCTGACCTCGTGATCTGCCCGTCTCGGCCTCCCAAAGTGCTGGGGTTACAGGCCTGAGCCACCGCATCCGGCCGTGAGCCCGAACTTTCAGAGAAAGGAAAGAATGACCTGTTGAGACTTGAGCTGATAATAAGTGATGTTGCCGAACAGCGCAGTGTTCTCTATTGTCAACCACTGTTTATTTAGTGAAGCTGCCTAGGCTAGAAAGGGTTAAAAATCAAGGCTCATAAAAACAGTCCTATGGACCAAGAATTTTCAAATAAGCACTTTAGAAGTTTGCCCCCTGGTGGACAGAGGGGAAAATGCAAAGAAGGTCAGGGAAATGCGATGGTCTAAGTCAGGCAGCGTTTGCCCTTCCTGTTTGTCTGAGGTTCTTCTCACTTAGAAAACAAGGAAGCCACTGGCATGGGCTGGACTGTGTCCCCCAAAGCTTCGTGTGTTGAAGCCCTAACCCCTAGTTCCTCAGAATGTGACTGTATTTGCAGGTAAGGCCTTTGAAGAGGTGACTAAATTAAAATGAGGCTGTGAGGGTGGTTTGGCCCTGGTCCAATCGGACTGGTATCTTTTTTTTTCTTTTTTTGAGATGGAGTTTCGCTCTTTGTTCCCCAGGCTAGAATGCAGGGACACGATCTTGGCTCACTACAGCCTTGGCTTCCCGGGTTCAAGCGATTCTCCTGCCTCAGGCTGGAGGCAGTAACTGGGGTTATAGGTGCATGTCACCTCCTTGGCTTCCCAACTGCTGGGATTACAGGCGTGAGCTACTGCACCCGGCCTGCCTGGTGTCTTTATAAGAAGAGATTAGGCCTGGGCACAGTGGCTCACACCTGTAATCCCAGCACTTTGAGAGGCCGAGGCAGGTGGATCACTTGAGTTCAGGAGTTGGAGACCAGCTAGCCCACATAGTGAAACCCTGGCTCTACTAAAAATACAAAAATTAGCCGGCATTGGTGGCATGCACCTGCAATCCCAGCTACTTGGGAGCCTGAGGCAGGAGAATTACTGGAACCCAGGAGGCAGAGGTTGTAGTGAGCCAAGATCACACCACTGCACTCCAGCCTGGGCAACAGAGTGAGACTCTGTCTCAAAGAAAAAAAAAAGAATTACACAGAGACCCCAGGGGCCTGTGCACAGGGTAAAAGCTATGTGAGGACACAGCGAGAAGGCGGCCATCTGTGAACCGAAGAATGAGGCCTTGGAAGAGACCATCCCTCCAGACTCCTTGATCTTGGACTTCCAGCCTCCAGCACTGGAAGACAATCAATGTCTGTTACTGAAGCCCCCCAGGATGTGGCACTGTGTTATGGCAGCCCTAATGGACTAATGCAGTCACCATTCAGGAACAAGTTTTCCCAGTGACAAGGAAGTTAAGCATTCAGTTCATCATTGAGCATCTATTCTTTAAACTTGTGTCTATTCTATGAAGGGGCCTCTTTGTGGTCAATTGCAGTCTAATTCAGATGAAACCCAAACTATACATCCATGTGAAGAGACCGAGGCCACATCATGGAGCTTACTGGTAGCACATTGTTGATTCAAAATGGGCATTTGCTCACCTGTCTGTCCCCCTTTGGGTTCCTAGTAGGACTATGTCTCTATTTGTTGAAAATTTTAATTTAAAAAATTTGGAAGCCATCATTTGTTTCTTATTGCAAAACTTACACTCAAATATTGTAGAAAATGTAGACCAGGAAAAATAAGAAAATAAAATCTAACGAGTCCCTGCAATCAGAGCCGATCCTGTTAGCATTTGTCATTTCTCATTCACAGTGGGGTTCTTTTTTTCTTTCTGTGAATGTCCATCTGCAATGGACATATATTCAGGGTGCCCAGTCTAGATCATTTCTTTATCTACCACTTTGGCCAGAGAGGAGTGTGTGTATGTGGATGTGTTTGTGTGGATGTGGGTGTGCCAGTGTGTGCTTTAATTAACTGTATTAGCCCTTAGAAGAGTGATGCTTATTGTGTGAGAACTGGGCCAAGACTTCTATAGTGAAGATCACACAACTGACTAGAAAAAGTTGCTTAGGTATGCGAAGCAAGCACATTCTAGGAGAATGTTTCAAGCTACATGTCCTGGTACCTGCCCTGCTGGCCTGGTCGCCAGCCTGTTCTATGATGATGCCCGTCAACACTTCCTTGCTACCCTCTGTTTCTGTCTGTGAACTCTTTTGGCTGCCTGTGGTAAACTTTTGGCCCCTGACACTTCCCTCCCCCACTCTGAACACAAGCCTACAGCACCACTTGCTCATGGGAGCCTGTGTGGGTCCTGTTGTCCTACACCGCTCTGGCATGGTAGACCGGCAGGCGGGTTTACAGTGTAGGAACCACAATCCTCAGAATGAGACTGGCTCTGAATCCAATTTTTTTTTTTTTTTAGACAGAGTCTCGCTCTGTTGCCAGGCTGGAGTGGGGTGGCGCCTTCTCGGTTCACTGCAACGTCTGACTCCCTGGTTCAAGTGATTCTCCTGCCTCAGCCTCCCAAGTAGCTGGGATTGCATGCGCCCACCACCATGCCCAGCTAATTTTTGTATTTTTAGTAGAGATGGGGTTTCACCATGTTGTCCAGGATGATCTCGATCTCCTGACCTCGTGATCTGCCTGCCTCAGCCTCCCAAAGTGCTGGGATTACAGACGTGAGCCGCCACGCCCGGGGCCTGAATCCAGTTTTAAGAGATTGACGTTGCTCTATAATCCAGCCATGGCATTTGGGATTTTGGAAATCCAGGTGGGGAATGTAATGATGAGCACAGAGCTGTTTCCTTGAAAGAAGGGATCCTTGCCTGAGAAGGAAAGCGTGTGGCTGCCTCTGACCCAGTTGGTCATCTTGGGATGGGTGCTATGGTCCCAGCAGGCTTTGTGGAGCAGGTCACCACCACCATCATCATCATAGAGAACTTTTGTGACATGAAGCTGAAGTCCACAGCTCCACAGGGACCTGCGACGAGATCTGGAGACCCAGGAAGAGGGAAAAGCAAATGAAAGCCACGATGAGATACCAGTACACGCTCACCAGATGTCTAAATAAAAACTGCGGACAACAAGTGCTGGCAAAGGATGTGGAGCAATAGGAAGCTTCATAAATTGCTGATGGGAATGTATTAAAATGAATGGCAAAAAGAGCAATTACTTTTGCACCACCCTAGTAAGTTGATACAACCACTTTGGAAAACTTGTTGGCCGTGTTTATCTACAGCTGATTGTATACATATTCTACGACTTAGCAGTTCCACTCCCAGGGGTACACCCATCTTAAGTGCATGCACTGTGCACCAAAAGACATGTGCAAAATTGTTTGGAGAAGCACAATTTGTAATTGCCCACACCTGGAAACCCATTTGCCCATGAAGATTTGAATAAGCCAATAAAAGGCAGGATATTCTCACAATGGAATACTCTTCATCTATGATTCTCGAAAGTGTGGCATCAGCCAGCCTAGGCAACATGGTGAAACCCTGTCTCTCCAAAGAATACAAAAAGTAGCCTGGAGTGGTGGTACACACTGATAGTCCCAGTTCCTTAGGAGGCTGAGGTGGGAGGATTGTTAGTTTGAGTCTGGGAGGTCAAGACTGCAATGAATCATGATTACACCATTACACTACAACCCGAGTGACAGAGAGAGACCCTGTCTTAAAAAATAAAGTGCAGGCCGGGCACGGTGGCTCATGCCTGTTATCCCAGCACTTTGGGAGGCCGAGGTGGGCAGATCACGAGGTCAGGAGATCAAGACCATCCTGTCTAACGTGGTGAAACCCCATCTCTACTAAACAAAATACAAAAAATTAGCCGGGCGTGGTGGCAGGCACCTGTAGTCCCAGCTGCTCGGGAGGCTGAGGCAGGAGAATGGCTTGAACCAAGGAGTAGGGCGGAGCTTGCAGTGAGCAGAGATTGCACCACTGCACTGCAGCCTGGGCGACAGAGCGAGACTCCGTCTCAAAAAGGAAGGAAGGGGGGAGGGAGGAAGGGAGGGAAGGGGAGGGGAGGGGAGGGGAGGGGAAGGGAAGAAGGAAGGGAAGAAAGAAGGAAGGAAGTGCAGCATCAGTATCACAGGACAATCCATTAGCATACTCTGGAATTTTATCTCAGACCTCCTGGGTCAGAAACTCTGGGGGTGGGGCCAGCAATCTTGTGTTTTAGCCAGCCCTCCAGGTGACTTTGGTGTGGGCTAAAGTTTGAGAACTTGCTGTAATATGGCAACAAAATTGAAGAAACTGCAACTCCAAGCAAAAATATGAATCTCAGCCATAATGTTGAGCAAAAGATGTCAGACCCAAAAGAGGGCATGCTGGAAGATTCCATTTATACGGAGCTCAGAAACAGGTAGAACTGTTCTGTGCTGCTAGAAGTCAGTTATGGGTGAGGCCTGTGAGGCACCTAGAACAAAATGTAAGGGGCTAGATGTGCTTGACCTTGAGAAGGGAGGCCCCCTTACACTGTGCACCCCAGGCTCCTCACCCTTTCCCAGCGTTGGTCAGACTGGTGATTATTCTGGATGGTGTGGGCTAAAGACTTCATACGTACTTGATGGTGAGTGATCCAGGGGAATCCGTGAGGGCATCCAGGCATTACTATTGTTCTGCGTCTCCATGTGGGTGCCGTGTGCACTAGGGTGTTCAGTTCCTAAATATTCTTCAACCTGTACACTTAAGGCTGGTGCACTTTTCTATATATAAATACGGAATAATCTTTCAATAAAAGATTAAGTACATATCCAATGGGAATGATGCCCTCATTTCAGTGATGAATGGCCTTGGAGTAATTGCTTTCATGCCATCGTGGGTCGTGTGTGTGTGTGTGTGTGTGTGTGTGTGTGTGTGTGTGAATGGACTTAGAAAATAGAAAAATATATTCAGCGTCAAATCTGGTAGATTATACATAGTTTTTTTTTTCTAGAAAATGACATGGGGTTTCTGATGTAGCTTAAATGGACCCTAAAGGCTATTGCCAAGAGAAGGGAGCTCCAAATGTGCTCTGAATGTGGGAAAAGCTGTGGAATGAGAGTATAACTCCCCAAGGGGCTTCCTTGAGGGGCCCCTCCCTGAAGCCTGTGATTTCTGGCACAGGCACTAACACGTAAGCCAGTGAAGTGTCCCCATCCCGTACCACCTGCATTCTCGGAAAGTGGTGGTTTCTCCTCGACTCAGTACTTTTACTTGACTTCATGCCTTGGTGAGCTCTGTGGATGGCTTGTTTTACCTGAGTCTTTGAATGCGAAGGGGAAATGTCTCTCCAGGCTGTGCTGCGAGCAGCTGTGCTGGAGTCAGTGACAACACACAGAGGAAGCCAGATCTCGGGAATCCAAAGCATTCTGTGCAGACTCTGAAGGAAACAGGAACAGATAATTCTAGCAACTCCCGCCTGGATATGGGGATGACTCTGATGGAGGAGAGGGCTGTCGGCCAGAACAAACCGCCGCTGACTCCTGACACTAGCCCCGGGGCCAGGCAGTGGTCGATTTCTGAATAAAGTTGTCTCCGGAAGCAGAGTGACAAATGGCTTCCTAGCTCTGACTCTGAATAAAAACGCATGAGTGCTGCAGCAAAGCCCTGCAGCGTTCTGTGTGACGGAAGAGAGCTTAGCCCAGCCTGCCCGCTGCCCTCCCTGGGTTCTAACCTACCCTGGGGACAGTCACTGCCCCGACCCCCCTTCGGACCCCGCTTCTGACCCTGCCACGGTCAGCAGGGACGCGGTGACCCAATGCTCCTGCACAGGAAATATAATGACCTAACCAGGCCTGGCAGAAGGACCGGTGGTGAGCAGCCAATGGAGAATAGCCCTGTCTATCTCAGCATTACTTCACTGTCTAAACTCCCCCGGAATTCTATTGGATACCTAAGTATTTCAGCAAATGTGGTATCCCACTCTTCCTCTAAAGTAAGCGCCTGCTGTCGTTCAGTTCAGCATCCAGGTGCTCATGTGAGGAATCAGCCCTGGTTGCTCTGTCTGCCAGTCTGTCTAGCAGGGGCCACCTCCCTCCACCCCCGGAGCCTCAGCCTCACCCAAACCC
The DNA here is from genome assembly GCF_008728515.1 of Papio anubis. Taxonomy (NCBI): domain Eukaryota; kingdom Metazoa; phylum Chordata; class Mammalia; order Primates; family Cercopithecidae; genus Papio; species Papio anubis. Next base: position 5,813,467 of record NC_044990.1, on the reverse strand, counting down.
CGCCCCCTCCCTGGGGTGTGGCCACAGCCTCCCTTATTCCCATCCTTGTCCCCTTCCCAACCCACCTCTCCTCCAGGAGAAGCCAGAGCCCGGCAGACACAGCAGTGGGATCATGGCCTTCCTGAGCCCAGCCCTTCTGAGCCCAGCCTTGCAGTTCCTAAACCCTCTCCATTAATCATGGGTTTGCTTTGGCCTCTTGGTGCTCTGCTGACCCTAGAGAGGCTGCCTCTCCCCATTTAACCAGGTCCTAAAGAGAGCAAATGACTGAGTACAAACACCTTTCATATGCAAAGCCATTAAGCCAGAGCTCACACCCCACCACTCCACTATCTCTTCCCTAATCACCCCAGGGCGGGTACCCTAATCACTAATCACTGTCCCCTTGCCCTAATCACCCCAGGGCGGGTACCAGACAAGTAGGGACCATCCCATGCCCAGGGCCTGCCGAAATTACTCAGACCAGCCAATCCTAAACCTGCTTACCCTGCCTCGCCTATTCTTTCCCATGAAAACCACAATCAACGCTACCACCCGTTTCCCTTCACTCCGTTTCCCCGCCCGTGCTTCCCCAGGGGTCCCCTATGGTGTGGAGCTCCCAGCTCACTTTTCAGTGGCAGTCTGCTCCTGATCTGTTGGCCTTGCCGTAGCTGAATAATAATAAAACCTACATTCTAAAACATCGTCAGAGGGAAAGCCAAGGTCTTCACGTGGTCTAGGCTCTGCTGCCCACTCCGGGAGCCGCTGGTCACATATGGTTATTGAGCATTTGAAATGAGGCTGGTCAAAACCGAGATGTGCTATGAGCATAAAATACACGCTGGGTTTTGAAGACTTAAAATAAAAAAGAATGCAAAAAAGCTCAACTTTTATATCAACTACATGTTGAAATAATAATATTGTAGATATATTGGGTTAAGTAAAACACATTAATTTGTTTCCTTGTTTGGGTTTTTTTTAGTACAGTTACTAGAAAATTTTGAAAATGGCTCATGTGGCTCCCATTCTTTTTTTTTTTTTTTTTTTACAGAATCTTGCTCTGTTGCCCAGGCTGGAGTACAATGGTGTGATTTTGGCTCACTGCAACCTCCGCCTCCTTGGTTAAAGCCATTCTCCCGCCTCAGCCTCCTGAGTAGCTTGGACTACAGGTGCCTGCCACCACGCCCAGCAATTTTTTTGTACTTTAGTAAGGATGGGGTTTCACCATGTGGCCCAGGCTGATCTCGAACTCCTGAGCTCAGGCAGTCTGCCCACCTCAGCCTCCCAAAGTGCTGGGATTACCGGCGTGAGCCACCGCGCCAGACCTCCCATTCTATTTCCATTGGACACTGCTGGTCTAAGCATCCTCTCCCACTCACCCTGCTGCCTTTTCGTCTTCCTCTTCCCTTCTCTGTCTCTCTCACTCCATCCGCCACATGCTGCCTCCTTGCTGTGCGTTGCATGTCCAGGCAGCCTGCTGTCTCAGGACCTCTGTCTGTGCCATTCTCTCCAGCTGGAGTGAGACTCCACATTCCTGCAAGGCTGGCTGCCTCCCTTCCCTCTTGTCTTCGCCCCACCGTCACCTCCTCCGTGAAGCCTGCCCTGGCTTACCACTCTAAAGTGTCAACATCACCCACATTCCTTGCTGTCTCCCCGCTTTATTTTTCATGCTTAATATGTATCTGTAGCTAATATTTGCTCATTTATCATACGATCTGTGTCTCCACCAGCACGAAAGCTCACAAAGGCAGGGATTTTTGCCTCTGTTGTTCTCTGCTGTATCCCCTATGCCTAGAAAGAACAGTGCTTCACACACAGTCATACTCAATAAGTATTTGTTGAATGAATGAATGCAGAATACAGGCTTTTAGCCTCAGGGTGCTCATTTCGAGTAAGAGAAGTTGAATATATGTGACAGATAGAAACAGTGCCAGAGGCGTGGGGAAGCAGGTGAGCAGCCTTCAGGGAGTCGGGAACAGGGCCAGTGGGGCAGGCCGGCCCCGCCAAAGAGGCCCTCAGACCCACTCCGACCTGCTGCAGTTAGCAGAGGTAGGAGGAGGGTACAGCAGCTGCAAAGGGGAGACGAGAGCATTTTCATTTTCTTAAAGCTTCCCAGAAAATTTGTGGGACTTGTTTACTGAAATCAACCCTTGAACTCTGGCTTATTTTTATGAGTGGGATTTGATGCAATGATGAAGAATTGGCCTGACTTGCAGGGCAAGTGGCCCAGAGGTTTCCTGTAGAGTCTCAGACCCCGTCCCAGAACGATTGATTAAAATTTGCATGTTAACCACATTCCTGACAAATCCTGTGCACGTTGCATGCCAAATTGTAGTGTGTGCCATCAACAGATGAACAGAAAGACAAAATGTGGTATATGCATACAATGGAATATTGTAGGAAATAATTCTTCTTCTGCCTTTTGTGTATGTGTGTGTGTGAGACAGGGCCTTACTTTGTCACCCAGGCTGGAATGCGGTGATGGGATCACGGCTCACTGCAATCTCAACCTCCTAGGCTCAGGCGATCCTCCACCTTAGCCTCCTGAGAAGGAAATTCTGACGCACACTAACCTTGAAGATACTGTGCTAAGTGAAATAACCAGATGCAAAGGACGACTTTTGTTCAATTCCACTTAGATGATGGAACTAAGTAGGCAAATCCATAGCAACAGAAAGTAGAATGACGGTTGTCAGGAGCTGGCGGGGTTAGGGAGAGTTAAGGATTGCTGTTTAATAGATTCAGAATTTCAGTCTGGGAGGATGAAAAGAATTCTGTGGATGGATGGTGGCAATGGTTGCACAACTGTGTGAATGTACTTAATGTTACTGAACTGAATACTTAAAAATGGGTAAGATAGGAAGATTTATGATATATATATATATATATTTTTTTTTTTTTGAGATGGAGTTTCATTCTCATTGCCCAGGCTGGTGCAGTCTCGGCTCACTGCAACCTCCACCTCCCAAATTGAAGCGATTCTCGTGCCTCAGGCTCCCAAGTAGCTGAGATTACAGGCATGTGCCACCATGCCCAGCTAATTTTGTGTTTTTTGTAGAAACAGGGTTTCACCATGTTGGCCAGGCTGATCTCGAACTCCTGACCTCACGTGATCCGCCAGCCTCGGCCTCCCAAAATGCTGGGATTACAGGTTTGAGCCATCGCACCCGGCCATGTTATGTATATTTTACCATGATAATAAAAAAAAGTGTGTTCACAAGTTTCCTGTGCTGCGGCCTGAGCATCTGCATTGCTGAACAGGTTTCTGAGTGGTGCTGATGCTACTGGTCCCAGAGCCAGTGCGTAGCAGACTCAGGTCAGTACTTCCCACTTCACATCATTGGGATCCAGCATCAGGCCAAGGCCAAACATTGTGTCTTCTGTCCCCCCACGCTCAATCCTCTTGGTTAATACCAGCTTGGACAATAAACAACAGGAGCTCCTGCGCCCCACCCTCCACTGGGTGAGTGACCTCTCTTCCTGAAGGGCCCCGTTGAGTTACCCTGACTTCAGCAGCACCTCCACCGGAGCATCCACACAGCGATTTCTCACCCACATGCAAGGGAATATTCCCTGGGTGGAGGTTTGCAGAGCTGCCGTTATAGAATGCTCATACAGATCAGTGAAGAATGAGAAACACCCTAATGGGAAAACGGCTAAGCGTAGTAATAAAGAAGCATTTAACAAAACAAAAAATACAGGCTGGACACGGTGGCTTATGCCTGGAATTCCAGCACTTTGGGAGGCCAAGGTGGGAGGATCACTTGAAGCCAAGAGTTTGAGAGCAGCAGGGCAACAAAAAGTAAAAATAAATAAATAAACAGTTAAATAATTTTTTTTACTCTACAAAAATTAAAAAAATAGCCAGGTGTGATGGCAGATGCCTGTAGTCCCAGCCACTCAGGAGGCTGAGGCAGGAGGATCACTTGATCCCAGGAGGCCAAGGCTGCAGTAAGCCATGATTGTGCCACTGCACTTCAGCCTGGGCAACAGAGTGAGACCATGTCTCAAAAAAAAGGAAAAAAAAAAAAAAAAAAAAAGAGAAAGGAAAGATGGCCAAAAAATGCCAAAAATGAAAACTCTGATTAGTAATCAAACATGGAAGAAAATAATAAGAAGGCATTTTTTTCACAGAGTGGGTTGGAAAACAAAATAAAGAGAATTGTAACCAGTGCCAACTTCGGTGTGAAGAAAATGATGCCAATTCTAAGATTAGAGGGAGCCTAGATCAGTACATTTGTGGAACAATTTGGTAATATGTATCAAGAGCCTTAAAAAGGTACATGCTCTTCATATAATTCCACTTCCAGCGGTTTGTTCCTAGGAAACAAGTGGGCATGCGCACAAAGATACATGCGTGCGATTATTCACCGCAATGCTGCTTATGGTCCCAGAAAGAATTCTAGCTTCCTAAATAGTTGGTAAAATTTATTATATCTATGTAAAAGAATATTAGACAGCTATTTTAAATGTTTCTGTGGATGATCATTCTGTCTTATTTGGAATAATGTTTAGCATGTTTGAGCTGAAAAAGCAGTTTAAAGAGCCGTTTGTTGCCATCTTTACGTACAGGAGTACCCAGTGTTTAGCTCCCACTTAAAAGTAAAAACATACAGTATTTGGTGTTCTGTTCCTGGGTTAATTCTCTTAGGGTAATGTCCTCCAACTGCTTCCATGTTGCTGCCTAGGACATGGTTTCTTTCTTTTTTTGTGGCTGGGTAGTATTCCATGGTGTATATGTACCACATTTTCTTTATCCAATCCAACACTGATGGGCATCTATGCTGATTCCATGTCTTTGCTGTTGTGCTGTGATGAACGTGCACATACGTGTGTCTTTTTGGTAGAACTATGTGTTGTCTTTTGGATATATACCTACTTTTAGGGGAGGGAAGGAGGGGAGCAAGGGTTCAAAAACTAACTGTCGAGTACTAAGCTGAGTACCTGGGTGATGGAACATTTATATCCTAAACCTCAGCCTCACATAATATACCCAGGTAACAAACTGGCACATGTACCCCCTGAATCTAAAATAAAAGTTAAAAAAAAAAAAAGAAAGAAGAATAAAATGAAATAAACAGAACCATTCGTATATATGAATTAAATTTGTTTGAAAAGGACAGATGACACATATTTTTACATAGGGAAAAGTCTAGAATCTATGTCACAGTGATTGTCTCTGGGTAGAAAGATTAGGAGTTATTTTAATTCTGTTTTTGTTTGTTGCCTTTCCATATTACCCAATTTTTCTACAATGATTATGTATTACTAGAATTTGGTTTCTTTAAGAAAATATCTCCCACATTGGCTCATGAAAAGAGCGCGCAAAAGAAACCATAGTTACAAAGAGGAAAGGTGTTTACCAGGCTGAGCTCTTGTGTAACATGGGATCACTACAGGTAAACCAAAAAGGCAGTAATTGGACTGAATGTCAAGGGAAGAGCCATTCAGGGAAGTAGCAATCCCTTTGGAAGAAGTAGAGTCCCGTGTTTACCAAGCTCCAGGCATCAAATGTTAGCAGGGACTCAGTGAATTTACTAAGAGCATAATGCTGTGGGCAGAAAGCTGGCTTCCCTTCTGCCATTCGCTGCTATCATTTCACGGATACCGGCCAGGCGGCAGCTGTGGGGCTCAGCACTGGACTGTGTTCTCTCATCCAACTCCAGTGATAACCCTGAGAAATGAACATGGTGCCCTGTGGCATGGGCTGGCTAGTGGGGACCCGAGCCTCTATTTGTTGTTGCTGTTTTAATCTTTTTAATTGACAAATAAAAAATTGTATGTATTTATTGTGTACAGCATGTTGTTATGAAATATGTATACGTTGTGAAATGACTAAATAGAGCTAATGAACCTATGCATTAGCTCACATGCATTTTAATTTTTTATTGTGAGAACACAAAATCTACTCTCAGCGATTGTCAAGAATACAATGCGTTGTTATTAGCTCTGGTCACTGTGCTGTACAATAGGTTTCTTGAACTTATTCCTCCAAAGTGGAACTGAAATGTTGCACCCTTTGACCAACATCTTTCCAGCCCTTGACCCACTGCCTCTGGTAACCACTGCTCTAGTCTCTCCTCTTATGAATTCCACTTTTTAACATTCCACATACGAGTGAGATTATGTGGTATTTGTTTCTGTTCCTGACTTATTTCTCTTAGCGTGATGTCCTCCGTGTTCATCTATGTTGTCACAAATGGCAGGATGGATTCCTTTTTTTATAGACCAAATAGTGGAGTGTGGTGGCTCATGCCTGTAATCCCAGCCCTTTGGGAGGCTGAGACAGGTGGATCACTTGAGGTCAGAAGTTGGGGACCAGTCTGGCTAACATGGTGGAACCCCGTCTCTACTTAAAAATGCAAAATTAGCTGGGTGTGGTGGTGCACACCTGTAATCCCAGCTACTCAGGAGGCTGAGGCAGGAGAATTACTTGAACCCAGGAAGCAGAGGCTGCAGTGAGCTGGGATTGTGTCATTGCACTCCAGCCTGGGCAACAAGAGGAAGACTCTGTCTTAAAACACACACACACACACACACACACACACACACTAAATCGTATTCCGTCGTGTATATACACGACCCGTTATTTATCCACGCCTCTGCAGATGGACACTTAGGGTGACTTCCTGTCAACAGCTGCGGTGAACGCCACTGCAGTCAGCATTTTACAACTGTCAAAGTGCAGACAGCTTTTTGACAAACTGATTTTCCTTTGCTTTGGGTCTACTGTACACCCAGTAGAGGGACTGCTGGATCAGAAGCCTGGATTTGAATCTCGTCTTCCTAATTCCAAAACCCTCCTCTCCCCAAGACCCTTCACTCCCTCTCCTACCTCCCCCTGTGAGCAGAGCCTCCTCGAATGAAGGAGGGGCACGTTCTCCTGGCAACAGGCACACAACAGGACACCGTCTCTTCCAGACCCTTTGTCCCTAAGACAAGATCCCTGTAGATCTTGTTTATTTTTGCAGCAATCCAAGGGATTTGGTTTTGACAGTAGAGCCCCTGAATGTTCCCACGGCAACCTGGATGCATCCCAGCAATGTTGTGAGAGAGCCACAATCCAGCTGGGGGTGAGGTTATTATGGTCACAAGGTGGACATCCGTGGGCGAGAAATCTGGCAGGCACAGGTCTTGCAGGGATCTGTGTGATCCCCGTCTGCCCTGCCAGCCACACCACCCTTCAGCCAGAAACAATGGGAACACCAGGAATTAATCGAGAGCAATATTGGTGTGCATTTTTTTAGTGGTGCGTTCAGGACATCCCAGGCCTCTGTGCAGGGCTGTGCAGGGGACACCCCTGATCTCCTGGGGGTGGTTTCATAGGCTGCAATGAGACGGCCACTTCTGCAGTCTGCACCGATGTAGCCCTGACTTCTTCCAACCACTCTCTGCAGGAAAATTAGAATAATCTATCTGGGACCCGAGCAGCAACCCATGGTATTCAGAACTCACTTTTTTCAGCGACTTCAACAATGGGGAGCACAACTGAAAGCTAGATGCGAAGCAGAGACACAGATTTTCTTTCTTTTTTTTTTTTTTTTTTTTTTTTTTTTGTGAAGGAACTGTGTGAGGTGATGAACGTGTTAATTTAATTGTTGTAATTATTTGTCTATTTATTTTTATTTTTTATTTTGTTTGAGACGGCGTCTCACTCTGTTGCCCAAGCTGGCATACAGTGGCTCAATCTCGGCTCACTGCAACCTCCACCTCCTGGGTTCAAGTGATTCTCCTGCCTTAGCCTCCCTCGTAGCTGGGATTACAAGGATCCACCAGCATGCCTGTCTAACTTTTTGTATTTTTTTAGTGAAGATAGGGTTTCATCATGTTGGTCAGGCTGGTCTCAAACTCCTGATGTCAAGTGATTTGCACGCCTTGGCCTCCCAAAGTGCTGGGATTACAGGCATTCACCACCATGCCCCGCCGGTAATTATCTCTCACTGTAGACACATATGAAATCATCATATTGTACAACTTAAAAACGTACAATTTTTATTTGTCAATTATATGTGAATGGAGCTGGAAAGAATAACGTACCTTTTAAAGTTAAAATAAAAAAACTACTCACTGACAAGTGAATCAGATTCTCAGAGCAATTTGCTCTTCTCTGGTACACCCTCCAAGTCAGTGTGGTTATCTGGCGAGATAGTTAATTTTATGTGTCAATTTGACTGGACCAGGGAGTGCACAGATACCTTGTGAAACATTATTTCTGTATGTCTGTGAAAGGGTGTGTTTCTGGATGAGATTGGCAGTTGATTTGGTGGACCCAGTAGAGCAGATTGTCCTCTCCAATGTGTGTGGGTGTTAGCTTGTTCTCATGCTGCTAAAAAAGACATACCCGAGATGGGGTAATTTATAAGAAAAGAGAGTTAATGGACTTACAGTTCCACATGGTTAAAGAGACTTCACAATCATGGTAGAAGATGAAGGAAGAGCAAAGGGACGTCTTACATGGCAGCAAGCAAGAGAGCATGCGCAGAGGAACTCCCATTTATAAAACCATCAGACCTCGTGAGACTTATTCACTGTCGTGAGAACAGCACAGGAAAAATCCACCCCCATGATTCAATGACCTCCCACCGGGTTCCTCCCACGCCATGTGAGAATTATGGGAGCTACAATTCAAGATGAGATTTGGGTGGGGACACAGTCAAACCGTATCAGTGGGCATCATCCAATCCACTGAGCGCCTGAGTCAAAGGAAAGGTGGAGGAAGGAGGAAGTCACTCCTGCTTTTCTGCCTGACTGCCCGAGCTGGGACATCTCATCTCATCTTCTTTGCCCTCAAACTGGGGTTCACACCTTTGGCTCCTCTGGTTCTCAGGCCTTTAGACTCGGACTGGATGACACCATAGCTTTCCTGGGTCTCCAGCTTGCAGATGGCAGATTGTGATCACATGAGCTAATCTCTCATAACAAATCTCTCTCTCTCACATGTATCTACTATGTGTTCTATTTCTCCAAAGAACCCTCACTAATATATCTGCTTTCCCAGCCAATAGAGGGTAAGAAGATCCTGTGAGCAAAGTGGATGCCTCTCCCAGCCCCCTTCTATGGGGCCTGTGCACCTGTCCCTTGTCCCTTTGCACCTTGGAATATTGGCTGCTAAACACTCACAAGTGCCCCCTTCTCAGGAGAATAGTCCTTGGCAGAACAAAATGCAATTTGCCCAAAGGATACAAGCAGCCCCATCCCCACCCCAGGGAAGCCTGCAGCCAGGGACTGACTGACACAGGACACAAAAGCTCGGCTGCCTGGCCTCAAGGGGAGCCAACTTCGGATGCAATTCATACCCCCCAGCTCCAGGTGCCTCCCGTCCCCAGCTGAGATGCACCCTTGCTGAGGTTTTCTCTGCTTGACCTTTCTCCTGAGAATACGTCCTCAATCAGTCATGGGTATCTAAATCCTCACCTCAGGCTCTGCTTCTAGGAAGCCTGAGCTGGAGCCAAGGGCTTGGAGGAGAGATGTCCATGCAGCATTATCAGAGCGCACCACCACCCACTGTTTCCACATCTGCTGCTGAGTGATCCGGCCTGCCCTCACACCAGACAGCAGGTCCACCCCAGAGCCCACCAGCCAGCTCCTTGTCTTGAGTTGGCCCACTGGTCTCCAACCCATGGACAGCAGCTGCTGTCGGCCACCCTGGTTTCCTGTGGCTCCCACTGCTTCCTGCTGTGCTCTCTCCAATGTGTTTTCTTCAAGTGCCCAGAGAAAGCATTTGGGACCACGTCACTGCCTGGCTCAAACTGCCCAGTGACCTCCACCTGATTTAGAATACAGTCCTGCGTGACTCACGGATGTGACCTGACATGCCAGGCCCCTGCTGACCTCAGCCCTCTCACTTCCCTGCTCTCTTTCCCCTGCATCCCTCCTGGCAGCTCCATACCCTCACCCCTCTGTGGGCATCCAGAACCATCCTGAGAGTGTCATGAGTATGTGCGGATCTCAGATACCCTGGCCATGCGCCTGGAAAGCTCCCTGTCCATTCTTCAGAGTGTGCTTAGGCATCATTTCTCACTAGAAGCACCCTGGGTCTCTCTGTGTGCCTCCTGGTGGCTCACGTCCTCAGTCAAAGCAAGTGTTTGTGTTCTTGGCATCCCCAAGCCCAAGCGGGCAAGAATGTGAATGCTTTGTTCATGGCTGTGTAATGGGTGCTCAGTAATAATGTGTATAATACATGAACTAACTGATAGCTCATGACCTGAGACCAAGTACTCAGAAAGCATAGCCATCTGGGGCTACATCTAGTGTAGGATAAAGAGCCCTGGCCACTTACTTCCATGGCTCCTCAAAGCCATGCTGCAGCAGTGTCCAGAACTGTCTATTGTGACACAGAAAAGGATAAACTAGCAGGTTCTCTGGGGATTCCAGATTTTAACTGGACATATTCCAATTCCCTGTTGTGGTTGGTCTGGCCTCTTTAAACAAGCAGGTAGGCTGTACCTCAAGTTGATGGTTCCCTCTGTCTGGGACACCCCTCCCAGGCACCTCCACTGCCTGGGCTCTCACTTCCCTTGCCTTTGAGGTGACTCAGGTACCTCTCAGTGGGACCTTCCCAGACCATATTTATTTATTTATTTATTTATTTATTTATTTATTTATTTATTTATTTTGAGATGGACTCTTGCTCTGTCGCCCAGGCTGGGGTGCAGTGGCCAGATCTCAGCTCACTGCAAGCTCCGCCTCCCAGGTTTGTGCCATTCTCCTGCCTCAGCCTCCCGAGTAGCTGGGACTATAGGCGCCGCCACCTCACCCGGCTAGTTTTTTTGTATTTTTTAGTAGAGACGGGGTTTCACCGTGTTAGCCAGGATGGTCTTGATCTCCTGACCTCGTGATCCGCCCGTCTTGGCCTCCCAAAGTGCTGGGATTACAGGCCTGAGCCACCGCGCCCGGCCCAGACCACATTATTTAACATCTCCACTTCCCTGTCCCTTGCTCTCCATCACCTGATCCCCTTCTCCGCTCTGTTCACTGCACGGCAGTTCTCCCCTCCAGCGCAGAAGTTATTTGACTTATTTATCTTGTTTGCTGTTTCCTGATAGAGTATCCATTCCAGGGGCCAGGGTTTGCGTTTTCCATGTTGTTCAGTGCTATACCCCCAGTCAGCCCAGTGTCTGGTACACAGCAGGTACTCAATACCTGTGTGTTGAATGAATGTATACAATGGAAGCAGGGACATCTAGCTGAGGACATACGGCCAGAGTCATGTAAATTTTCAGGCTGGATTCAGGAAGCATGCAGCCCAGAAGCATAAGCAGGGAAGCTGTGTTGGGCAGGCGGCCTGAGGATGGAGAGAGCTTCGTGAAAACAGAGCCACCCAGTCCTGGTCTGCTCCGTTTGTCTTCTCTCTCAATAAAAATGGCCCTAAAACTGGAAGTGGGGCAAGACCTCAGTAATGGTATGAATTAGTTCTGACATGCTCATGGGGGTAAACAGGCCACATTCTTCGATTTTTCACAATCCCATCAAGCCCCCTTTGGCCCTTTCTTCAAGGGTTAGCAGGAAATCCAATCTCCATGATTTGGGAAAGGCCTCTTCCCCACAGCGTCATTCTAGAGTCCCTGGAGGGTCGTGCATAGCAGTGCCCTGCAGGCCACTTGCAGTGTCTCCTTGTCCTGACCCAGGCCAGCCGTGAGGCAGCGTGGGGCTTCCCAGGCAAACCTCTCACCTCTTCCAGCCCTGGCCAGAGAGGCCGATCTTGAGTCCTGGATAACCGGAAGGTGTGGTTCAAGAAGGAGGAGGAAACAGGGAGCCGCCTGGGAGCTCTCCATCAGTTCAGACAGGCGGGCCCATGCAGGACCTCCTGTGCAGCCAAGAGGCTTGCTGGAGGCCCAGGGGCATGGCAAGGGGTCCATGAGAAATCCCAGGGAATGGTTTGAGGCAAAAACACTGTGGATATTCAGAGGGAGAAGAAGCAGAGAAGAAGGAGGATACCAAAAACCACAGAGCAATGAAAGTGACCTTGAGTCCTTACAAAAGTGCAAGTTAGGTTAACCAAACCATGGCGTATTATCAAATTTTAATATGATGGTTCATGCGTAAGGAAAGGAATGAAAGATTCCGGGAAGTTGACTTGTATTCAATTGACCTCACACCTCATTACATTTCTTGATAGACTAAAATGCAGCATAAAAGAGAGTACCTTAATTTTGGCAAGAAGATTTCAGTCTTCTAGATATTTGCCACTGTAGACAAGTTGCGGAAATATATCACATACGTCACAAACTTGCTGCACGCCGACTGTGTTTGGCTAGACATTGGAATCACAAATATGAATAAAACATGGCCCTTGCCTGAGAGAACCTCAGCCTGGTGAGTGAGTCAGCTATATAAAAAAGTAATTATGATACACTTTGATAAATGCTGTAATTGAGTCATTTAGAAAGCCCTGTGTGGTGAGACAACCAGGTGACTTTGTAGCTGGTTGAAGAACATTAATTATTCAACATCAAGGTGGAAGAGAGTCTCTACTCCCTCACCACGAAGTTTTAAATCAGTTCTATGTTGTGCAAACCCTTTTCGAGACTTAGGCGAAGATATCAGAGTCATGTTGATCAAATTTGCCAATGATGTCAACTTGCGAGGACAGCTAATACATTGGCCATGCATCAGGATGCAGGAAAAACTCTGAAACCTAGAAAAGGTATGTCAACATTGAAAGACAACATTTGTTAAGGAAAAGTATAAAGTCATCACTTACATTCTGATATGATTTTTGGAGAAGTTCTGAAAAGGGTTCTAGAGGATGTAGATGTCTGCAAGTTCAACATAACCCAGTGTTATGAAAGGACTGCTAAAAGGTGAAGGAGCCTCCTTAGGGCTGCTGTAATAGTGTGATGTCCAGGACAAAGAATGTATTCATTCTGTGTTGGTCCCACGCTATTCTGCACAGATTAGACTGTTTCTGGAGTCTTTGCTAACTGAAGGCACTCCACCTGGGTGGCAAAAAGTCTGGAGACCATGAAAATGGCGAAGCAATTGAAGCCCCAAGCATCGGGGGCTGTCCGGCTCCATCGGGCAGCACGGCAGAAGCATCCAATGAGATCTGTCCCTCTGCCAGTCCCCTGCTCCTCCCCAGAACTGAGGGGCCTGTGCTGATGACAGCCCTTGCCCCACAAACTAGCAGGATCTGGAAAGTTTTCAGAGCTCTGTGGGAAGGGTCCCGTGCCATACTCTGGCACTGTGGTCAGCAGCTCCCTTTCTTCCCTCTGTAAGAAGGACTGGTTGGTTTCCTTTTGCTCAAGTCTCGGGAATTTCAAGGTTTCTCAGATGTCCGCTGGTGCCTGGTGCTGGCTTCTTGCCCCTCACTTCCAGTCCCCCATCTCTGAGGATGCGGCTCTGTGCCTCCTCCATCAGTCACAACTCTTTCTTTTGTAAATTGCCTGGTTCCGGATATGTCTTTATCAGCAGCATGAAAACAGACTAATACACCCATTTATGTGAGAATTCAGAATGGAGGGTAGGAATCTGTATGCTTAGCAAGGTTACCAGATTATTTGATGCAATTGGTCCTGAGACTGGCATCTCAGATCCGCTGTAAAGATCACATTTGTGCTTTTCATCATGATGATTCTAAGAGGTCAAGAAACTGTTGAAAATATTACAGAGTTTAAAAGGCTAAGTTTCCAAGCTCCTCAAGACTCAACACCAAGTCAAGAGCGCACGATTCCTCAGCTTCCGGGCCGCGGTTCCTCAGCTTCCGGGCCGCGGTTCCCCAGCTTCCGGGCCGCGGTCGCTGCTAGAGGCTACTTCCCGCTCCAGCTGCAAGGTCAACTGCACGAGCCAGGTCTTTCTAAAGGCTGAGTTCCCAGAGCATTTTAGGGTGAATTCCCTGGGGGCACTGACATGGTCTTGCCTTGTGACGCACCCTGGGCCATTGCCTGCCTCTGCAGATGCCTGGGAACAGCTGTGAGCATCTGCCTTCCTTTGTGACCTGGTGAGGTCCGAGGTGAACCCATGATGTTAGGCCAGGAGCCAGCACATGACTAAAGGACTGTGACTGTGCAGGAGACTAGACTTCATTTCCTTTGGGAACTCAGTCTGTTCTCCTCTCTCTCAGTGTCTGGCCTCGGTTTTCTTCTCAGAAAAGGTTTTGAATTCCCATTACTGAGTATTTGAGATTAGCATCTCTCCATATTTATAGATGTAATATGTAAATATCTTACATACTTAAAATTATAAATAATGTGTGCATATATAATGTACATAAGTGTGTGTATGCATATATTATCTATCTATCTGTCTATCTATCTGCAATGCCTGACATTTATCTGGCAATTCCTAACCCTTCTATCACGTGGGTGCACACTCTGTCTTTCAATATATCACCTTGACACAAAGGAAATGTTTCCCATATCCAAAAAGTGGCTAATAATAATTAGCATTAGCCGTAGTCACAGTAGAGCAATTTTACTTTCACATGTTACATTTCATCTCATGCTACACTGATGAGATACAAACAAATGTACTCAAATAAACTAGAACACATTTTATTAATGCTGGATTAAAAGGGACAGCCTTTCACTGAACGAGCCCAAAGCAGCTGCAGCAATAGCTGCAATAACCTACAAGTTGGGACACAAAGAGGACAGGCAGAGGAGGAAGCATCCAAGAGCTTAGATGTCCCTGGAGCACTTCACGGGAATGAATGTGCATTCAGAAGTCAGAAATACCATGGCAGCTGCTCAGAACCATTGATGCCCATGAAATCCATCCACCATAAATCCAGGGCCTTGGGAGGATTTATGCATGAATTTGGAGGCCAAACAAGGATTTTCTAATATCAAAGGAACACACCAAGCGAGTCAGAGACTCTCTGACGTTTGTGAAAAAGCAAAAACACGTGCAGGGCCCTGCCGGTCCACCATCTGCAGGACAGTGAACACCCTGCCAAGAGCTCTGTGGTCCCAGGGGCCTCCTTGTCAGCAGACAAGATTACATTCTCTTCTTTCCCTGCTCCCACCAAAGGTGTGGTGTGTCATGGGATGGATCAGTATGACATTCTGTCAGAGGCATCACTAATAGACGAGGAGTTAGAAGAGTAGAATCCCTGACCCAGCTTGTCTTTGAGGCTCCTTGGCTGGCTTTGACAACCACTCCCTCAGCCCAGGGCAGTGCCTAGCCCCACACAGGGTATATCACCCTTACTCTTCAGGGAAATCAGGTTTATATTTGTCACCAGTTTTATCAGTCCTGCCTGTGAGTCATATTTCATATCAGATGGTTTCCAGGATGAGCGATGAGAGTGTGGCACTTCTGACGGCACATGAAGTGGGGAGTGTTAGGGATGTGTGGAGATGGGTGTGGACAGGGCCAGCCATCCTGTTGCTGCCTTGGGCCACCCACACAGTACAACAGGAAGATCCTCAGAAAAGCCCTGCCCCTAAAATATCTTTCCCAACAGGGGACCGTGGTGCCTGAGTTCCCACCACTACTTACTTTGTTCTTTTTTTTCAATTAAATGACTCCATAAAGCTATGGATCAACTGGAAGGACTAAGGAATTCCATGAACAGTTGTCTAGTCCCAGTTAGTTTATAAGATTAGTTAAGCAGATCTAGCTGAGGCGGAGGACAGTCCAGTGTTGGGAGGAGGGAGTCCGGACCAGAGTGTGGCTTGCAGGGAAGCTCCGTGCCCACACAGAACAAGGGCACTGGCAACTAGCTGGGGGGCAGGGGAGTGTGGAATTGGTCAAAATAGTCTGCGGGTCTCCACAATAAATAATTTTCATAATGGGTGATGCCAAAGTCAACTCTACTTGAAGTTTTCTGTCTGTTAATATGTGGTGAAGAAAATGCAAGCAGAGTTGGTCCAAAAAGCGGCACAAAATCATCCTGAAAAACAACTTGTTCTCATCACCAGAAATCATGTACTGATTGTTAGGCTCAGGATCTGGACAAAAGCATACCACAGATTCAATCTCTGCCTCCCCAAAGCTTGTCAATCTAAGAGAAACACAGAAGTAGGACACAGAAAGCAGGGAAAATCATCAAAATGTGATGGGTGGTGAGATATTTACAGCCAGTGTAACTCTGGAATGCACAGCTGCGATCCTCAGCACAGCTGGGAAATGGAATCAGGGGTAGGTCCATCCGTCAATCCATCCTTCATTCAGTCTACAGTGCTCACTGAGTGCCAGCCATATGCGAAGCCCTGCGCTGAGAATTTGAGGTGTGAGAAGATGAAATACAAGATTCTTACTCTCAAGGAGGTTACCATCCAGAGGGAAGCTAAGGCACACGCGCGTGCACGCGTGCACACACACATACACACGCATTGGAGAGGTAAGAGCACAGCTGTGGAGTCAGACAGGCTACCATCAGAATCCAATTTCAAGGTGCCACTCTGAGCCAACAATTCCTCCTCTGCTATAAGGGGTAATATGCACCTCGTTGGGTGATATAAACACTGAAGTTGACAATAAAAAGTCCTAGTGCAATAATGGACCTAATAAATGTCCATTCCCCTCTTTTCTTGCACAGATGACTGTGATGCAAGGAAGAAGCTGATGTGTCACAATACACATCAGAGTTCTCAGAGTTTAAAGAATAGAGGTGCAATTATTTACAGCAGAGCGGGGGCGGGGGCTCAGGAAAGAGTTCACAGAAAAGGTGGCATCTGAACTTGGCTTTGAATATGAGCAAATCTGGATATGTAGAAACAGGAGACATGGAGTGACAGATAATGCTGGGAGGTGATGAGAGATCATGCCAGGCTAACTTGGAACTTCAAGTGTAAGCAAAGTGGTTTCAGCAGGAAGATGAGAACAGTCCAGCGATAGTTCATAAATACACAGCTTATAGCTGGTTTCTTGTCTATTGGAGAAGAATTCTGAGCAATTTTAGAGTCCAGAAAGTGTGACAATAGGTAATGATGGTCTACACTATGGTGATGAAGAGGGAACAAAAGGTAGCTGGGAGAGGCACCAAGCAGGATGTGTGGGTGAGAGTATAGAGAGTTATTTGCTACGTGTAGCCTTAGTGACGGGAAGGATGGCGGCCCCCATAGACAGAAACAGGGAAAATACAGATGACAAAGATGATAATGAAGGTCATGCTGGCAGATTCTACTCTGGGTTACTCAGACTTCTGAGAAGAAATTGCCTGCAGGCAACTGAGAATCGAACTGGAGCTTAGAGGAGAAATCCCAGGCAGAAAGGTTTGTGAGACATCAAGGTCAGTGGAGAGATGAAGAAGAGAAGAGAGAAGACGACAAGCTCTGGGGCATGGACATCGTGGGGTGGAGGAGGAAGTAGAAGAGGAGGAGACAAGGAAGCTGTAATGACAGAGCCAGGAAGACTGGAGAACGCAGTGTTGTGAACGTCAAAGAAGGAGGAGCTCCTGGCAGAAGAAAGAGGTGGCTTAGGGACCAACAGTGCGACAGGTTAGAGAAAAGGAGGAGCAAGGGTGTAGGTTTGCAATTTAAGACTTATGGATGATACCTCTCTTACATTCTTATTCATTTTTGTCCATGAAAGGTTTGTTTTTGCTTTGGGGTTTTGTATGGATTCTTTTTGTAATAACAATGACAAGATTACGAATGACCTTAAAGAGGTGAAAACCAGACTGTAAATGTCTCAGGGGAGATTGCAAGGTTAGGAAGTATAAACAATGATTGTACATTGCTCTTAAAGAAGGTGCACAGCAAAGAGGAGAAAGATAACTCAAGTAAGTGCTAAGCCAACGGAAGATTTCAGTCAGTGATGTGCTAGAAGCTTCTGACCTTTGGGAAAACTGATTATGAAATTTCCAGGAATTCTGTGAGCTACTTGTTAAACTGGCTTGAAATACTCCCATGATTGGAGTGTTTACAGAAATTGGCAAATGCTATAAATCTGCCACCTCCCCCTCACGCCCAGCCAGTTGTTACACACTTACCAGCACACCAGTTTCTAGGCTGGATGGATGAATACCATGGACAGGGAGGGATTTAAAGGTGGATTAAGATAGAGGGATATGAGGTTGGGAGAGGGGAAGGGAAACAGTTCCAAGGTTTAGAAAGCCCCAGGTTTCACTGTGCCAGGTTGGGATACTGAGGTTGGGGAGCACAAGTGATTGTGAGGGCAGGATGTGGAAAGCCTCATTGCATGTACTCGGGTGAGGGAGTTATTAAACCTCCTAACCCACCTGATTCAATGAAACAACAACTCCACATATCAGCAATAGAAAGAAATTAGGCCAGAACTAATGAAAATTATGCTTGAAGAAAAACAAATTTTTAACCACTTTATTGAGGTATGATTGGCATAGAAAAAGCTGTAGATATTCGATGTATACAACTTGCTGCGTTTGGAGATAATTATACACCATGAAACCATCAAACCGTCATCACTATGGATACCACAAACATATCCCTCAACTCCAAGTTTCCTCTCATCTTCTTTGTTTTTCTTTTTTCAACTTTTTTTGGTAAGAGCACTTAATATGAGATCTACTCTCTTAGAAAAATGTTAAGTATACAACACAATAACAATATTGCTAATCATAGGCCCTATGAAGTAGATCTCCAGATCTCATTTATTTTGCATAACTGAAACTTTTTTTTTTTTTTGAGACGGAGTCTTGCTCTGTCACCAGGCTGGAGTGCAGTGATGTGATCTTGGCTAACTGCAACGGCAACTTCTGCCTTCTGGGTTCAAGTGATTCTCCCGCCTCAGCTTCTCCAGTAGCTGGGATTACAAGTGCACACCACCACGCCCAGCTAATTTTTTTGCATTTTTAGTAGAGACGGGGTTTCACGATGTCGGCCGGGATGGTCTTGATCTCCTGACCTCATGATCTGCCCACCTTGGCCTCCCAAAGTGCTGGGATTACAGGCATGAGCCACCGCGCCCGGGCAACTGAAACTTTATCCTTTGACCCATACCTCCCGTTTCTCTCTCCTACCAGCCCCTGACAACCACCATTCTACTCTCTGCTTCTATGTGTTTGTCAATTTTAGATTCCACATATAAGTGAGATCATGCAGTATTTGTCTTTCTATATCTGGTTTATTTCACTTAGCATAGTGTTTTCCAGGCTCATCCATGTTTTCCCGAATGGCAGGGTTTCTTTCTTTTTAAAGGCCAAATAATATTCCACTGTGTTTGTCAGTGTCTGTGTATATATATATACACCACATTTTCTTTATCCATTCATCTGTCAATGGACATTTACACTGATTCCATGTCTTAGCTATTGTGAATAGTGCTGCGATGAACATGGGAATGGAGATGGCTCTTCAACATTCTGATTGTATGATGTATATCCAGAAATGGGACTGCTAAATTAAATGGAGTCCTATTTTTAAATTTTTAAATTTTTAATTTTTGTGGACACATAGTAAGTGTATATATTTATGGGGTATATGGAATATTTTGATGCAGGCACAAAATGTGTAACAATCACATGAAGGTAAATGGGGTATCCATCACCTCAAGCATTTATCCTTTCTTTGTGTTACAAATAATCCAATTATACTCTTTTGGTTATTTAAAAATGTACAGTAAATTATTGTTGACTCTAGTCATGCTATTGTGCTATCAAAATACTAGATCTTAGTCAAACTATATTTTGTATCCATTAGCCATCTCCCTCCCCACCCCCTCCCTCTACTACCCTTCCCAGCCTCTGGTAACTGTCATTCTACTCTCTATCTCCATGAGTTCAATTGTTTTAGTTTTTGGCTCCCACAAATAAATGAGAACACATGAAGTTTGTCTTTCTGTGCCTGGTTTCTTTCACTTAACATCATGTCCTCCAATTCCACACATGTTTTTACAAATAACAGGATCTCATTCTTTTTAGGGCTGAATAGTATTCCATTGTGTATATACTACATTTTCCTTATCCATTCGGCTATTGATGGACACTTCAGTTGCTTCCAAATCTTGGCTATTGTGAATAGTGCAGCAATAAACATGGGAGGGAGTACAGATATCTCTTTGATATAGTGATTTCCTTTTCAGTAGGGTATGCACTTTCCTTTCTTTGGGATATGTACTTAGCATGTACTTCAAGATTGCAGATCATATGGTAGTTCTATTTTTTTAGTTTTTGAGGAACCTCCAAACTGTTCTCCATGGTGGTTGCACTAATTTACATTCTCACTGCAGTGTAGAAGGGTTCTCTTTTCTCCACATCCTCACTAGCATTTGTTGTTGCCTGGCTTTTGGATATAAACCATTTTAACTGGGGTGAGATGGTATCTGATTGTAGTTTTGATTTGCATTTCTCTCGTGATCAATGATGTTGAGCGCCTTTTCATGCTATTTGTATGTCTTCTTTTGGAAATGTTTATTCAAATCTTTTGCCCATTTTTTGATTGATTAGACTTTTTCCTACAGAGTTGTTTGAATTCCTTATATATTCTGATTATTAATCCCTTGTCAGATGGGTAGTTTGCAAATATTTTCTCCCATTCTGTGGGTTGTCTCTTCACTATGTTGACTCTTTCCTTTGCTGTTCAGAAGCTTTTTAACTTTTTGTGATCTCATTTGTTGACTTTTGCTTTGGTTGCCTGTGCTTCCAGGGTTATTACTCAAGAAATCTTTGCCCAGTACAATGTCCTGGAAAGTTTCACCAATGCTTTCTTGTAGTAGTTTCACAGTTTGAGATCTTAAATTTAAATCTTTAATCCATTTTGGTTTAATTTTTGTATATGGTGAGAGATGGAGTCTAGTTACATTCTTCTGCATATGGATATTCAGTTCTCATAGCACATTTTTCTTTTCTTTTCTTTTTTTTTTTTTTTGAGATGGAGTCTCACACTGTTGCCCAGGCTGGAGTGCAGTGGTGCGATCTCAGCTCACTGCAACCTCTATCTCCCGGGTCCAAGTGACTCTCCTGCCTCAGCCTCCTGAGTAGCTGGGACTACAGGTGCATGCCACCATGCCTAGCTAAATTTTTTGTATTTTTAGTAGAGATGGGGCTTCACTGTATTAGCCAGGATGGTCTCAATCTCCTGACCTGGTGATCCACCTGCCTTGGCCTCCCAAAGTGCAGGGATTACAGGCATGAGCCACCGTGCCTGGCCTCACAGCAGTATTTATTGAAGAGATTGGTCCTTCTCTAATGCATATTCTTAGCATCTTTGTTAAAAATGAGTACATTGTAGATGGATTTATTTCTGGGTCCTCTATTCTGTTCCATTGATCTGTGTGTCTGTTTTTATGCCAGTACCATGCTGTTTTGGTTACAATAGCTCTGAAGTATAATTTGAAGTAAAGTAATGTGATTTCTCCAGTTTTCTTCTTCTTTTCTTTTTCAGGATGACCTTGAATATTCTGGGTCTCTTGTGGTTCCATATACATTTTAGGATTTTTTTTCTATTTCTGTGAAGAATGCCATTAGTATTTCAACAGAGACTGCATTGAATCTGTCTTTTTCCAGAACTTAGAGGAAAGGCTTTCAGTTTTTCCCCATTCAGTATGATACTAGCTGTGTGTGTGTCATATATGACTTTTATTGTGTTGAGTTATGTTCCTATTATACTCAGTTTTTTTGATTTTTTTTATCATGAAGGGATGCTGAATTTTATCAAATGATTTTTCATCATTAATCGAAATGATCTTATGCTTTTTGTCCTTCCTTCTGTTAATATGATGTCTCACATTAATTGATTTGTGTATTTTGAACCATCCATTTATCCCTGGGATAAATCCCATTTGGTCATGATGAATGATCTTTTTAATGTGTTGTTGAATTTAGTTTGCTAACATTTTGTTGAAGGTTTTTGCATAACCGTTCATCAGGAATAATGCCTTGTGGTTTTCTTTTCTTTTTCTTTTCTTTTCTTTTTTTTTCTTTTTTTCTTTTTTTTATGTGTCTTGTCTGGTTTTGGTATCAGGGTAATATTGGCCTTGTAGAATGAGTTTGGAAGTATTCCCTCCTCCTCTATTTCTCAGAATAGTTTGAGTAGGATTGATATTAGTTCTTCTTTAAATGTTTGGAAAAATTCATCAGTGAAGCCGTCAAGTCCTGAGCTTTTCTTCATTGGGAGACTTTTTATTATGGCTTCAAATCTCATTACTTGTTATTGGTCTGTTTAGGTTTTGGATTTCTTCATTGTTCAATCCTGGTAGGTTGTACATGTCTAGAAATTTATCCATTTCTTCTAGGTTTTCCAATTCATTGACATAGTTGTTCATAGTAGCCTCTAATGAGCCTTTGAATTTCCGCAGTATTGGCTGTAATGTCTCCTTTTTCATCTCTGATTATTATTATTTGTCTCTTATCTCTTTTTTTCGTAGTTTGACTAAAGGTTTGTCAATTTTATCTTTTCAAAAAACCAACTTTCATTTTGTTGATCTTTTGTATTGTTTTTCATTTCAATATTATTAATTTCTGCTTAGATCTTTTTAAAAATGGTTTCTTTCAACTTTTAATTTAGTTTTAGGGAGTACAAATGCAGTTTTATTACATGGGTACATTGCACTCAGGCAGTGTGCATAGTGCTCAATAGCTAGTTTTTTGACCCACGCCCCCTTACTCCTTCCCCCCTCTAGTAGTCCACCGTGTCCATTGTTCCCATGTTTATGTTTGTGAGACTCAACGTTTAGTTGTCACTTATAAGTGAGAACATTCAGTATTTAGTTTTCTGTTACTGGATTAATTTGCTTAGGATTATTCCCTCCAGCTCCATTCATGTTGCTGCAAAACATAATTTAATTCACTTTTATGGCTGCATAGTATGCCATTGTATATTTGTACCACATTTCTTTATCTAATCCACCACTGATGGGCGCCTAGGTTTATTCCATGTCTTAGTTATTGTGAATAGCACAGGGATGAACATATGAGTGCACGTGTCATTTCAGTATAATGATCTATTTTCCTTTGTGCTCTGGTCTTTATTGTTTTTTTCTTTCTTCTACTAATTTTTCTTTTCTATTCCTTTAAGATATTAGGTTGTTTATCTGCAGTATTTTTTTACTTTTTTGATGTAGGCATTTATTACTATAAACTTTCTTCTTCGTATTGCTTCCACTGTATCCCATAGGTTTTGGTATGCTGTGTTTCCATTTTTCTTTGCTTCAAGAAATTTTTATTTTACTTTACGTTCCAGCAGGCATGTGCAGAACATGCAGGTTTGCTACATAGGTATGTGTGTGCCATGGTGCTTCAGTAAGTTTTTAAATTTTCTTCTTAATTTCTTCATTGACCCACTGGTCATTCAGGAGCATATTGTTTAATTTCCATGTGTTTGTATACTTTCCAAAATTCCTCCTGTTATTGATTTCTAGGTCTCTAGGTCTACCCATTGTGATCAGAGAAGATACTTGATATAATTTCAGACTTTTAAGATGTTGTGTGGTCTATCCTTGAGAATAATCTATGTGCTGAGGAGAAGAATGTGTATTCTACAGCTGCTGGATGAAATGTTCTGTAAATATCTATTAGGTCCATTTGGTGTAGAGTGCAGATTTTTTTTTTATTTGTTGATTTTCTGTCCAGATAATCTGTCCAATGCTGAAAGTGGGGTATTGAAGTCTCTAGTTATTATTGTATTGGGATCTAGCTCTCTTTTTAGCTCAAAAACTATTTGCTTTATATATCTGTGTGCTTCAGTGTTGGGTGCAAATATATTTACAATTGTTATATCCTCTTAATGAATTTACCCTTTATCATCATGTAATGACCTTCTTTGTCTCTGTTTATCATTTTTGTCTTGAAATCTATTTTGTCTGATATACGTATAGCTACTTCTACTTTTTTGCTTTACATTTGCTTGAAATATCTTTTTCTATCCTTTTATTTTCAGTCTATGTGTGTCTTTATAGGGGAAGTGTGTTTCTTGTAGGCAATCAATAGGTCTTTTAAAAAACCCATTCAGCCACTCACTCTATGTCTTTTGTTTAGAGAATTTAGTCCATTTACATTCAATGTTATTATTGACAAGTAAGGACTTATTCCTGCTATTTTGTTATTTGTTTTCTGGTTGTTTTGTGGTCTTCTCTTCTTTTTTTCCTTCCTTCCTGTCTTCCTTTTAGTGAAGGTTATTTCCTCTGGAAGTGTGTTCTAATTTCTTGCTTTTTATTTTTTGTGTATCTGTTGTATGCTTTTTAATTTGAAGTTGCCATGAGAATTGCAAATAATATAACCTGTTATTTTAAGTTAAGGAAGATTTAACACTGACTGCATAAACAAACAAGAAAGCAAATATAGAACTAATAAAAACTACATTTTAACTCGCCCCTCCAGTTTTTAACTTTTTGTTATTTATATTTTGTTATACCATTTATGTCTTGAAAAGTTGTTGTAGTTATTATTTATTAAAGGTTCATCATTTCGACTATCTACTCAGGATATGAGTAGTTTACACACCACCATTACAGTGTTATAATATTTTGTATTTTTTCTGCATATTTAGTATTATCATTGAGTTTTGAACCTTCAGATGATTTCCTGTTGCTCATTAATATTCTTTTCTTTCACATCGAAGAACTCCATTTAGCATTTCTTATAGGACAAGCCTGGTGTTGATGAAATCATTCAGCTTTAGTTTGTCTGGAAAAGTATTCATTTCTCCTTCATGTTTGAGGGATATTTTTGTTGGATATGCTATTCTAGGATAAAGAAAGTTTTATTCCTTCAGCACTTTAAATATGTCATGCCACTCTGAGACACTCCACTGAGAAGTCTGCTTCCAGATGGACTGGAGCTCCTTTGTATGTTTTCTGTTTCTTTTCCCTTGCTACTTTTAGATTTCTTTATCTTTAACCTTTGGGAGCTGGATTATTAAATGTCTTGAGGTAATATTATTTGAGTTAGATCTGCTTGGTGTTCTGTAACTTTCTTCCATTTGAATATAGATATCTTTCTCTAGGTTTGGAAAGTTCTCTGTTATTATCCCTTTGAATAAACTTGCTATCCCTATTTCTCTCTCTGCCTCCTCTTTAAGGCCAATAACTCTTAAATTTGCCCCTTTGAGGCTATTTTCTAGATCTTGTAGGCATGCTTCATTCTTTTTCATTCTTTATTCTTTTGTTGCCGCTAACGGTGTATTTTCAAATAGCCTGTCTTCAAACTCTTCTGTTTGATCAATTCTGCTATTGAAAGACTCTGATGCGGACTCTGATGCATTCCTCAATCTGTCATTTGCATATATCAGCTCAAAAATTTCTGCTTGATTGTTTTAAATTATTTTAATCTATTTGCTAACTTCATCTGATAGGATTCTGAATTCTTTCTCCATATTGTCTTGGATTTTATTGACCTTTCTCAAAACAGCTATTTTGAAATTTCTGTCTGAAAGGTCCTGCATTGCTCTCTCTTTGGGACTGATCACTGTGCCTCAGTTAGTTCATTTGGTGACATCATGTGTTCCTGGATGGTCTTGATGCTTGTGGATGTTTGTCAGTGTCTGGGCTTTGAAGAGTTAGGTATTTATTGTAGTCTTTGCAGTCCGAGCTTGTTTGAACCTGTCTTTCTTGGGAAGACTTTCCAAGTATTTGAAGGGACTTGGGTGTTTTGATCTAAGTCTTTGGTCAATGCAGCTATGTCTGCATTAGGGGGCAACCTAAGCCTGATAATTCTGTGGCTCTTGCAGACTCACAGAGGCACGACGTTGGTGGTCTTTGGTGAATATGTGAGAATTGTCTAGATTACCAGGCAGAGACTCTTGTTCTCTTCCCTTACTTTCTCTCAAATGGGTTCTCTGTCCCTGTACTGAGTTGCCTGGATCTGGGGGAGGGGTGACACAAGCATCTCTGTGGCCATCAATAATGGGACTGCACTGAGTCAGATCTGAAGCCAGCATAGTACTGGGTCTTGCCCAAGGCCCCACAGTGACCACTGCCTGGCTACGACCTATGCTCATTCAAGGCCAAAGGGCTCTACAGTCAGCAGGTGGCAAGTTCAACCAGGCTCATGTCCTTCCCTTCAGGATGGCAAGCTCCTCCCAGTCCCAGATGGGTCCACAGATGATATTCAAGATAGAGGGCTTGGAGTCAGGAACCTTAGGAATCTACCTGCTGCTCTATTCTACTGTGGCTGAGCTAGCACCCCAGCTCCAAGATACAGTTCTTCCTACTCTTTCTTCCCCTTTCCTCAAGCAGATGATTCTCTCTCTATGGCCACCACTGCCCCAGGACCACAGCAAGTTCTGCCTGGCTACCGCTGATGCTCACTCAAGGCCCAGGCGCCCTTCAGTCACCTTGTGGTGAATGTTGTCGTCCCTCGATCTCTCCCTTCAGGTCCGTGAGCTCCCCTCTAGCCTAGGGCAGATCCAGAATGGCCATCCAGGAGCCAAGGCCTAGAACTGCAGACCCTAGGAGCCTGCTTGGTGCTATAGCCCCACTGTGGCCAAACTGGTGCCCAAGCTGCAAGATAAAGTCCCCTTTATACTTTCCTTTCTTTCCTCAAACGGAAGGAGTCTCTCCCCATAGCCACCACAGCTAGGAATGTGCTGGGTCACACCTGAAACCAGCATGACTCTGAATCTCACCCAAGGTCCGTGGTGAACACTGCTTGGCTACCACTGCTGATTATTCAGGGCCCAAGGAACTTTTGTCAGCAGATAATGAATCCTGACATGACTGGGTCCTTCCCTTCAAGCCAGCAGGTTCTCTTCTGACCCAGGGCGTGTCTAGAAATGTCCTGGACGTATGATCTAGAATATTCTACTGTGGCTAAGTTGGCATATCCAACTTCAAGACAAATCCTCCTTTACTCTCCCTTCTCCTCTCCTCAAGCAGACGGAAAGAGTCTCTGCCGCAGCTGTGAGCTGCACTGCCTGGAACTGGGGGAGGGCGATGTAAGCATCTCTTGGCCTGCAGAGCTGGTACCTCTCTAGGTCATATGCATCTCAAGTCCACTGGCTCTGAGCTCAGCACAGTATAAGGAGCTGTCCAGGAGCTGCAGTCCCTGTGGCCTTTTCTGCCTTTCAAGTTTAGGTAGGACCCCAGAGCACTTTAGTCCGTAGTGATGGGGCTTGCTGGAACTCGGTTTCTCACTGCTGGGATGGACAGTTCCCCTCTGGCTAGGACTGGTCTAAATGCTCCCTCCGTGGACATCAGCTGGGTTCTGCCCAGCATTGCTTTGCACTGTGACTGGGCAGCACTGATTTCCAATGCAAAGCCCCGTAATCACTGTGCGCTCTCTCTCTCTCTCTCTCTTCCTCTCTCTCTCTCTTTCTCTCTCTCTCTCACTCTCAAGAACACAAACTCTCTGCCTGCCAGGAAATAGAAGAAGGTTGTTGTAGGCAGTTCAAGATTGTCTTTCCTACCCTCTTCAGTGTTGAAACCAGATACTGTGGTCACTCACCTGATTTCTGGTTCTCATGAAGGTGGGTTTTTTTTGCATGGATAGTTGTTTAATTTGGTGTTCCTGTGGGGAGGGGATGATTGCTGGAGGCTTCTATTTCACCATCTTGGTCTGCCTTCACCTAGAGACCTCTATTTTTAAGCTTCTGAGGAAGCTCCGAGTTAATTTCTATAGTGGCTGTACCAATTTACATTTCCACCAACAGTGTACAAGGATTCCCTTTTCTCTACATCCTCGCTACCTCTTGCTGTCCTTTATTTTTTACCTCATAGCCATCTTCATGTTTGTGGGTTGTTACTTTGTTGTGGTTTTAATTTGCATTTCCCTTATGATTAGTAATATCAAGCACCGTTTCATGTACATATTGGCTATTTGTCTGTCATCTTTGGACATTTCTCCATTTTAAAATCAGTCGTCTTCTTGCTACTGAGTTTTAGGAGTTCCTTATATATTTGTCATATTAACTCCTTATCAGATATATGGTCTGTGACTATTTTCTACCATTCTCTAGGTTGCCCTCTCATCTTGTTAACAGCTTCCTTTGTTGTGGAGATGCTTTTTAGTTTTATGCCATCCCATTTGTCTATTTTGGCTCATGTTGCCTGTGTTTTTGATGTCATGTCCAAGAAATCATCGTTCAGTTCAATGTCTACAAGAAGTTTTTGCCCATGTTTTCTTCTAAGAGGAGGAAAAGTGAATTTCAGTGTAGCTAGAAAATCAAACCTTCATTATAGTATGATATTTCTTTGGGTTGTCTTGCTTAATGCCTTAGAAATTTCATCACTGCCAATGTCAAGGCTTGGGGTGGTGACTCAAAATATTACTAAAACCACCCAGTCCATCACCCAGGAGAGTAGCTCAATCATCCAAAATGAAGACTGGACAAGAGGGCACATTAAGAGTGTGAGCAAATGAGACCCCCAAATATAACACACTCTATTTTCTAATGTAGGAGAAAATGAACAGTCCAGCTAAACATAGACACAAGCATCTGAATGGGAGGCTAAGATTCGAAGCTTGGTTCTGGGAGACTATAATCCTAAAACTATATTTAAAGCTTACTTTATCAAATAAGATATTTGAGATTTGCTGTTTCCTGATACTCCTATGTTAGCCTTTCAGAATTTTTATGTAATTTTAAAAAGGAGTTACAATAAAAGCTCATTTTATTCCAAATTAAACGCTTTATCCAAATTGTTGCTTTAATTAGAGTATCTGTGGAGGTACACACATACACAAGAAAAGAAAATACAAGGAAGGGTAGGAGAAAAAGAAAAAAGGAAAAGAGAGGAATGGACAAGAGAAGGACAGCAGAGAATATGTTTGACCAGCTCTGGGGCCAGGATCCAGGTTTGAGTTAGGAGCATTCTGTGATTACCCACTCAGGTCTTGCCACTGGGCACAAAGGAATTTCACATCTTTGGGGGCTGCTGTAGAAGAGGGCTCCCAGCTGGTTCCTAGACTTAAGACAGCAGTCCCTCAGCCTCCTTCGTAAATGTCAGAAATGTAAGACCTAGTCCCAGATAAACATCTCAGGAAAGACATGACATCTCAGGGCAGCCGAGGACGTTTGCTGCTATTCCCTTTCCATCAATAGGGTCTTTGACGAACACATTTGGCCCTCTGCTACTGAGATTTCCAGCAGGAAATTCTTCGGAACTCTATATAATACCTAATCTTCCCCCAAAACAAAAACCTCCTTTTCTTTCCTTTAAGGATAAACAGTATCATCAATGAACAGGGGGAGAGATTACAGTCCCCAAAGCAAGACAGAGCCCAGGATCTCGGACTCAAGGTCACAGAAGGGTTATCCTTTTTGATTGAAGGTTTCAATTAAGGAGATTTTCACTGCTATAGCTCAAAGAAAATTAACTTGGAAATGTGATATGCCATGAAAAGAAACTCAAATGACATTAGAAAGAGAGAAGTAATCATCTCATCAGAAGCTATAATAATGTGAGGTGAGTAATGAGAATTTCTCAGTATGTCCCAGACACTGTCCCAAGGGAAGAGGTGCGGAGAGTAACATAGTGTCTGGTTGGCTTGGCACACTCACTGTGAACTAATAGTTTGGTATTCTGGTTTATAAAGTGGTGTGAATCGGATCACCAGAATTTGAATAGATTGAGATTATAAGAGAATTTCTGAACCTATTTAAAAAACAGCATAGCAATAAAAGTGATTGTTAAGCTATACTGAGACTTTACTGTGTGC
Source organism: Papio anubis (assembly GCF_008728515.1). Classification (NCBI taxonomy): domain Eukaryota; kingdom Metazoa; phylum Chordata; class Mammalia; order Primates; family Cercopithecidae; genus Papio; species Papio anubis. The sequence continues at coordinate 5,784,033 of NC_044990.1, read as the reverse complement.
TGGGCACTGTGGGAACAGCTTTGTATACATAATCTCATTTAAACTTCAGAACAGCACTATTTACACCACCCCCAGCCCCACTCCCATCTCCATTTTATAAATGATGAACTTGAGGCTTAAAGAAATTAAGCATCTTTAGCAATAGTAAGTGGCAGAGCAGGGATTTGAGTCCAGGGTTTATCGGGCTACAAAACACACGAGTTTAATCAGTGACTGAGACAGTGGAAGTGGCTGAGGCTTAAAACAGCTGCATGCAGAGACATACACTAGAAGAAAGAGACCTGCACAGACCAGGGTTTGGAGCCCCCTTCAGCAAATGAGGTTCCGTGTAGCCTGGGACAAGCCCTTATTTTTTCTGAGCCTTGGTTTCCTTGTATGTAAAGTAAAAATAACTAATAGTATCTAACTCAAAGGTTATTAAGAGGATTAAACAAAACAGCACATGTAGGGTACCTGCTCCTGTGACGCCGGGTCCTCCCAGCAGTCCCCAGAGATCTGAAGTGAGGGCACTACTGCAAGTACCTGGGATCAGCCTGAAGGAAGGAGGATCTCTTCCTAAGTCCTTTCAAGAGAGTCTAATTTTTTCCACACTCTTTTACTTCTCTTTTGCAGGTAAATCATCCCATCTAAGTATTTCTCCATTTTAATCTATAAATATGAATATCATGATTATCTTAGTTTCCTGTGGCATGTATAACAAAGTACCACAAACTTGGTGACTTTGAACAACACAAATTTACCGACTGATGGTTCCAGAGGCCAGAAGTATTAACTCAGCGTCACTGGGCTGAGATCAACATGTTAGCTGGGCCAAGCTCCCTCCAAAATTCTAGAGGAAAGTTGTGCCTTAGGTAGAACCAGTATGCCTTGGCTTGTGGCCCCATGACTCCAACCGTGGCCTCTGTGGTCACATTGTCTTCTCTTCTTGTGTGTGTGTATCTAAGCTCCTTCTACCTCTCTCTTATAAGGACACTAGTAATGGCATTTAGGGACCACCCAGATAATTCAGGATAATCTCCTCATCCCAACAGCCTAAACCGTATTGCATCTGCGAAGACCTTTTTTTCCATGCAAAGTAACGTTTACAGGCTCTGGGGGTTAGGGTCTGATATCTTTGGGGGCCATCATTCAGTCTGCTACAGTAATACTATATATGCCCTGCTTCTCCTGGGATAAGAAGGTCGAGAATCTGAAATAGGCATCCACTTAAGTACTTATACAAAGCCCAGCAGTGTGCCAGATGTTTGGGGTTACACAGCAGAAACAAGGGATACAGCCTTTGTATTTGAAAGTTTAAATATGAGATGAAGACATAAAATAGCTCCAGAAAAATTCTGTAGCAATCGACAAATAAGGTGGTAGAAATTAAGTCCAGACTTAATTTAAAAGCGTAAAAGGAAATCAGTGCAAGAAAGAAAGACCATGATGTACAGTGGGAACAGTCAAAGAATGTTTAAAGGCGAAGACCAGTTTTTAGCTAAACTTAAGAGGATCGGATGTCAACTGCTTAAGAAGAGTGGAAAGAATATTCTAATGAGAGAGATTAGCAATGACAGAAGTTGAGAAAGAAACAGAATAACCAGCTGTAGGACAGTGAGCAGTGAAAGGGGAAACTGACCAGCTACTCTGGAGCTCATTCATAGGAAGCCTTGACCATGAGGATAAATAATTTAGATTTTAATCAAAAGGCAACAGGGGCTGGGTGTGGTGGCTCATGCCTGTAATCCCAGCACTTTAGGAGGATGAGTTGGATGGATCACTTGAGGTCAGGAGTTTGAGACCAGCCTGACCAGCATGATGAAACCCTCTCTCTACTAAAAATACAAAAATTAGGCAGGTGTGGTGGTGCATGCCTGTAATCCCAGCTACTCAGGAGGCTAAGGCAGGAGAATTGCTTGAACCCAGGAGGCAGAGGCTGCAGTGAGCTGAGATTGCACCATTGCACTAGAGCCTGGGTGACAGAGCAAGACTATGTCTAAAAAGAAAAAAAAAAAAGAGGTAACAGGGATCCATGGCAAGTTATTGAGCAGAGGGCTGTTATATTCTGTGCAGTAGAGACTGGAGTCGAGAAAGTCATTAGAAGACTTTTTGACACAATCCAAACCCAAATAAGGGCAGTAAAGACAGAAATAATGGAAAAGGTAGAATCTGAGAGACAATTTACAGGAAGTGTCAGAATGCAAGATTAACAGAGCTGGAAGGATGATGGTGCATCCGAGGAGGAAAGGTAAGGAATGAGGCGGTTCTCTCCAAGGAGAGCCAGTATTTTTCCCCTCCTTTCACATTACCAGACTCTGGGAACTTTGGAATAACACAATGGCTACAATGTGTCCTGTGCCATCTCTGGGGCAGGCAGTTTATAGACTTTTTCTTCCAATTAAGGAATGTATTATTATGACCTTTGTGTAGATAACAAATTACATAATTTGTTCTAAGTCATAAAACAATGAATTATAGGATAAACATAGGAGTCCCAGGCTCTGCTCTGTTTGACCCCAAAGTGTCTCTCCACTACTCATTCTCTTGTTTGTTCATTTGCTTATTCCTATATATATATTTATACATATTCATTCATTCATGGTTCAACTAGTAATTGAGAACCTATAATGTTCTTGTCACTGTTCTAGGAGCTAGGCTGTAATGCAAAAAGTCTCAGTTCTTAACTTCAAGAGTTTACAGTCTAGTGAAGAGACAGGCAGGCAATTCTACTAGGATAAGATCATTGCTTTAAAGAAAGTATGAGACAGCATAGTAAGAATGTAGCAGAAGGAGTCCCTAAGTAGGCCTGGGAGAGCCAGAAAGAGCTTAAGGAGGAAGAAGCATGTGGCTTTGCCTGACACTTGAAAACTGAGTAGGAGTTAGCCAGACAGAAGTGGGGAAGATTCCTTCCATAAAAAGAGACAGCATGTGCAGAAAGGTGCGAAAAAGCCAGACACGTCTAGGGAAGTACGTTCACAGGAGATTGCTGATAGGCAACCCTTGTGACAGTGGCGGGAGGGGGCCAGGATGAGCTGGGACGAGAGACAAGGGCCTGAGCATGGAGATCACTAAATGTGTATGAGGAGTGGACTCCTTCCCACAGGTCCTTTCGCGTTGAAGTTCTATCATTCCACAAGTAACCGATGTGCTCAACTCTTTATCTCATTTCAGTTGAATAAATAAATATTCAGAGACCTATTGGAATAATGTTTGCCCTTTAAAGAAAGTCCGCAGGCAAAATCTTTGTCCTCCAACTAATCATAAGCAATTGCTAATTCCACCAAGTGGTAAATGTCCTAAGAAATTGCTCTTCAGCCTCCCAGGCAGGACTCTTCCAGGCATGATCTGTGTATAGAGTCTCTGGTTCTTCCTCCTCCAAGACATCAGCAAAACTCATCACACTCTATTTGCATCTAAGACTCCCAGGCCTCCACATTTAGTTGCCTAAGATGGTACTCTGGCTAGGTGCACACGTGTGCAGATGCTTAGCAGGCTCAGGGCCATGTCTGCCAGGGTGCTATCACTGGGCTGTTTCTCTGACCGGGGGCAGGGCACAAGGCTGCTCAGTTGGCCTGGAGCATATCTGCCAGGAACATCAGGCCCCAGGCATGGGAACAGAGATGCTCAGCCAGTCTAGGGGCACATCCACCATGGGTGGGCCCACTAGGCTGTTTCTCAGGCTCCGGACACCGACAAGCAACCACTTAGCCAACCTGCGAGCATGTCAGCTCCTCAGTGGCATGAAGGCCTCTCCTGCTTGGCCAAGGGCATGTGGCCATTTGGCTGGCTAAAGGGTGGAGCTGTCCTGGATAGGTCCACTAGACTGTTCCTCTGATTAGTAGTGCCAGTGTTCGGAGTTGGTTTTCGTGTTGTACAGGACTAGAGTCACAGATCATCCTTAGCCTATGTTTCACGCAGCTTGGGTGGAAGCATTGCAGTCAGCCATGTGGTGGGCTTGGTGGAATGAAAAAGGAGCCCTAGGGCTCAGGAGGTACAGTAGCTACCGGCCTTAGAGCAGGCACACTCCAGAAGTAGCTGTAGTATCAAGATAGTGCTGTGCTGTAGCAGCTTGGCTCAGAGTGGACGGGTGAGAGCTGGGAGTACACACCCTGTGCTCCTAACCTGGAGAACTGCAGCTGCAGGAATTCCTGGCATTCCCCAAGCTGGGCTTAGGGCTTACAAGGACTATAGGATTCTTCTGTAGTGAAGAATACTATAGGTGTCTTCTGTAGTGAAGAAACACTATAGGTGTTTGCGGTGACAATGGAGGTTGGTGGGGTTCTTCTGCTTACCTTTTCCCTGCAAGGGGAAGTGCATCCTGACTTTGGGCCAATCCAGGCAAAAGAGATGAAGCAGTAGAGTCAGGGTGCCTCATTCCCTTTTCTATACTGCCCTTTGGGGCTTCCAAATGCCCACAGGCACCTCTCCACTCCCCTGCAGCACTCCACCATGCTCCCTTTGACACTCCAGTTGAATCTTAGTTGTTATTACCTTTGTCCTTTCTTGTTAGGGAGTGAGCCCGAGGAACCTCTAGCTAGCCATCTTGCTGACATCGCTCCTCTTATTTCTCAGCTTCTTTTAAGGTTTCCCATTCTCTGCTTATCCCTTTCATAACACATGCCCTCCTTGCTACTCTGTGTGCTTTGGGAAATCTCATGCATTCCTTGACTTTGATGCTATCTATGTGTGGATCACTTTGAACTACACATATAGTCTAGATCTCTCTTCTGAATTTTATTTTTGGGTATTTTATCTCCTTTTAGATATTCCACTAGAATGGACCATAGAAAACTCAACATGCCTCCGACTGAACTCATGTTTCCCTCCCAAATGTGCTCTTCCTTTGCATTCTCAATCTTGACAAATGTCACCTCCGGCCACCCAGTCACTCATGCCAGAATCCAAGGAGCCATCTTAGACTCTTCATCATTCTCATGCAGCACCCTCAAGCCCTTCTGTCCAGATCTATTGTTTTAATAGCTCTCAAAAACCTCCCCTCTATATTACTCTACTCCAAACAACAAAATCATGGTTTATCTTATCTGAATGACTGCAATAGTCTTCTAGCTGGTCTCTCAGCTTTCAGTCTAGCTGGCACCACCCTTTAATCTGCCTTCCTTTTTGCTTCCAGAGTAATATTCATAAGACCCCAAATTGAATATGTATATTACCACTTACTTTTTTAGTTTCTCTTTATCTATAGGATAACACCTTAACATCTTAGTACATGGTATGCAATCCTTCAAACCCTGCCACCATCCTCATGTTCATCTCTGGACACACTCTTCCGGGAACCTAATGCTTCAACCAACCATTTGCATTTCTTGGAATATATTAAGCTATTTTGAGCTTGCAAGGGTTTGTTCTGCTCTTGCTGTCTACAGTCGCTTTTCTCTCCTTTGTTGATTGGCAAATAGCTACCTATCTTTTAAGACCTGGCACAAATACCACCTAGCCTGCTGTGCTGCCTCTAGTTAGAATCAGCTTCTCTATCCTGTATACGGATCTCTGTCACAGCACTTGCAATGCTTTATTGCACTTTTTTTGTTTTTGCAAGCACTTATGGGCAGCAGCCATGTCTGATTTCTCTTGACATTCCCAGCCCAGTGCCTGGCACACAAAAGCCTTCAATAACTTTTGTGTTTTCTTGAATTTTAATAATTTATATACATAATTCACCATTCTTGATTAAACAATTCAGTGGGTTTTGACAAATGAATATAGTTCTGTGCTATCACTATAGTCACGACAGAATATTTTCATCACTCCAAAGATTTCCCCTGTTCCCTCTGTATTCAATCCCCTTCTCCCACCCTCTGGCCCTTGACAACTTCTGATCTGCTTTCTATTAGTGTAGTTTTGCCTGCAGAATTTCATATAAATGATCAAATAGTATGCAGCCTTTGTGTCTGACTTCTTTCATTCAGTATATTGTTTTGGTAGTTCATTCATGCTGACGCACGTATTGCTAGTCCATTACTTTTTCTTTGAGCTTTCTTTGAATATTCCATTGCATGGATATACCATACTATGTTTATAGGCTCACCAGTTGATTAACATTTAAATTATTTCTACTTTTTGGCTGTTATGAGCAGAATTAATAAGGAAGTTTTCAAGTGAGTCATAGTGGGTGGACATGTGGTAAGAGTGGAATTTCTGGATCCTATGGTACGTGTATGCTGAACTTTAGGAAAGTGGTCAAACTGCCCTACCAAGTGATCATTAACATTTTTCTTTTTTTTTTGAACTATAATCAAGTTTTTATTTAATGTATTGCTGGAGAATATTGTCTAGTTCTTTAGTATATAATACCTTCACACTGTCAATAAATTATAATACTTTTTTTTTTTTACCATTAAGAGATTTTATTTTTTCATTCCTTTTATCTTTTATTTATTTATTTATTTTTTTATTATCATTATACTTTAAGTTCTAGGGTACATGTGCATAACGTGCAGGTTTGTGACATATGTATACTTGTGCCATGTTGGTGTGCTGCACCCATCAACTCGGGTGGAGCAAGATGGCCGAATAGGAACAGCTCCAGTCTCCAGCTCCCAGTACGAGCCACACAGAAGACAGGTGATTTCTGCATTTTCAACTGAGGTACTGGGTTTATCTCACTAGGGAGTGCTGGCCAATCAGTGCTGGTCAGCTGCTGCAGCCCGACCAGCGAGAGCTGAAGCAGGGCGAGGCATCGCCTCACCTGGGTAAGCGCAAGGGGGAAGGGAATCCCTTTTCCTAGCCAGGGGAACTGAGACACACAACACCTGGAAAATCGGGTCACTCCCACCCCAGTACTGCGCTTAAAGCAAACGGGCACACCAGGAGATTATATCCCACACCTGGCCGGGAGGGTCCCATGCCCACGGAGCCTCCCTGGTTGCTAGCACAGCAGTCTGCAATCTAAGGGCAAGGCAGCTGTGATTTGGGGGAGGGGCGCCCACCATTGCTGCGGCTGAAGTAAGTAAACGCTTTTCATTCTGCTCATCAATGCAGAGGAGTTCCAGCCATTTCATATCCTTGCTACAGTCTTTTTAATCTTAGCTATCCTAGTAGGTGTGCAGCGATATCTAACATTAATGATGGTGAGCATCTTTTCATGTATTCATTTGCTATACATATATCTTTGTTGGTAAAGTATATGTTTAAATCTTTCGCCCGTTTTTTTTCAAGTTGGGACTTTTGTCTTTTTATTTAGGTGTGTGTATTCTTCATATATTGTGGATACAAGTCCTTTGTCAGATACATGTTTTGGAAATAATTTCTCCCAGCCTATGTCTTGCTTTTTAATTTTTTAGCACTGTTTTTGGAAGAACAGAAGTTTTAAATTTTGTTGGACTCTAATTTATCAATTCTTGCTTTTTGTGTCCTATTTAATAAATCATTGCTTAGGCCAAGGTCACTAAGATTTTTCTCCTATGTTTTCTTCTAGTAATTCATGTATAAAACTACTGGAGTTCTTTTATTTATGTTTATGTTCTATTTATGAAAAGATTGTCTTTTCTGCATTAAATTGCCTTGACAACCTTGTCAAAGATCAAATGGTCATAAATATGTGAGTCTATTTTGGGATTCACTATTCTATTTCATTGAACTATATACCTATATTTACACTGATACTACACTATCTTGAGCACTGTTGCTTCATAATTAGGTAATGTGAGTTTTTCAAGTTTGTGCAGTTTTTTCAGAACTGTTTTTACTATTTAAGGTTCTTTGCATTTTCATGCAAATTTTAGAATCAACTTGTCACTTTCAATTAAAACAAAGCTTGCTGGGATTTTGATTGGTATTGGTTTTGCTTGAATCTATACATTAATTTGGGTATAATAGACATCATATTTGTTGAATTTGTGAATGTCTACATACAAGGTGTTTAAGCCCATTGTATTTAAAGTTTATAGAGCAAATTCACACACATTACCCTATATGATCCACCTAACAACCCTGTAAGGTCAAAGGGAAATGCCAGCTTCACGTTGCAAATGAGAAAATGGAATCTCAAGAGACTCGACCTAGGTCAACAAGGCGTAGGTGGTGGTGCCACTTGTCCTGGCTTTTTCATTTTACTTCTACATATATTTGATGCTTGCTCCTGTAAGTATTGATCTGGTGTATCTAAAATGCTGGCATGTAGGTCTGAGCAGAAAAGACCTGGCGATGCAGCAAATCCAACCCTATCCTCTCACTGCCTTTACTTGGAGAAAGACACATCTAGAGACTCAGTCACCCCTGCTGAATTCAGACCAGCTCTGGGATATCCTAGCGCAGTGGCTTCAACCTTCTTGGACCTCACCAGCAATGGGCAGGCTTTAAAAATGCAGATGCTGAAGACTTGCCCCCAAGATTTTGATTCAGTTGTCTGGGGTATTAGTATGTATAAAAGCTCCCTGGAGACTGTATTATACAGCCAGGTTTGAAAACTGTGATTCTGAGGCTTCAAGTGGCAAGAAGAGCAGAGAGTAAGAAGAGAGATTTCTTAGAATTGGGGCAAGGAGAGATCAGCCCCTGGGTCGGAGATCACTGACCTAACGGAGGGAAGGAAGATGAGAGAGCCGGATGCTAATTCCTTAACAGAATCAGGAGGCGATGCTAAAAATATCACAACTCCTCTCTGGGGACTGATCCCAATTCCTTTAAAAATATGCTTACCCTGTAATAAGAAATTCAGCTCTCAAAGAGTCAGATAAATCCATAGCAGGAAAGGATTAGAGATTATTTTGCCCAATTTTCTTACTTCAAAGATAAGAAAACTGAGGTCACAGGAGTTGACAAGTGGGGTCAGTATTATCAGTATGGGTGGAGCCAGGACTGAAACTCGATGATCTTGGGTCCTTACGGGGTTCTTTCCACCTTTCTGTCCCAGAGGCCATCCACAGACTTTCTCACTTTATGTAAACCCAAATGGGATGCAGGCTTGTGGGTCATTCAGGCCACAGGCTCCCAATCCTTGCTGCATCAGAAACAGCTGGGAGTTAAAAACGTAGACTCCTGGGCCTATCAGAGACTCTAGATCTTCTAGGAGGAGACTAGGAATGATTCCAGCCAATCATGTCTCTTCTCTCACTCCTTCTGCTACTTGATCTCTGGTCTGTTTTGTTTAGTGTTCGCGAGCTGCAGCTCCAGAGAGGCCTGGCACCCGGGGCCTTGTCAACTCCTAAGTTGGTGATTACAAGTTTTTGCTTATGAATATATCCAGGCCCGCATGCAGAATTAGAGGTAAACAATACTAGATTTATGCAAGCTAGATTTTTTCTTATTTCCACCGGATAAGATACAAACTTAAAAGAACAATCATTTTAAGGCCACAGAAAAGCAGATACCACCACGGAAACAGCAGAATTGGCCACAGCTCCAGCGTATCTGCCCCAGTACTATGTTGAACAGGAGTGGTAAGAGTGGCCATCCTTATCTTGTTCCAGTTCTCAAGATGAATGCTTCCAGCTTTTGCCCATTCAGTATGATGTTGGCTGTAGGTTTGTCACAGCCAGCATCTTCTTATTTTGAGGCTCTTATTATTTTGAGGTATGTTCCTTTCATGCCTACTTTGTTGAGGGCTTCCAACAGAAAGAGATGTTGAATTTTATCAAAAGCCTTTTCTGCAACTATTGAGATCATCATTTGGGTTTTATTGTTAATTTTGTGTATGTGGTGAATCACATTTATTGATTTGCATACGTTAAACCAAACTGGCATCACAGGAATAAAGCTTACTTTATCATAGTGAATTAACTTTTTGATTCACCGCTGGATTCAGTTTGCTAGTATTTTGTTGAGAATTTCTGCATCTTTATTCATCAGCGATATTGGTCTGAAGTTTTCTTTCTTTGTTGTGTCCCTACCAGGCTTTGGTATCAGAATGATGCTGGCTTCATAGAATGAGTTGAGGAAGACTCCCTCCTCCTTGATTTTTTGGAATCATTTCAGTAGGATTGGTACTAGCTTTTCTTTGTACATCTGGTAGAATTCAGCTGTGAATCCATCTGGTCCGGTGCTTTTTTTGGTTGGTATGCTTTTTATTGCTGAATTCAATTTCAGAATTCATTGTTGGTCTGTTTAGAATTTTAATTTCTTCCTGGTTCAATCTTGGGAGACTGCTTGTTTCCAGGAATGTATCCATTTCTTCTAGGTTTTCTAGCTTGTGTGCATAGAGGTATTCATAATAATCCCTGAGGAGTTTTTGTATTTCTCTGGGGTCTATTTATTACTTTGAACCATTTTTTGATAGAGTATTTAGGGCTTTCTAAATATAAGAGAATGTTGCCTACAAACAGAGACTATTTAATATCTTAATTTCTGATTTGAGTACCTTTTGTTTCTTTCTCTTGCCTAATTGCTCTGGCTAGGACTTGCAGTACTATGTTACTAATGGTGAACAATCCTTTTAATGTGCTATTGAATTCAGTTTACCCGTATTTTGTTGAGGATTTTTGCATCTATATTCATCAGGGATATTGGCCTGTAATTTTGTTTTTCTTGTAGTGTCCTTGTCTGGCTTTGGTATCAGGGTGATGCTGGCCTTGTAAAATAAGTTTGTCAGTTTTCTCTCCTCTTCAATTTCTTTGGAAGAGTTTGAGACAGATTGGTATCAGTTCCTCTTTAAATGTTTGGTAGAATTCAGCAGTGAAGCCATCAGGTCCTGGGCTTTTATTTTTTGGGAGACTTCTTATATGTGATTCAATCTTCTTGTTCATTATTGGCCTGTTCAGATTTTCTGTTTCTTCATGATTTAGTGTTGGTAGGTTGGATGTGTCTAGCAATTTATTCATTTCTTCTAGGTTATGCAATTTATTGGCATATAATTGCTCATAATAGTCTCTTATGGTCCTTTGTATTTCTGTGGTATCACATATAATGTCTCCTCTTTTATTTTTATTTTGAGACTTCTCTCTTTCTTTTTCAGTCTAGCTAAAGGTTTGTCCATTTTTTTACCTTGTCAAAAAACAACTTTTAACTTCCATTGATCTTTTCTACTATTTTTCTAGTCTCTATTTCATTTATTTCTGCTGTTATCTTTATTTCCTTCCTTCTGCTAACTCAAGGCTTAGTTTTTCTTTTCTTTGTTTTTGGTTCCTTGAGGTATCACATTAGTTTGTTTGTTTAGGATTTTTAGTCTCTTTTGATATAGGCATTTTTTGCCATAAACTTTCCTCTTACAACCACCTTTGCTGCATCCCATACGTTTTGGCATGTTGAGTTTATATTTTTGTTTGTCTCAAGATATTTTTAAATTTCTGTTTTAATTTCTTATTTGACCCATTGGTTGTTTAGGAGCATGTTGTTTAATTTCCACATATTTGCAAATTTTCTAAAATTCCTCCTATTATTGATTTCTAGGTTAATACCATTGTGGCTGAAACAAAATATTTGATATGATTTTATTCTTCTTAAATTTGTTAGGCTTGTTTTGTGGCCTAACATATTATCTATTCTGCAGAATGCTCCATGTGCTCTGGAGAGGAATATGTATTCTTCTTCTGTTGCATACAACGTTCTGTGTATGTCTGTTAAGTCCATTTGGTCTAAAGTGTAGTTCAAGTCCAACGTTTCCTTATTGTTTTTCCATCCAAATGATCTGTCCATTGTTGAAAGTGGGATATTAAATCACCTACTATATATTGCTGTCTATCTCCCTCTTCAGATCTCTTAACATTTGCTTGATATATTTAGGTGCTCTGATATTTGGTGCATATATATTTACAATTGTTGTATCTTCTTGTTGAATTGATTCCTTTATCATTATATAATGACTTTCTTTGTCTTGTTTTACAGCTTTTGACTTCAAGTCTATTTCATCTGATGCAAATATAGCGACCCCTACTCTCTTTTGGTTTCCATTTGGTTGGAATACATTTTTCCATTTTTTAATGTTCAATCTATATATGTTCTTAAAGGTTAAGTGAGTCTTTTATAGGAAGCATATAGTTGGATCTTTTTTAAAAATCCATTTGGCCACTCTATATCTTTTTATTTGATAATTTAATCAATTACATTCAAGGTAATTATTGATAGGTAATGACTTGCTACAGATAATTTGCCATTTTTTCTAATTGTTTTGTAGCTCTTTTGTTCCTTTCTTCCTCTCTTGCTGTCTTCTTTTGTGATTAGATGATCTCCCTATGTTGTCCATTCTAGTAGTGACCTGCTGGGCTTGAAGCTATCCTTAGCTCTTTCTGATTTTGTAGTACTACAGGTACCTGCCACTAGGTTTTTTGCTTTGTGGTTACCATAAGATTTACATAAACATTTCATAGTTATTATAAGCTATTTTAAGTTGATAATAACTTTACTTTGATTGCATAAAATAATTCTACACTTTTATTCTACCTCCTTTACAGTTTTGAATTTTTAATGTCATAGATGTTGACATCTGGGTCGATACTATCAGTATGTGTATATCCAGGACTGTAACTAAATTATCCTGTAACTATTATATTTTTAATGGTTTTGTCTTTTAACCTTGATGCTAAAGATATAAATGATTTATATACTACCATTACAGTGCTAAGGTATTCTGAATTTGTGTGGCTTGTGGGACATTCAGGCCTCAGGTTCCCAAGACTTGCTGCATCAGAATCACCTGGGAGTTAAAAATACAGACTCGGGGCCACCAGAAAATCTAAATCTTTGGAGTAGAGACTAGGAATGATTCCAGCCATTCATGTCACTTCCTTCACTCCCTCTGCTACCTGATCTCTGGTCTGTTTTGTTTCGTGTTTGTGAGCTGCAGCTCTGGAGAAGCCTGGTACCCTGTCTAATTCCTCCAGGAATCCCCACCCTCTTTCATCCACAGAGGAGTGGGTGGACCCTGTGGCCTCAAATGGACATTGCAGGGCATGTCACAGTGAGGGGCAGAGACTCACATGGAACAAACCGGGAAGTGATGTTGGAGCTAGGGAAGCAGAGGATGCTTGTGGCTGCCCTGTCACTCAGGGGATGGTGTGGGCCCTGGTCCTGCATCTGTAGAATCCCATTCAGGGAGTCTCAAAAACTGAATCCAGTTACTCTGAGGCTTCCCAAATCCTCAGGTCGGCCTATTTCTTGAACACTCCAGTGTTTAAGTATTAAATAGAGGGATAGCTTTAAATCAGAACACTTTCATTTTAGAAAAGGAATTATAACAAGCCTTTGAATAAGGAGCTAGTTTAGCATATTTAAATTGTCATTAGGCTTGCAACTTGCCCAACACACACACACACACACTCTCTCTCTCTCTCTCTGTCTCTCTGTCTCATTACATCCCTGGAACTAACATAATGTCTGGTGCATAGCAGGCCTCAGTGAACGAATGAAGTTTTAAGAGCTGTCCTATTAAATTGTAATCTTGCATCTGTGCCTGGAATTGTCTTTTGAGAGCTCTGGCCAACTCTTGGGGAGAGCACCCCCTTAATCCACATAGCTGGGGTGCTGGCATCTCAGGACCTGATGGGCCAGCGTGGTCATCTCTCCTATGGAGACTCAATCAAGATATCTGTCTTTCCTGAGACATCTGGTGCTGCCGTCTTGTTCACTGGCTGTACTTGTCCCTTAAATGAATCACCTAAGCCACTCATTAGGGAAACCAGTTCTTTATGGATCCAGGAGCCTCAGGCTCTCTACCTTTGAGGGCTGGATTGCTATGAACACCTGCACTCTCCTGGGTCTCTCTTCTCCAGGTCACACGCGCTGTCGGCACTGTCCCCTTGTGACTGTCTCCCATGGCCAGGACAATGACAGCTGCCTGTGTCCCTCTTTGGAAGTGTTCTGAATACTTACTTGCCTGCCCATCTAATTTCGCAGGCAGGACTGAGCAAGTTCCTTAGCGAGCAGGCTGGCATGACACCAACCCGTTCAGCACTTAAATCCATTTTCTCCCGAGCCACAGTTCAGTGGCAGCTCACCTGGCTGTGTGACTACCCTTTGGATGGCTGCTTCCTCCCTTCCCTGGGGCCGGTCAATAAATCAAGTGCTTCCTGGTGGACTAAGAAAGTGGGTTCTGTTTAAGGATAAGAGCATCATTTAGACATAATCAAGGATGCAGAAGAGACTTTGGCTTGGACTAAGACAAATGATTTCTAAACCAGTCATTGCTATCTGAATGTGGTGGACTCTCTTTCCACTACAGGACAAGGCTGGGATTGTGCAGCTCTTAAATAAATAAATGAGCTCAGAAATGAGCGTAAGAGGGCTTTGCAAACACAGGGTATTCTTGGAATGCACCACTGAGAAATAAATGTTACCTCTGTCTTCATACAGAGTGGGAGACTTTCATCAACTCTTAGGGGCATGAAATAAACACAAGTTAAAAGATGAAAAAAATCACAAAAACAAAAAGGCATGTGAATGCATTTTTAATCATCTACTGATGATTAAACTAATCTACTGATATGGTTTGATTTCCAAGTAGTATATGATACATACCAATGAAAATTTCTTAAAGAATATTTTTCTCCAGAAAAGAAGCACACTTGTAAATAATTTGTAAGCAGAGGGGGTAGTGGTGGATGAGGAATCTCATATCCAGCTTGCTGGTGTTTTTGTTGCAAACCGTCAAAAGTCAGTCAAAAATGGCTTAAAGGGTAAAGGCATTTACCTGCTTGTGTAACTTGAAAGTCCAGAGGTGAGTCAGGCTTCCAGGGCATAGTTCCCTGTCAGGCCCCTGGCTTCTTGTGGTCTCTCTGCTCCTCCAGCCTCCCTCCATCACCTTAATGGAACAAGGCAGCTTCATTCCTTCACTGTGGGGGTGAAGATGCACACTCTAGAGACTGATGGGCCTGATTTGCATCCTGGCTCTGCTCAAAAGCTGTGCATATTAGGCACAGTGTGAACCTCTTAAGCACCAGGCTTTTCATCTGGAAAATGGGAACAATCACAGAGTTGATGTCCTAGGATTGTTGTATTAAATGAGATGGTGGCTGGTATGCAGCAGGCACTTCATAAGCGTAGGAGCTCATTCTTGGTCTTTGTGAAACTTACTGAACGGCACCCAGAGCTAGGCACCATGCTAGCTTCTGGAGATGAGAGTAATTGGAAAGACAGATGAGCAACCAGGCTGCTAGGACACAGTGTGGTAGGCATCGGACCCCTGATATCCTTACCCCTACAACAGGGGCTAGACTGTGGGTGTGATAGATCAACACCTTATAGACAACAGAGACGTGCCTGGTGCTGTTGGGGTAGGGGGAGATATAAGGCTGTTCCTGCCCCCAGAAGCTCCCAGAGTGTGGGTGGACATCGGTGGGAGAACAGGGGAGTTGTGGCTCATGTGAATCCCATCGCAGACCGCCTCAGAGGCTCAGCTTACCCACGTGGGTGGGGACTGGAACCCTGGGCGAACGCCAGCCTCAGCTCCAGAAGTTATCTGCCTGCTTCCATCTAGTGCTCCCCATTCCTCCTACTTTGTGAGGGAAAATCTGAGACCCAGAGAAGTGAAGCCATTTGCCCAACTCTGCCCCAAGAGACCAGCGCGGGCCAGAACGCAGTTCCACGCCCCGTCCTCCAGTACATGCTGCTTCCCCAGACGAGGGCCTGATGGCCTAGTTTCAGTCTGACTCTAACCCACATATCATGTTTTCTTTCATGCAGTTTCAAAAACCCTGAAAGAAACCATGGTATACAGGGAAGATTGTCTGGCATCTTTTCAGGTTGCTTTGGGAGTTACTGGGTGAGAGAGAATGCTATAAACATCATGGGTCTGGGTGCACCTGCCTTTAAGAATGGGGGAGGGGGGTGGGGCGGGAAACAACTGCAAAGGAAATAGCATTTGTGAAATGAATCTTTCAAAATCCCTTTTCTTTTTAAAAATGCTTGACTTAGCACACGTGAGCTTTTCTTTCCTGTAAAAATGAGTACTGAATGTGGGAGAGGAGCGGGACTGCAGGGCAAACTCAGCTCTGGTTAATGTCCGTGTAGGGCTGTGGGCCCTGGCAGAGAACCGTCTGGCTGGCTCGGAGAGAAACAAATGCCCTGGAAAGAAAAGCAGGGATGTTCTTTAGGGATAGGAATGTGTTGGGAGAAAGTCCTTTCAAGCCAGGGTACAAAGAAGTTGCTAGACCTCCCCATTGCATCAGCCTCAAAGGCAGCAAGCATTCTGATTTCCTCGGAACCAGTGCTATCATCTGCCAGCAAGAGCAGCAGCAGCTGTCTTTCTGTCAAAAAAAAAAAAAAGAAGAAAGAAAGAAAGAAAGAAAAGAAAGAAAGAAAAAGAAAAACATCACTGAATTAAAGACGGCAGTGAATATTTTAACTGTGTGGAAAGGATATTTTCAGCACATCTGGGCAAGATCTTAAACTCACCAACTGCTTCATCTAAGATTCTCAAGCTTCCTAGGGATGTTTTATTGCATTACTTCCAAGTTTTATCACTTTATTTCCAATTTGTATCCTTAGGGGCAGAACAAAAATGATTTTCTGAGTCATGGGAAATGATTCAAGCTGGGGACAATTTGATATGAACTGAGGACATGCGGGAGCCACAAAGAAACTTAGCACTTTCTCATAGATTCTAAAATGCAATCAAAAGTGGCAAATGGTTATTTTTTCCCCTAACTTAATAAAATGACAGAACAAGTTAAGTTATTGAAGATCTGACAATCTACCAGGATTCTGAAGTACTGGGGAAATTGAATTACTCTTTCTAAATAATACAGAAGGGGAAAATGAAAGTATTAGAGTCACCATGCCTAAGAATAAATGAAGGAGACATGTTTAGTTTTATGAAGAAATTCAGTCCTTGAGATTTCTGGGTTTTTCTCCCCCCTTAATGGTTGATTCAGCTAAAGGGAAAGGAGCATTTCTTCCTAGATTCTACAATGTGCCATTTAAATGGCTTTCCTGGTACGTGTGGCCTAGGAAACCCGCAATCTGTGTAGGAAGGGTGGTCGTGATAAAGATGACATTTGCCTTTGAAACATGCTGGTATGCCAACAGAATCGGAGGCATAAATCTGAAAATGTGGAAAGAGAAATGAACATACTTACCTAGTTCAAACTTGTGTTAATAAAGACCATGTTTTTATTCGTAATGTGTGCTTTCCTAGCATAGAGAACTGGTAAACCCAATCTTCTAATACTTTGTTCCCTGAATTAATTGCTACCTCTCAGGGAAAATACTTGGAAATACATTCAAGAGTGCTTATGGTATTACATCCTTTGCAAGAAAGTGACAGTAAAAATTACTATATATCCCTAAATACAAAGTGAAATTTTTTTTCTCTCATTATTATTATTCAAAATAGGGGGAATCACTGACAACAATGTCGTACAAATGGATTGGTGATGAATAGGTTACAAATGGGTTAGTTGAGGATGACACAGTGATTTTAAAAAATAGGCTACCCGTTTTTGCAAATAAAAACACAGGTTGCTTAAATTTAAACTTCAGATAAACCACCTGTTTTTGTTGTAGTATAGCTATGTTCTGTGCAATATTTGGGATGAACTTATGCTAAAACATTTTTGTTATTTATCTAAAATTCCAGTTTAACCGGGCTCCCTGGATATTATCATGCAAACCTAGTCTAAACTAACCTTGAAGTGCTAGTTTTGGATGAATATAGTGGTCACCTGATGGAACAGATGGTTTGAAAAAGAGAGCAAGACATCAAACAGGTTTAGTATTTAGGAATTATTCTTGGGGGTGGAATATACTCAATTACAATTTGTTGGATGTGTTTGTATTGGAAACAAGCCTTATAAAAATTACTTACAAGGCCATGCACGGTGGCTCACACCTGTAATTCCAGCACTTTGGGAGGCCAAGGCAGGTGGATCACGAGGTCAGGAGTTCAAGACCAGCCTGGCCAAGATGGTGAAACCCCATCTCTACTAAAAATACCAAAAAAATCAGTCGGGCATGGTGGCAGGCACCTGTAATCCCAGCTACTCAGGAGGCTGAGGCAGAGAATTGCTTGAACCTGGGAGGTAGAGCTTGCCGTGAGCTGAGATCACGCCACTGCACTCCAGCCTTGGTGACAGAGGAAGACTCCGTCTCAAAAAAAAAAAAATAATAATTACTTACAAAGCCACACAGTAAATGTTTTACATAAGGTGACTGCCAAATGGAAAAAAAAAAAAAAGACACAACTAGCTGTTTCCTGAAACGTGAATGCAAATTTGCACCTGGGTAAAATGTCCAGCAACATACACAGAAAGTCAAAGAGTGCTGAAGCTCAAGCAACTTCAATGGCACAAAGATGATGTTTTAGATAACTCAGATTATAGCAATGACAAAATAAATTACTAAAGTCAAAGATGCATATGAGCGTTTAAATAGAATCATTTCAGGGATTCAGCAAGGGTGGGAAAAGGCAATACTTTAAAATAATGTGTTAGTTTATCTAGTGTGTGATTTTATATATTTGTAACTTACTTGAACATTGTAATGTAGATATTTAAGCATTCTGTCTCCAGCCCTTAAAGGAGATATACTTTTTTCTTCTTTCTTTTATCAGTCTTCTCATTGGGAAGCCAAAGGCTCACATTATATACCAGACTGCTTAATGGCTTGGGCATGTGTCCAAAAATATTCGGACAAAACACTGGGCAATTATGGACATCAAGTTCATAAATTTCAGGACAATGCATTGATTGTCTTATCGGGATCAAACTCAGGTGTACCTCAGTGCTAATAAATTTGTGAGCCAGCTTCAAGTTTTCACCCAATTAACAAATTGTCACCAGCTGTAACTCCTACTGCCAGCCAAGAAGAGTAATGGGACCCGATTTACCCTACCCCCTTAAACAATTAGAAAATTAGACAAAATATATTTAAAACCGGTTTTTCAGACACCAAACAAAAGGCGGCACAGTATTGTGATTCCTGAGAAACAATGTGTGTTTTATTATTGAATGAGCTTACCACTTAAAAGCAGTTTGCAGGCTGCAGTGCAGAGAGGAAAATCCAAATAAAACCCAGTGGTCCTTGTGTGTTGAACAGATCAAAGCTAAGGTGGCTGGAATTTAAGAAACGGTGTGTTGGGGAAGAGGGAGCTGCGGCGGGGAAGTGGATACGGCTCTGGAAACAGCGAGTTCTGTCAAGCCTTTGAGTACGGATCTGTGTATGCGTGACAAGAAACTCTCTGAGGTCAGAGAAAGAACCCTGAAAAAGAGCAGGCAGAACAATTCCTAGAGTTCAAACAAGGCTCAGAATAGTCCGTGTTTCACCAGTGAAGAGCTGCAGCTGGGGCATGTGCCAGAATTCTCAGAAGAATGTTTCTGTAGTAGTGGGGCTTCATTAGCCCTGGACTAAAAGTTATTCTGGACCTGACATATTCGGCTTAAGAGCAAGCATCAGAAGAATACAGCTGACTCCCAGTGATTTAACAGCGTGCCATAACAAAATCCAGCACTAAACAAACATAACAAGATACAGCAACCAACACACCAAAATTCATGATGCTCAGTGTCCGATAACAAATTACCAGGGATACAAAGAAGAAGAAAAATATGACTCCTAAATGGAAGAAAAATCAGTCATTAAACCTGGATCCAAAAATAACAGATATACTAGAAGTTGGAGATAAGGATGTTGGAAAATCCATTGCCCCATATTCAGATACACCTTGGAGATATTGTGGGTTTGGTTCCAGACAACTGCAATAAAGCAAGTAACACAATAAGGTCAGTCTCACAAATTGCTTGGTTTCCCAATGCATATAAAAGTTAGGCTTACAGGCCGAGGCAGGAGGATTGTTATAGGACAGGAGTTCTAGACCAGCCTGGACAACATAGTGAGACCCCCCATCTCTAAGGAAAAAAAAATTACCTGGGCATGGTGGCACACACCTGAAGTCCTAACTACTTGGGAGGCTGAGGTGAGAGGATTGCTTGAGCCCAGGAGTTCCAGGTTGCAGTGGGCTATGATTACACCACTGTACTCCAGCCTGGGCAACACAGTGAGACCCCATCTCTAAAAAGAAAAAAATTATGCTTACACTATATTGTAGTCTATTAAGTGTTTAATAGCATTATGCCTTAAAAAGCAAGGTACCTACCTTAATTTAAAAAGACTTTATAGTTTAAAAAATGCTAACATTCATCTGAGTTTTCAGCAAGTCATAATCTTTTTGCTGGTGGAGAATCTTGCCTTGATTTTAACGGCTGCTGACTGATCAGGATGGTGGTTGCTGAAGACTGGGGTAGCTGAGGAAATTTCTCAACATAAGACAGCAATGAAGTTCAACTCTTCCTTTCATGAAATATTTCTCTGTAGCATTCAATACTGTTTGATCATATTTTAACAATATATCTGGGCGCAATGGTTCACACCGGTAATTCCAGCACTTTGGGAGGTGAAGGCGGGTGGATCACTTGAGGTCAGGAGATCGAGACCAGCCTGGCCAACAAGGTGAAACCCCGTCTCTACTAAAAATACGAAAATTAGCTGGGTGTGGTGGTGGGTGCCTGTAATCCCAGCTACTCGGGAGGCTGAGGCACGAGAATTGCTTGAACTCAGGAGGTAGAGGTTGCAATGAGTAGAAATCGTGCCACTGCACTCCAGTGTGGGTGATAAGAGTGAAACTCCATCTCCAAAACAACAACAATAATAATAATAATAATAGCCAAGGAGGAAGGATCGCTTGAGGCCAGGAGTTCAAGAGCAGCCTGAGCAACATAGCAAGACCCTGTCTCTATAAAATTAAAAAAGTTAGCCATGTGTGGTAGCATGCACCTGTAGTCCCAGCTGTTTGGGAGAGTGAGGTGGGAGAATTGCTTGAGCCCAGGAGATTGAGGCTGCAGTGAGCCATAATCCTGCCACTGCACTCCAGCCTGGGTGACAGATTCAGACCCTATTTCGAAAAAGATTTTAAAAAGAGAAATGTTAAAGGAAGTTCTTTGGACAAAACAAAAACGAATCTTAATCCTTTAGACTCCTTGATATTATCCCAGAATTCACTTGTGTTCTGTTTATTTTTAATATTTATTTTCAGTGTGTTTTATAACTTCTTTCAACAGTGTTTTGTAGTTTCCTTTTTTTTTTTTTAAATTATACGTTAAGTTCTAGGGTACATGTGCACAATGTGCAGGTTTGTTACATATGTATACATGTGCCATGTTGGTTTGCTGCACCTGTTAACTTGTCATTTACATTAGGTATATCTCCTAATGCTATCCCTCCCCTCTCCCCCCACCCCACGATAGGCCCTGGTGTGTGATGTTCCCCACCTTGTGTCCAAGTGTTCTCATTGTTCAATTCCCACCTATGAGTGAGAATATGCGGTGTTTGGTTTTCTGTTCTTGCAATAGTTTGCTCAGAATGATGGTTTCTAGCTTCATCCATGTCCCTACAAAGGACATGAGCTCATCTTTCTTTATGGCTGCATAGTATTCCATGGTGTATATGTGCCACATTTTCTTAATCCAGTCTGTCATTGATGGACATTTGGGTTGGTTCCAAGTCTTTGCTATTGTGAATAGTGCCGCAATAAACATACGTGTGCATGTGTCTTTATAGCAGCATGATTTATAATCCTTTGGGTATATGCCCAGTAATGGGATGGCTGGGTCAAATGGTATTTCTAGTTCTAGATCCTTGAGAAATCACCACACTGTCTTCCACAATGGTTGAACTAGTTTACAGTCCCACCAACAGTGTAAAAGCGTTCCTGTTTCTCCACATCCTCTCTAGCACCTGTTGTTTCCTGACTTTTTAATGATCACCATTCTAACTGGTGTGAGATGGTATCTCATTGTGGTTTTGCTTTGCATTTCTCTGATGGCCAGTGATGATGGGCATTTTTTCATGTGTCTGTTGGCTGCATAAATGTCTTCTTTTGAGAAGTGTCTGTTCATATCCTTTGCCCAGTTTTTGATGGGGTTGTTTGATTTTTTCTTGTAAATTTGTTTAAGTTCTTTGTAGATTCTGGATATTAGCCCTTTGTCAGATGGGTAGATTCTAAAAATTTTTGTCCATTCTGTAGGTTGCCTGTTCACTCTGATGGCAGTTTCTTTTGCTGTGCAGAAGCTGTTTAGTTTAATTAGATCTCAATTTTCAATTTTTGCTTTTGTTGCCATTGCTTTTGGTATTTTAGTCATGAAGTCCTTGCCCGTGCCTATGGCCTGAATGATATTGCCTAGGTTTTCTTCTAGGGTTTTAATGGTCTTAGGTCTAACATTTAAGTCTTTAATCCATCTTGAATTAATTTTTGTATAAGGTGTAAGGAAGGGATCCAGTTTCAGCTTTCTACATACGGCTAGCCAGTTTTCCCAGCACCATTTATTAAATAGGGAATCCTTTCCCCATTTCTTGTTTTTGTCAGGTTTGTCAAAGATCAGATGGTTGTAGATGTGTGGTATTATTTCTGAGGGCTCTGTTCTGTTCCATTGGTCTATATCTTCTGTTTTGGTACCAATACCATGCTGTTTTGGTTACTGTAACCTTGTAATATAGTTTGAAGTCAGGTAGCATGGTGCCTCCAGCTTTGTTCTTTTAGCTTAGGATTGTCCTGGCAATGCGGGCTCTTTTTTGGTTCCATATGAACTTTAGTTTTTCCAATTCTGTGAAGAAAGTCATTAGTAGCTTAATGGGGATGGCATTGAATCTATAAATTACCTTGGGCAGTATGGCCATTTTCACAATATTGATTCTTCCTATCCATCAGCATGGAATGTTCTTCCATTTGTTTGTATCTTCTTTTATTTCGTTGAGCAGTGGTTTGTAGTTCTCCGTGAAGAGGTCCTTCACATCCCTTGTAAGTTGGATTTCTAGGTATTTAATTCTATTTGAAGCAATTGTGAATGGGAGTTCACTCATGATTTGGCTCTCTGTTTGTCTGTTCTTGGTGTATAGGAATGCTTGTGATTTTTGCACATTGATTTTGTATCCTGAGACTTTGCTGAAGTTGCTTATCAGCTTAAGGAGATTTTGGGCTGAGACGATGGGGTTTTCCAGATATATAATCATGTCATCTGCAAACAGGGACAATTTGACTTCCTCTTTTCCTAACTGAATACCCTTTATATCCTTCTCTTGCCTGATTGCCCTGGCCAGAACTTCCAACGCTATGTTGAGTAGGAGTGGTGAGAGAGGGCATCCCTGTCTTGTGACAGTTTTCAAAGGGAATGCTTCCAGTTTTTACCCATTCAGTATGATATTGGCTGTGGATTTGTCATAAATAGCTCTTATTATTTTGAGATACGTCCCATCAATACCTAGTTTATTGAGAGTTTTTAGCATGAAGGCTGTTGAATTTTATTGAAGGCCTTTTGTGCATCTATTGAGATAATCATGTGGTTTTTGTCTTTGGTTCTGTTTATATGATGGATTATGTTTATTGGTTTGTGTATGTTGAACAAGCCTTGCATCCCAGGGATGAAGCCCACTTGATCATGGTGGATAAGCTTTTTGATGTGCTGCTGGATTCAGTTTGCCAGTATTTTATTGAGGATTTTTGCATCAATGTTCATCAGGGATATTGGTCTAAAATTCTCTTCTTTTGTTTTGTCGCTGCCAGGTTTTGGTATCATAGATGTTGGCCTCCCTAAAAAGAATTAGGGAGGATTCCCTCTTTTTCTATTGATTGGAATAGTTTTAGAAGGAATGGTACCAGCTCCTCTTTGTACCTCTGGTAGAATTCGGCTATGAATCCATCTGGTCCTGGACCTTTTTCAGTTGGTAGGCTATTAATTACTGCCTCAATTTCAGAATCTGTTGTGTATTCAGGGATTCAGCTTCTTGGTTTAGTCTTGGGAGGGTGTATTTATCCAGGAATGTATCCATTTCTTCTAGATCATCTAGTTTATTTGCATAGAAGTGTTTATAGTATTCTCTGATGGTAGTTTGTATTTCTGTGGGATTGGTGGTGATATCCCCTTTATCATTTTTTATTGCATCTATTTGATTCTTCTGTCTTGTCTTCTTTATTAGTCTTGCTAGTGGTCTGTCAATTTTGTTGATCTTTTCAAAAAACCAGCTCCTGGATTCATTGAATTTTTGAAGGTTTTTTTGTGTGTCTATCTCCTTCAGTTCTGCTCTGATCTTAGTTATTTCTTGCCTTCTGCTAGTTTTTGAATGTTTTGCTCTTGCTTCTCTAGTTCTTTTAATTGTGTTGTTAGGTTGTCAATTTTAGACCTTTCCTGCTTTCTCTTGTGGGCATTTAGTGCTTTAAATTTCCCTCTACACTGCTTTAAATGTGTCCCAGAGATTCTGGTGTGTTGTGTCTTTGTTCTCATTGGTTTCAAAGAATATCTTTATTTCTGCTTTCATTTTGTTATGTACCCAGTAGTCACTCAGGAACAGGTTGTTCAGTTTCCATGTAGTTGAGAGGTTTTGTTTGAGTTTCTTAATCCTGAGTTCTAGTTTGAATGCACTGTGGTCTGAGAGACAGTTTGTTATAATTTCTGTTCTTTCTCATTTGCTGAGGAGTGCTTTACTTCCAACTATGTGGTCAGTTTTGGAATAAGTGTGATGTGGTACTGAGAAGAATGTATATTCTGCTGATTTGAGGTGGAGAGTTCTGTAGATGTCTATTAGGTCTGCTTGGTGCAGAGTTGAGTACAATTCCTGGATATCTTTGTTAATTTTCTGTCTCGTTGATCTGTGTAATGTTGACAGCGGAGTGTTAAAGTCTCCCATTATTATTGTGTGGGAGTCTAAGTCTCTTTTAGTTCTCTAAGGACTTGCTTTATGAATCTGGGTGCTCCTGTATTGGGTGCATATATATTTAGGATAGTTAGCTCTTCCTGTTGAATTGATCCCTTTACCATTATGTAATGGCCTTCTTGTCTCTTTTGATCTTTGTTGGTTTAATGTCTGTTTTATCAGAGACTAGGATTGCAATCCCTGCTTTTTTTGTTTTCCATTTGCTTGGTAGATCTTCCTCTATCCCTTTATTTTGAGCCTATGTGTGTCTCTGCATGTGAGATGGGTCTCCTGAATACAGCACACTGATGGGTCTTGACTCTTTATCCAATTTGCCAGTCTGTGCCTTTTAATTGGAGCATTTAGCCCATTTACATTTAAGGTTAATATTGTTATGTGTGAATTTGATCCTGTCATTATGATGTTAGCTGGTTATTTTGCTCATTAGTTGATACAGTTTCTTCCTAGCATTGGTGATCTTTACAATTTGGCATGCTTCTACAGTGGCTGGTACCGGTTGTTCCTTTCCATGTTTAGTGCTTCCTTCAGGAGCTCTTGTAAGGCAGGCCTGGTTGTGAGAAAATCTTTCAGCATTTGTTTGTCTGTAAAGGATTTTATTTCTCCTTCACTTATGAAGCTTAGTTTGGCTGGATATGAAATTCTGGATTGAAAAGTCTTTTCTTTAAGAGTGTTGAATATTGGTCCCCACTGGGCTTGTAGATTTTCTTCTCTTCTGGCTTGTAGAGTTTCTGCTGAGAGATCCACTGTTAGTCTGATGGGCTTCCCTTTGTGGGTAACCCAACCTTTCTCTCTGGCTGCCCTTAACATTTTTTCCTTCATTTCAACTTTGGTGACTCTGACAATTATGTGTCTTGGAGTTGCTCTTCTCGAGGAGTATCTTTGTGGCGTTCTCTGTATTTCCTGAATTTGAATGTTGGCACGCCTTGCTAGGTTGGGGAAGTTCTCCTGGATAATATCTTGAAGAGTGTTTTCCAACTTGGTTCCATTTTCCCTATCACTTTCAGGCACCCCAATCAGACGTAGATTTGGTCTTTTCACATAGTCCCATATTTCTTAGAGACTTTGTTCATTTCTTTTTGCTCTTTTATCTCTAAAATTCTCTTCTCGCTTCATTTCATTCATTTGATCTTCAATCACTCATATCCTTTCTTCCACTTGATCAAATCGGCTACTGAAGTTTGTGCATACGTCACGTAGTTCTCGTGCCATGGTTTTCAGCTCCATCAGGTCATTTAAGGACTTCTCTGCACTGTTTATTCTAGTTAACCATCCGTCTAATCTTTTTTCAAGGATTTTAGCTTCTTTGAGATGGGTTCGAACATCCTCCTTTAGCTCGGAGAAGTTTGTTATTACCAATCATCTGAAGCCTTCTTTCAACTCGTCAAAGTCATTCTCCATCCAGCTTTGTTCTGTTGCTGGTGAGGAGCTGCATTACTTTGGAGGAGAAGAGGTGCTCTGATTTTTAGAATTTTCAGCTCTGGTTTCTCTCCATCTTCATGGTTTTATCTACCTTTGGTCTTTGATGATGGTGACATACAGATGGGGTTTGGGTGTGGATGTCCTTTCTGTTTGTTAGTTTTCCTTCTAACAGTCAGGACGCTCAGCTGCAGGTCTGTTGGAGTTTGCTAGAAGTCCATTCCAGACCCTGTTTGCCTGGGTATCACCAGTGGAGGCTGCAGAACAGCAAATATTGCAGAACAGCAAATGTTGCTGCCTGATCCTTCCTCTGGAAGCTTTGTCTCAGAGGGGCACCTAGTTGCATGAGGTGTCAGTCGGCCCCTACTTGGAGGTGTCTCCCAGTTAGGCTACTTGGGGGTCAGGGACCCACTTGAAGAGGCAGTCTGTCTGTTCTCATGCTGTGAACGGACTCCATGCTATGAGAACCACTACTCTCTTCAAAGCTGTCAGACAGGGACATTTAAGTCTGCAGAAGTTTCTACTGCCTTTTGTTCAGCTATGCCCTGCCCCCCGAGGTGGAGTCTACAGAGGCAGGCAGGCCTCCTTGAGCTGCGGTGGGCTCCATCCAGTTCGAGCTTCCCAGCTGCTTTGTTTACCTACTCAAGTCTCAGCAATGGGGGATGCCCCTGTCCCAGCCTCACTGCCACCTTGCAGTTCAATCTCAGACTGCTGTGCTAGCAGTGAGCGAGGTTCCATGGGCATGGGACCCTCTGATTCAGGCGCAGGATATAATCTCCTGGTGTGCCGTTTGCTAAGGCCACTGGAAAAGTGCAGTATCAGGGTGGGAGTGTCCCGAACTTCCAGGTACTGTCTGTCACGGCTTCCCTTTGCTAGGAAGAGAATTCCCCCAACCCTTGTCCTTCCTGGGTGAGTTGATGCCCCGCCCTGCTCCTTGGGCTGTATCCACTGTCTGACAAGCCCCAGTGAGATGAACCCAGTACCTCATTTGGAAATGCAGAAATCACCCGTCTTCTGCATGGCTCACGCTGGGAGCTGCAGAGTGGAGCTGTTCCTATTGGGCCATCTTGGAACCTCTGCCCCATTTCCTGACTTTTTAAATAATTTGTGTTTTGTAGTTTTCTATGTATAAGCCTTTCAACTCCTTGGTTAGATTTATTCCTAAGTATTTAATTATTATTATTATTATTATTATTATTATTTTTTGGAGGCAGAGTCTTACTGTGTCACTCAAGCTGCAGTGCAATGGCATGATCTCTACTCATTGTAATCTCCGCCTCCTGAGTTCAAGCAATTCTCGTGTCTCAGCCACCCAAGTAGCTGGGACTACAGGTGTACACCACAATACCCAGCTAATTTTTGTATTTTTAGTAGAAATGGGGTTTCACCATGTTGGCCAGGCTCGTTTCAAACTCCTGGCTTCAAGTGATCTGCCTGCCTCAGCCTCCCAAAGTGCTGGGATTACAGGCATGAGCCACTGCACCTGGCCCCATTTAATTCTTTTTGATGCTGATGGGATTCAACTTGCTTTCCTAATTTTTTTGGATTTTTCACTGCTGGTGTATAGAAATACAACTGATTTTTGTGTGTTGACTTTGTGAGGGTGTTAGACTTTCCTGTATTTGTTTATTAGCTCTAATAGATTTCTTGTGGATTCTTTAGAGTTTTCTATATATATAACATCATGTCATCTGTGATTAGAGATCGTTTCCTCTCTTCCTTTTCAATTTTTAAGATTTCTTTTTCTTGTCTAGTAACTCTGACTAGAACTTCTAGTACAATGTTGAATAGAAGTGGTAAAAGCAGGCACCCTTGTCTTGTTCTAATTTTGGAGGGAAAGCTTTCAGTCTCTCACCCTTGAGTACAATATTGAATGTGTTTCTATCATGTTTAGGTATTTTATCATGTTGAGGAATTTTCCCTATGATACTAGTTTTCTGAGAGTTTTTTTTTTTTAAATTATGGAAAGATATAGGATTTTGTCAAATGCCTTTTCTGCATCAATTGACCTGATCATGTGGTTTTTCCCTTTTGTTATATTAATCTGATGTACACATTGATAGTTTTATTTTGAGCCACCCTTAGGGTGAGGAGGCATGAATAGATGGAGCACAGAGGATGTTTTGAAGGTCTATTATTAGATGTGTAAATGTTTATAACTGCTATGTATCTTGTGGTATCAATACATTTATTAATATGTAATGTATGTATTTTTCTCATAATTTTTTAAAATTTAAAGTCTATTTTATCAGATATTAGTATAGCTACTCCAGTTCTCTTTTGATGGCTATTTGCATGTACTGTCCTTTTCCATCCTTTTACTTTTAACCTATTTGTGTCACTGGGTCTAAAGTTAGTGTCATAGACAACATATAGTTGGATTATGTTTTAAAAATCCAGTCTTCCAATCCTTGTTTTTTCATTGGAGAATTTAATCCATTTGTGTTTAAAGTAATTCCTGATAAGGTAGACTTCCTTCTGACATTTTACTATTTGTTTTCTACATACCTTATGACTTTTACCTCTCTCATTTCCTGTAATACTGCCTTCTTATATGTTTAGTAAAAAGATGATTTCTTAGAGTGAAACTTTTATTCCCTTCTAATTTCTTTTTGTGTATACTCTATAGCTATTTTCTTTGTGGTCACCATGGGGATTACATGTAACATCTTAGAGTTGTAACAATCTAATTAAGTTTGTAGAAATTTAACTTTTAAATTCACTGGTTCCTCTGCTTGCTCAAATCTGTTTTTGAAACTTTCTAGTGCATATTTTATTTCAATTATCATACTTTTCAGCTTCAAGATTTCTTTTTGGTTCCTTTTTAAAATTTCTCTCTATTGATACTCTTATTTTGTTCATGCACCATTTCCGCTTATCTTTGTCTATGTCTTCATTGAGCTCTTTGAATCCTTAAGACAGTTTTTCTTTTCTTTTCTTTTCTTTTCTTTTCTTTTTTTTTTTGAGTTGGAGTCTCTCTCTGCACCAGGCTGAAGTGCCATGACACAATCTTGCCTCACTGCAACCTCTGCCTCCTGGGTTCAAGTGATTCTCCTGCCTCAGCCTCCCGAGTAGCTGGGACTATAGGTGTGCGCCACCATGCCCAGCTAAAAGACAGTTGTTTTAAAGTATTTGTCTAGCAAGTCTAATGTCTGAGTTTCATGTATATTTTGTGTCAACTTATTTTGTTCCTTTGAATGGGTCATCGTTTTCTATTTTTTTGTATGCCTTTTTGTTTGTTCATTCTGAAAACTGGACATTTGACTCTTATGATGTGGAAACTCTGGAAAATAGATTCTCCCTCTTATCCAGGGTTTGCTGTCTTTTTTGATTGTTGTATGGTGTATTTGGGTCAGGGATCAGCTTGAGGTGGAAGCTTAATGTCTTCTCATGTCTTTTCTGAGCCTGTATCTTTCCATAGGCATGCATACTGGCTTTCTAAATTTCCCCATATACATGCTTGTTTTTGAATGTCCAAAGACAGACAGACAGACAAACAAACAAACAGGTATAGTTCCTTTAAATCTCCTGGAAGCTGCTTCCAGCTGGGAGGAATTCATACATTGAGATCCAAACTCTTGACTCATTAATCAGTGATCAAACAGCACTCCCGTGAGAACACAGAACGCCACTATTTGAAGCATAAGGTCATTATTGCCTGTCATGGCTCCAGCAAGATGTGCCAGAGCTATGGGTTGCCATTCTCCAGCTGCCTGCCACCACACTGATAGCTGATATCAACTGCAGTTTACCAGCTAAGCTGTTCCCTGGAAGCTTTGAGTATTCAAATAAACTGAGTTCCAGAATGGTTACGTGACACTGTTTCTACCAGTACAATTGTTGTCCAGGTGGACAGATAGACTCCTGATAGCTTCCAATTCTGCCATCTTTCCGGCAGCACTCCCCTGCTGGCTATATTATAACAAAGAGCAGGAGAGTTAATATAGCCTGGGAGTGAAAGAGAGGCCGTACTCTCGTCCTTCCTATGTAAACATGTTTTTGATTTTCCTTGTAGAAGGGAATAATGTGTTTGCCACATCAAAAGCCACATACAAAGCGCTAGGGACTGTGTTGATCTGTTTCAGTAAAGACAACACATCTGGCACAGCAGCTGTAATTGGAGCTATTACTTGGTGCAGTTTACGTTGTTTGCACTGGTCTACCATCCATTTTGGCCTCTGACTTTCAAGCATGCCTCAGGTTGATAATTGGCTTACCTAGGCTTGTCATATTTTTTTTTTCAAGTCTTTTGAAGAAGTTAACAAAAGCCAGCCAATTCCATAGTCTTTTAAATATCATTGTTTTCATACTGCTCAAGCACCCAGCATCTGTATCATGTTTCCCCTCCACCTGTACCTCATCCCAAATGAACACAGGAAAAACTCTGGTAATTGGGATCTCACTTCCCACCAGCAACAAGTTCTTTATTGCTATTTTTGAGGACTCGCTTAAATACAAATTTTCTTAGCCTGGATTCCACCCTGTAAGCAGAACATGAGACGAAGGATTGTACACAGGTGATTTACTTGCAAATGTGATCTTAGGGAGCAGCAGTAGGAGATAAGGGAGAGAACAAGGAAGAAAGGAAACGAGTACAAGGATGCTTTATTTAGTTGGCCACCCCAATGCACAATGGGTGCTCCATTCTGCCGGGACCTTCTGAAAAGCTTTATGAAATGCATCTCTAAACAGTTCTGCTCTGGGAATCAAAGCATCTGCCCATTGACTCCTTTAATCCATTGGTCAAGGGTAACCGTATGGGCTTTAGCTCCCTGTCATATCCTGATTGTGCATTCCTGAGTTCAAAGTAGATTCCTATGGACATTCCACACTGAAGCATCAGAGAAGCTCTATGGCAGGAAGGGACACATGCTGGATGTGGGCCCAAGGCAAAGCACCTGCGCAAACCTGGTGGAAGCCTGTGTAGGACTAGCCACTGTAGCAGTGGCTGGAGACAAAGGGGCACTTGGAGGGGTGCACGAGAGGAATGCAGTAGAACTTGGCACAGGGGAAACCTTTGATTAATACTAAACCAGAGAAAATTGCTAGTTGTCTATTTTAGCATATTTTCTGCCAATGAAGAAACTCAACAGCAAAACAATTACTGTATATTTGTCAAGCTGATTTTGGGGCCTACTGAATTAGCATCCATTTTAAAGTCCATTAGAACTGTTGAAGTGTGCTTTTAACAGATAGAGTCAGTAACAAGTAAAATACAAATTTATATACTTTGTAGTATAAATGGAAAAACATACTTAAGAAATCACCTTACTTGTAAATAAGACAGCTCTGTCTGGCAGCCTCCAAGCTTACTAATTTCATCTCTGACTGTTGCTGTCCAGGAGACATTTTGCAATGTGGAAACTGTGGCCACTTTACCCAGTATGACCATCACAGCTAATTACTTTCTCTGGGGCCTGGAAGCTGAGGACCTGGGTTCACATCTGGATTTACCAGCAGCTGGATTTGAGCAGGGAACAGCCTCTCTGAACTTTATTTTCCTCATCTGAAAAATGGGGAAAATAATCCCTGACTCAAAAAGTTCTTGTGAATAACACTAGAATAGAATATGTGTAAGATGCTTGGCACGGTGCCGGGCACAGTTACTTTAGGGTTTATCTGAGATAAAAAAGTTAATTATGAAACTTTGAATAGTGATTTATAGTTTATTTTACAAAGTACCTTCTAGCACTTCTGTGACTCAGTGTGAGAGTCAGTTATGATCCTTATTATTGACAGATACTTGGAAAAGTTGAATGACTTGACTAAGATCTTACAGTAAGTAACAGACAGGGCCAAGCGCTAGGATTCTGATTCTAAACCCAGTGTTCTTTCTGATGCTTCACACCAATCCCCACCTCCCCCAAGAAACCTTCCCCCATTGCTGTTCTCTTTCCAGAGACAGACAGTAAACAAATACCCAAACAAAAAAATACACAAGCATCAAAATGCTAGGTAGTGCATTGCTCTGAGGAAAAGGGAAGCAGGAAAAGCAGACACACTGTGGCTGAGGGAAGGGTGGGGAGGGAGGGCTCTCTGAGGAGGTGCCATTTGAGCAGAGCTAAATGAACTGAGCAAGCCAGACAGAATCCAGGGCGAGGGAATTCCGGGCAGAAGGCACAGCAAGCAAAAGCCTGGAGACAGGCCTGCGCCTGACGTTTTGGAGGAGGAGCCAGGATGCGGTGGTAACTGGAGTGGAGTTACTGGGCAGGGGAGTGGTGGGAAATGAGAATGGGGAGAGCTGCCAAATTGGAATGTTTTAGGCAGTGCTGAGAAATTCCAACTTTATTCTAAGTGTGATGGAGGCCACCTAAGATATTGCTTTTTATTTTTATTTTATTTTTTTCTTGAAACGGCGTCTCGCTCTGTCGCCCAGGCTGGAGTGCAGTGGCCGGATCTCGGCTCACTGTAAGCTCCGCCTCCCGGGTTCCCGCCATTCTCCTGCCTCAGCCTCCCGAGTAGCTGGGACTACAGGCGCCGCCACCTCGCCCGGCTAGTTTTTTGTATTTCTTAATAGAGACGGGGTTTCACTGGGTTAGCCAGGATGGTCTCGATCTCCTGACCTCGTGATCCGTCCGCCTCGGCCTCCCAAAGTGCTGGGATTACAGGCTTGAGCCACCGCGCCCGGCCTTTTTTTTTTTTCTTTTTTTTTAAAATGAAGACATTCTTACAAAGGTTCACTGTTGTGTGGGGAAGAGACCACAGAACGGCATGTGTAGGGAGGCAGGGAGGCCAGGTAGGAAGCGAGATCGTATTGAGAGATGGTGGAGGCCAGGGAGCAGGGGTTAGATCTCTCCCACTTGGAAGCGGCTGGGCCAGCTGGTGCCTTCAGTTCCATGGGGAGGAAGGTGTGCAGGCTGTGGCTTCCAGCATCACGCCATCTTCAGCAGCGGGAGTCAAGCACCTGCAGCGTCCACGGGTTCTGGCGCCGCTGGTGAGTGGCCACCTCCCCCACATGCCGACCGGCCCACAACGCAGGATACTCTCCTGCCTATTTCTCTTAACTCCTCTCTCACCCACACCTTCGGAGCCACTCTCTTCTGGCACAGAGCTCCCCTTTGTTTCCACCAATACCCCGCACCCGTCACTGCAGCAGGTCTTTACACTGGTTGCTCTTGCGTGCAAAGCTATGCGCAAATTTCATGTATTTCAAATATTTCATATTTCTGTTCATATTTCTCATCTCAAATGTGAGGTTGGTGCAAAAGAAATTGCGGTTTTGCCGTTACTTTCAATGACAAAAACTGCAATTCCTTTTGCACCAACTTCGTATCACTTCTTTGGAAACTTCTGATGATGCTACTTAAAACTGGCCCTCAAAGACGTTGTCGCTCACCTCACCGCCTTTTTTACAAAGATTTTAATCAAAATGTGACATTATTGTTATTCTTATCTACTGCTTAACTGTTTATCATCTATCACTAAATACACTCTGCATGAGTACGGGAAGCGAGCCCTCGCTGTCCTCTGTTGCAGCCACAGTGCCCAGGGCAGTGTAGGTATGCAATAAATGGAATGAAAGAATGAACAACTTCCGTCCTTTCTAAGACTACGGAGTGTCCCGAAAACCCCCAATATCAATCACGGCTAGTGTTTGATCTCTGAAACCTCAACCTCTGGTGAATATAAAGAGCTCTCTTACCTCCACTTGATTTCCAGGTACCCTTTGGATTCTCATGGCACGCCTACCCATTAGGCCCTCTCTGTACTGATGATGGCATACGTTAATTCGCATATGGAATTCAATCACGTGACCAAGCCAGAGCATGACACATCTTTTGGAAATTATGCCTCGATGCATGAAGTGGCCGTCACTTTGTTCAGCCTCAGGAGGTATTTGTTACACAAATCTCTTGTCAATTCGAGGTTATAAGCTTGACCATAGTGTTTTCCACTCAGCCTTTCACATTGCCAAGGTATTACTAGCATGTCTTGCTGGGTGGGGTGTACATGCCTGTAATCCCAGCCTTTTGGAAGGCTGTGGCGGGGGTACTGCTTAAGGCCAGGAGTCCAAGACCAGCCTGGGCAACACAGTGAGACCCCGATCTCTACAAAAAATAATTTTAAAAAAAATTAGCTGGGTGTGGTGGTGTGCACCTGTAGTCCTAGCTACTCAGGAACCTGAGGCAAGAGGATCACTTGAACCCAGAAGTTTGAGGTTACAGTGAACTACGATTGCACCATTGCACTCCAGCCTGGGTGACAGAGCAAGACCCTGTCTCTAAATACTACTACTACTACTACTACTACTAGCAATAATAAGCATGTCTTATATTTTGATTGCCCTAAATTTTTATCCATGAGTCCTATTTTTGTAGAATTTAACTGTAATTTTATTCATAGTCTTTCAAAAAAGTATATATTCTAACCCATTGCGTGCATTTAGTTCTTTTCAGCAAGTTAAACAAAAAAGAGGCAGTCCCATGTGTTATCATTTTAAAAGGGGGATGTATCTGGGTTTGAGAAACAAAGTAGACCTCCAGTATCTCTTTTTCTGCTGCAAAGACCAACTAATATTGAAATGCTCATTATTTAAGTCAGAGTAATTTTTGTGTTTCCCAAGGTTAATGAGAATCAGGAATTTATTTGTTAAGCGATAAATCTGGATTATGGTTAGCATCATGATTTTCAAGATTTTTTGCTTTTTAGGGAAGAACACTGAAAATGGCCTCTGTGCTTGGAGGGGTGTGTGTGTGTGTTTGAGATAGGGTCTCACTCTGTTGCCCAGGCTGGTCTTGAACTCCTGGGCTCAAGTGATCCTCCCACCTCAGTTTCCCGAAGTGCTGGGATTACAGGCATGAGTCATGGTGCCTGGCCATTGGGAATTTTTTTCAAAGCTGAAAGACAAAGGTAGAAGAACATATACGTAGATAGAAATACAAATAGGAGCACTGATAAATGTGAAGGAAGGAGGTCAGTATAAAGTAGGGGCTATTACCAGGTTGCAAGTATTTTGGAAAATGTCAACATAACTAATTTCCATATTTAAAAAGTATTCTACCATCAATTGCTCCTGTTCTTGAACTTAGATGTAGAGATAAAACACTTTCTAGGCCTGGCGCGGTGGCTCATGCCTGTAATCCCAGTACTTTGGGAGGCCGAGGTGGGTGGATCATTTGAGGTCAGGAGTTTGAGACCAGCCTGGCCAACATGGTGAAACCCAGTCTCTACTAAAAGTACAAAAACTAGCCGGGCGTGGTGGCACGCGCCTGTAATCCCAGCTACTGAGGAGGCTGAGGCAGGAGAACTGCTTGAGCCTGGGAGGTGGAGGTTGTGGTGATCTGAGATCGCGACCCTGCACTTCAATCTGGGCGACAGAGTGAGACCCTGTCTCAACAAAACAACAACAACAACAAACAAAACCCCAATATTTTCTAAACAAAAAAAAATAAGAGTTCTCTTTTGGACGTGTTCAGTTCGAGATACTATTTGACATCCAATAGAAAGTCATCCATTCATTCAGCACACTTTGATGAGCGCGGCTGTAGGGCACTCTTCTTCTAGTCATTGGGACGATTATAAATAAATAATTCCCTCCACACTTTCTTTTCTAGTGGGAGAGAAAAACCAGTAAACAAGCAGACACCTCAGCGATGCTCCGTGCTGTGCTGGAAAACCAAGCAGGTAGTACAAGGGAGGGAGAATGCTGGGGTGGGGAGGCAGGCAGGCTGTGATTTTTTTATTTTCCGAGGCAGAGTCTCCCTCTGTTGCCCAGGCTGGAGCAACCATCTTGGCTCACTGCAACCTCCACCTCCCGGGTTCAGGCAGTCCTCCTACCTCAGCCTCCCGAGTAGCTGGGATTACAGGTGCGTGCCACCACGCCTGGCTAGTTTTTATATTTTTAGCAGAGATGGGGTTTCACCATG
Organism: Papio anubis; assembly: GCF_008728515.1. NCBI lineage: Eukaryota > Metazoa > Chordata > Mammalia > Primates > Cercopithecidae > Papio > Papio anubis. Next base: position 5,748,190 of record NC_044990.1, on the reverse strand, counting down.
TCGGCCAGGCTGGTCTCGAACTCCTGACCTCAAGTGATCCACCTGCCTCAGCCTCCCAAAGTGCTGGGATTACAGGCATGAACCACCATGCCTGGCCTCAGGCTGTGATTTTTAAAGCAGAGAGGGACAGCCCTCTCTGAAGATGAGACTTGAGCAGACCCCAAAATGTTGCCAAGAAGCTGGCTGGGGAGAGCACTGGAGGCAGATGCAGACAGAACAGCAAGTGTGAAGGCCTTAAGACCAAACGTGCTTGGCATGCTTGCGCGTCAGCAAGGAGAGTGGCGGAGTGGGAGGGCAGCTACTGGGAGGAGAGGGACAGAGACTGGGACCAACCAGGGAAGGGAGGCCGGGTCACTAGCGACCCCTGGGTACAGCAGGGGAGTGACGTGACTGCAGAGTGATGTGACCTCCATGTCCAAGGCTCACTCAGGATGCTGTGTGAAGACCAGGAGAAGGGCGGAAGTTACCGGAACAGTCTTGGTAAGAAGCCTGTGCCTTGGTAGAGGGCGGTACAGTGTGGGTGGTGAGGACAGAGCAACTCAGGATATGTTTTCAAGGGACAGTTGGCAGGATGTGCATATGTCACAGATGTCCTGTGTGAGAGATGGTGGCAAGGCTGCCACCTGGCCTGGACAGCCAGAAGTGGGGGGTGCCCACCCCCTGGGCTCAAGTGCTCCTTCCGCCGCCTCTAGCTAGTTGAGTCTGTAGGAGGCAGTGGCTGGAGGCTGGAGTCACCTTTCTGGACATGGACAAATTCAGTCTAGATAATATGTCGGAATGAGTCAGACAGGACAGGGAGGCCTGGATTAGAAGTCTGGGAATTATCTTCCTATTAAAGTCACAAGCCTGGATGGCAGCACCCAGGGCACACGTGTAGATGGAGAAGCCAGGTCTGAGATGGAACAGGACCCGAGGGGAGCTTCCATTCCACTGGGAAGACACAGAAAATTGGCAAGCAGATGTCATCAGTCAGGTCTAAGTGTTATGTAGAAAAATAAAGCCAGGGAGGGAATTGAGGATGCTGGCAGGCACGTGGATGTGGATGGTACTCGTCATAGATGCAAGTAAATGCAGGAACCTGGTGCTCAGGGAGAAAGGCAGCTGGACGTGCACTCAATGGTCACCTCCATGTTTAATGACAGGAGAGGAGATGGGGCAGGATCACTCAGGGAATGGGGACAGAGAGAAACAAACATCTGAGACTTGAGCCTTCAGGCTCTTGGACCATTAAGAATGGAACAGTCCACTCTAGAATGGGTTTCGCTTTTGGAAATTCACATAGGAAACTCATGTCAGTGGGGTAGCCCTCCCTCTAAGCCACTTTGCTGCTAATGTTTGCTCAGTGTTTAGACCAGCCTGAAGGTGAGTGACCCTAGGGCTGTTTTTTTTAAACATATATTCCTCAGACCACTACATCAGAACCAACTCAAGAGCTTGTTAAAAATGAAGTTTTCACATTCCATCCTAACTCTAACCTCTGGGACTAGATACTGAAGGGCAGAAAAACACTCCTGAGGATTCTCCTCTCCACTAAGCTTGAAAAACCTCAGCTTTAACAGCAGAAAGAAAAATTAGAAAACAATGAGAATGGACAGGAAATAAGAAGGCACAGTGAGAGGTAAAATTTATAGAAATTTTACCTGGGTGCAGTAGCTCATGCCTGTAATCCCAGCACTTTGGGAGGCCGAGACAGACAGATCACTTGACGTCAGGCGTTGAGAGATAAGTCTGGCCAACATGGTGAAACCGTCTCTAATAAAAACACAAAAATTAGCCGGGCATGTTGGTGGGCACCTGTAATCCCAGATACTTGGGAGGCTGAGGCAGGAGAATCTCTTGAACCCGGGAGACCGAGAATGCAGTGAGTGGATATCGCGCCACTGCACTCCAGCCTGGGTAACAGAGTGAGACTGTCGAAAGAAAGGAAAGAAAGAGAGAAAGAAGGAAAGGAAGAAAGGAAGGAAGAAAGAAAAGGAAGGAAGGAAGACAGGAAGGAAGGAAGGAAGAAGGAAGGAAGGAAGAAAGGAAGAAAAGGAAGGAAGGAAGCAAGGAAGGAAAGAAGAAGGAGGGAAGGAAGGAGGGAAGGAAGGAAGGAGGGAAGGAAGGAAGGGAAGGGAAGGAAGGGAAGGGAAGGGAAGGAAGGGAAGGGAAGGAAGGGAAGGGAAGGAAGGGAAGGGAGGGAAGGGAGGGAAGGGAGGGAAGGGAAGGAAGGGAAGGAAGGGAAGGGAAGGAAAGGAAGGAAGGAAGGAAGGAAGGAAAGGAAGGAAGGAAGAAAGAGAAAAAGAGAAAGAAGAAAAGAAAACCCAAACCAAACTATGGAAGGTGGGGAGCTCCCGAGGGCTCACGAGGTGAACTCATAACCAGATCCACACATCCTGAGAATGCGTTGGGGCAGGAGGACTTAAAATGGAAACATGAATTCAGCTCCTAGAAATGACCACTACTGTATTGTCAGGCCTATAAGGACAGAGATTCCTCAGTTATTTATTTTGTTCTAGAATGTTTTTATATCATTGAGTTGGGTTTTTAAGAAAAAATGTTAGTTTTTTCCCTAATCTTCTGTATTTTCTAGAGGAGGAAAACGGAGTATTAGGGATATAACAGTCAAATCCTCAGTACCACACAGAATAGGAATTATTCCAGCAACTGAAGGCTCACCAATAACATCTTCCAATTAGAAAGGTGCCTGTGTTTCATGTCGTACATTATGGTACCGAGTGTAACAGGAAAAAGGATCCATATCTAAGACTCAAGTCAGTACTCCATTATGGAGACAGACACCCAGATAACGTTAATGAAAAGTGAAGAGATTTCTTCAGAGGCTACTTGTTAACACACATTTTAAAATTAAAACAAAAACCCTTTGTACATATAAAAAATACAGCTGACTCCACGTTTTGATTTATGAAAAATAAATTTATTACTTAACACCTTGTTTTTAACAATGTTCAATTATTTTTTATTCAGAATACTTGTGTCATTCATGTAAAATAGTTTGATACAGTACATTGTATGTTATAGGTTTTTTTTTTCCTCAAAAATTCTAAGGCTCTCCTACTCCTTCTCCTTTGCTGAAGTAAGGGCACCCTAAACAACGTGCGAACAAGTTTTCAAAAGGAAAATGAACTGAACAAAATTTTAATAGCACTACACCAACCAGCTTTAAAATCAGGACGAAAATATTTGAATTGGATGCCGCACCTTTTTAAGGAAGTTATCATTCATGCTTTTTTCATCTTAAAGCATGCTCACAAATCAGCAACACCAACAGGAAAAATAAAACACTGTCTATGACAATCATTTTAGTTTGTTTGCTGAACCAAACAGGTTTATATCAATGACAACATATTTAATTACTATCAAATAGCAGCTTTAATACCAGTCAAGTCATAGATTGAAAATGAAAACAAACTTAGAAGTTGGAAGTTAATCTTTGGGAGTTTTGAAACCTTTCTGGAAAAACTATGTGGCTTTTTGTACTTTCAAAAAAATCCAAGCCATGTTCTTGGTCAGAAAACACTGATTAATGTAGAAAATGAATCAGCCCACTGATAAGACACTAAAAAGAAAGGTGTACCAAAATAATCTCATTTTGAGTCTTGGTTATTTCGTTAAGATATACTGTATGTTTCAAGTACCAGTTAAACTTTGTGTCTGTGTGTGTACTATTGGTCAGATAATGTTGTTACACTGAAAAAATTCACCACATACAAAGACAAATGCTTGCCCCTAGCACATTCACAGCTTCAACTGCTACAGACTGTCACTGAAAAAAATGCATTGGTCAGTCTGAACCATGTCAAGTAAACTATGGAAGTAGCAAATCCACAACACAAACTGTGCTAGCACTTTCTTTTCAAGTCTAACTCCAAAATAGGTACAACTTGGAAGCCACTACCCCAATCTGTGTGAAAAGTGGTGGAACTTGGCTACTGGACATTTTGAAGATGTGGTTGTACAGTACATTCTCATGGCCCATACCAGGTTCCCGCGGAGAGCTGCACAGTCAGCCCTGCAGCATTCGCAACAGTGCATGGACAAGATTCCGATGCAGCTCAGTACCGATGTGTCTGATGTGAGTACTGTGGAGGCTGCTGGGAGGTAGCTGAGTATCCCATGCTGCTCTGCGGCTGTGATGTGCTTGGTCCAGGGTTGGGATAGGCAGCATGTGGATTGGAACGCTGGAGAGGAGATGAGGGAGAAATGTGATTCAGGTGCTTCTAGGGGAAAGTCAATCCCAAGCAGCAAAACTTATATGTGACTGAAGAGTCAATATGTTTCAAGGAAGAAAGGATGTACAGGTTTTGTGCTGCGTACGAACTTCATAATGAAAGACAAAAGCCCCAAATATTTTAACATCCTCTTCTCTTGAGGAAGGTCAGAAATATTGCTAGTAAATAATATTAGGCCTAGGTTTATTACTATGCTGTGCAAATACATTTTTTTCTATAGGAGTAACCCCTTTTTATGCTGTTTTGTATCTACTTGGTAAATTTGCTTGAGATGTTTACATGGGAACTTGATGTATACATAAATAATTTAAAGCTTATTTATACGCTTTCTTCAGTAGAAAACTCCCCCCAACACACATGACTAAAGAATAAAAATGAATATGATAGGAGAAGGTATCACAGAATCCATTTCTTTGGCATTAATACATTTTTATGCCCTTTAAACTACTATTTTTTCTTTTGAGGCAGGTGCCACTCTATCACCCAGGCTGGAGTGTAATGGTATAATCATTGCTAGGATTATAGGTATGCACCTCCATGCTCAGCTCATTTTTTCAAATTTTTTTGTAGGAACAGGGTCAGGCTATGTTGCCCACGTTAATTTCAAACTCCTGGCCTCAAGTGATCCTCCCCCTCAGCCTTCTAAATCACTGGGATTACAGGCAGGAGTCACGGTGCCTGGCCCATTTAAACTACTGAATCTTATTCTCTGCTACAAGTTTATATACAAAAGTAAAAATATAACCACAGACATTTAAGAAGGATGGTATTCTCAATTCTAAAATGGCACAAACAGAATGTGATGGTTTGGGGTTCTCTAATTTTGATCTGTTAGATTATTATTCCCATTCTCACACCTCTCTCTCATACTATTTGCTCCCAAGACAAACACTATAAGATTAACCAAAACTGGGCCGGGCGCTGTGGTCCACGCCTGTAATCCCAGCACTTTGGGAGGCCGAGGCGGGTGGATCACAAGGTCATGAGATTGAGACCATCCTGGCTAACACAGTGAAACCCCATCTCTACTAAAAATACAAAAAATGAGCCAGGTGTGGTGGCGGGCACCTGTAGTCCCAGCTGCTGGGAAGCCTGAGTCAGGAGAATGGCGTGAACCTGGGAGGCGGAGCTTGCAGTGAAACACGATCGCACCGCTGCACTCCAGCTACCAAAACTTATTAAATATGCTTTCAAAGAGAGAAGTAATAAGTCATATAATTCCAAATTCTGCCAATCCTAGCGAAGGTAACATTTTTAAAAAGAGTGGACACATGCAATTATAGTCAGAAATACTATTTTAAAAATCATCCACAAAAAACAACCACAGCAATCCAACAAAGCAGCACGGCGTCACTTTCTCGGCTCCAGAAGCCAAGGTCAGAGCACTGCTCTGCGTCATTCTAAGGACGCCATCACCTTAGTGTGCAAACACATTCGTGAGCCAAGAGAGATGCACTCTTCCCATCTGGAAAGGGAGAAAAGGATACTGGAACCAACAACTCCCACAGCTGTCTGCCCCTGGTGTCCTTGTTTAGCTAACTGGAAGAGAATTACAACTCATAACAGCAATGATTTCCATGGTGTGATGGGCTGGACTTCTCCCCTAACCAAAGGAAAGAGTTAATACCTAATTCTGAAAGTACAGTAACGAGCACTCGGGACCTTATCAGTTTAATAACATCTCTTTCTCTTGTGTGTGTGTATGTAAATAATTCTAATTGGTCAAATTTTCAGTATCCTTCCCACACTGAAACCTAGTGTAGTTGGGAATATGGTTAGAATAAGCAGAAGAGAAGAGGAGGCGGTATACAATATTCAAAGAAGGTCTTTCCACAACGTAACTGACAATGCCATGATAGGATCCCTATCGGCAACATAACAGCCTTTGTGGTCAGATCAAAGTATGAGTCCTGCATCTACAGCTGGCTTGCTGGGGATCCATGTGAAAGTTATTTAACCTCTACAAGCCTCAGTTTCCTGAAATGGCTACAACACTTAACCTCCCAGAATTATCTCATTTAATCCTTACTAGAGCTTCACATTGATCATTATCCACAGTCTCAAATGGAAATTGAGAACATCTGAATCACTTACTCAAGGATCCAGAGAAATGACCAGACTGGGATCTGAAAGCCTATGTTCTTAATCACTGTGGAATACTGTTCCAAAACAATAGATATCAAGCTCCTACCATAAGCCAGGTGTCAAGACACTTCATGTCTAATCTGACAACAGCTGCAAGTTAGGTTTTACTAGTTTCATTTTACAGATTAAAAAAAGCCAGGAGATGATATCCTGCTTGTCCAAGGTCACACAGTTAATAAATGGCATAATCTGTATTTGATCATTCCAAGTCCGGTTCAAAAGTCTAACCCCTTGCTACCATACCACTGTCAGGACTTTTCCATGCCAATAACATTTCATGTTGATGTATTTCCCTGGGTATACAGACCAGTATTTCTCAAATCACATTTTCCCACAATCATAAACCCATATGTAATCGCTGACATGCAAAAATGAACTTGGAATACCTGATAGTCTGAGGTCATGATAAGTCCACCTGAGGTAGTGGTAGGAGGAACAACTCTCACTTTCTTCAATGGGGGTCCCTGTGTGTGACTGCTGTCTTGATTCCCTGGGTGGCCAGTTCCATTCGTGTGGTTATTGCCCTGCTGCTGCTGCTGGTTCTTCTCAATTGGTTCAACAGAAAAAGTTCAGCTCAGAGGGAGAACAAAATACACCCACAACGGAAAACGTTATGGAGGCATTCACGAAACAAGAAGCTGCCAACAGTACTTTAATACTTACTTTGTCTCCTTTGTCATCAGGTTCTTCTTCCGTTAAAAATTCTCGTTTTGGGTAAGGGATTTGACAACCGGCAAAAACGCTGATCATAAGAAAAAGAGAAAAACCATTTCTGGTACACTAATCAATATTCCAAATGCTTCATTTAGGAAATTCTCATTTTAATCTTTTTAAGATGAACTTTGTCTCCGTATTTGCAAATATAAGCACCTTTCATGCAACTGTGACAAAACGAATCTTTTCTTTGTAACTAGTAATAGTACAGCAGGCTACTCGAAGACTCGAGCTGCATACAAATGATCAATAATCATCGAGGATGATTCAGCTGTCTTCTTTTATCCCAGCATTACTCCTCTATCACTCCAGCCAAAATACAGATTCCAGCTGAAACATGTGTCACCATTCAAAGACAATTTTTGTTTTGCCCTTCCTACCACATTTATTAATAAAAGATGGTATAGGGAACACATTTGGGAATGATATTTGCAATTTTGGAACATGAAACTGTAACTGCAGACAGTAAGGAGCTACAGCATGCAGAACCAGCCTGTCACTGAAGAGCTGGATCACTGCTGACACTAACGCAATCAGCATCTCATAAAGCCAGAGGTGAACGGGAACGCCTCTTCCCCGGAAAGCCCCAAGTGACACTAATCAACAAAGCTCATTTCTGCTTGTCATAAAGGATTTCCTTGGGTTCCCATGTAAAAGGAGGAGCAACTTAGAGCTGACAACCAGAAGAAAGCACACTCCAAAAACTCCAGGTTGGTGAGTTAACTAGGCCACTTACTCTGATGTAGGAAGTGGGTCTTCTAAGAAATAGGGATCCTGCATAGCCTGTTCTGAGGTAATTCGCTTTATTGGGTCCATGGTAAGCAACTTCTGAAGCTGAAATCACAAATCATAAAAACATGACTATATTGCTTCTCACATTTATCTTTCAGCACATATATGAAGGGGATATATATTTTTTGGTGAATAACATCACAATTTGGAAAATATTTATTCCCCCAAATTAACAACAAAACTCCTAGTTGTTAAATTTAATGTAGTAATTCACACTTCAGTCATTCCAGTAATCATAATCTCACTTGTTTTACTCTTGCTTATGTTCTCTGACTAAACAAATGATACCCCCTCCCATTATCTAAATTGCTTTATCCAGTTTAGAACAGGACCAAACTTCATGTATTTTCTCTGCTTTTCCTATTAAGATAAAAAAGCTGCTGTTACACACATAATACACTAACACATGTAGCGATTCATATTTAGATCTGTTAATTAAAACTGAATTAAATAAAAAAGTCAATCTCCCCATTACACCAGGCACATTTCAAGAGCCGAATGTGGCTCGTGGCTATGCTGCTGCGCCATGCGGATCATCACAGAAAGTTGTACTGTGCGGTGCTGTTCTAGTCTAAATAAAAACGGTGATACACAACTTATAAAGTACAGAGTTGTATGGTGAGACTCTGACAGTCGACTACTCCCTTCAAATCTCGACTCAACATTTATCAGCTGCATGACATTGGATAAGTTACTTAATATTTTTGTTACTTCATTTGTCAAATGGAGATTAAAAATAGTGCCTATTATCACAGGCTGTTTTCAGGATTAAATGAGTTCATATACGGAGAGCAATTATAATGGTGCCTAGCATAAAGAAAGTACTATGTAAGTGCTTGCTGTTGTTATTGCTGCTATAAATGCCATGCTAACGTGAAGATTCAGTATTTTTTAGTTAAAACATAGTTCATTCAACTGGATTCTAATACGTGGTCTCTTCGTTTATACTCTGATCCAATGCAGTGGCTTTCAGACTTTACGATGCATCAGAATCACCTGGAGAACTTCTTAAAATAGACTGCTGGGCCCTCCTCACAGAGCTTCTGATTGGTAGATGTGAGTAGGAGCCAAAAGCCTGCATTTCCAACATGGCCCTACATGATGCTACGCTGCTGGACTGAGACTGCACTTTGAAAACCAATGAACCAACAGACACATTAAGACTTAAAAGAGAGGCCAGGCGTGGTGGCTCACACATGTAATCCCAGAACGTTGGGAGGTCAAGGTGGGCGGATCACCTGAGGTCCGGAGTTCAAACCAGCCTGGTCAACATGGTGAAACCCCATCTCTACTAATACAAAAATTAGCTGGGTGTGGTGGTAGGTGCCTGTAATCCCAGCTACTTGGGAGGCTGAGGCAGGAGAATTGCTTGAACCTGGGAGGCAGAGGTTGCAGTGAGCCAAGATCATGCCACTGCACTCCAGCCTGGTGACAGAATGAAACTGTTTCAACAACAACAACAAAAAAGACTTAAAGATGACAAATTTTAGAGGATAAAGAGACACTTTTTTTTTTTTTTTTTGAGAGTCTTGCTTTGTTGCCAGGCCAGAGTGCAGTGGCACGATCTAGGCTCACTGCAACCTCCACCTCCTGGGTTCAAGTGATTCTCCTGCCTCAGCCTCCCGAGTAGCTGGGACTACAGGCACACACCACCACACCCAGCTACTTTTTGTATTTTTAGGAGTTTCACCATGTTGGCCAGGATGGTCTCCATCTCCTGACCTTGTGATCCACCCACCCTGGCCTCCCAAAGTGCTGGGATTACAGGCGTGAGCCACCACACCCAGCTGACACAACATATTTTAAGATGCAAATAAAATGCTAGAATGGTGAGATTAAAATTTAACTTTAATTATCTGGTATTTCAGAGAAAGCACAATTTTATTTTTAGGGTTGAAAGGAAAGGCCTGAATTTGCTATTTAAAATACCCGACAGTTTTAATGGAATTATAATAGGGCTTTCCTAGGGGACTACTCAAGATTACCTCCAATTAAGATGGGTCAGCCTTGTAAAAACAAGCACATAAGCTACAAGGAAGTATATCTCTAGAGTTTTAGTGGTGATGGTAGGCAGAGTCATCTTAGACTATAATGAGTAGCAGGGAATCAAGGAGAAGAATAATTCCCCTAAGTCATGACTTCTAATCTTCTGCCATTATCATTATTTTATTAGAATCAGTAAGTCCATAATTTTGAAGGATCTAACTTAAACCTCTAATTTGGGTCCTACTGTAAGTACATTATAATAAACCATTATTTGGATAATACATTGTGTGCTAATATGACAGGTTAAGGATGACTTTTTAAATTGCTGTTAAGATATGAAATATATGATATAAAATGTGAACTGATATAATAGTAATCAGAAAATACAGAAGGAGAAGCAGTAGAAAGAGAAGAAAAAGGAGAAACAAAAGAAGAACAGAAGAAATGTTTGCCAAGTGGCCTGGTTGCAATAAAGGAAAGTTTAACCTCTTCAAGGTGAAAGAATTCTCATTTAAGAACTTAGGAATAAGGATTAAAAGAATTTCAAGTCAAGCAAAATACAACCTGCTTCCCCAAACTCCCCTTTTATGTTATAAACCTTTTCTGAAAACATAAAACTGAAAAACATTTTTAATTATTATGCTGTAAAAATGGAAACTTTATTGTACACAAAGTTGGTAATGGCTGAATATAATTTCATCACAAATTACCTTGTTAGTGCACGGATTCAATTAGATTCTAGGTTAAATCATTTTTCCATTACACACTAATAAATATGGCATCTATCACATTCTTCCAGAAAAATCAAATGGCACATATAATTGCTGAAGGACTGTTAACATTTAAGGTTATAAGAGGTATTTTGGAAGTTAACTTTGTAAACAGTCTTTCAAAGAGCTGAAATACAAAACAATCTATCAATGGTGAGAAGTATTTTCTTCTTGATACTTCTCTGAAACTTTTAAAATTTTAAAGTAACAGATGAAAAACAATACACGTAATTTTATAAATGTTTTGACAGATTTGTTCCCATCACTATCTTTAGAAAATCTAACATGACCAAACGTTAGTCTGTCAAACCATGATATGAGTCTGGAAAAGCAAATATTTTATTGTCTTTATTGGTATGCACTAACAAGCTCTCTGCCATTTACCATGAAAGCACTCTGCGTGCTAGCTAAGTAACTATCTAAATTGATCCAAAAAAGCCTCAGTTGGGCCAGTCAATTAAGGAAAAAATGCATTTCATTAATACTGTTTATCTAAAGCTTACCAAGTGGAATGCTTTACTATCTGGTTTAACTTTATGTTTTTCCATATACTTGATAAGGCTGCAGTTGGTATACCTGAAAGAGAAATACTATGAAATAGCTATATTAGACTTGAGGTTAACTTTACATTGGCTAAAGTTCTTCTGATAAGAATTATTTTGATCATAACTGATATACAATATATACTGAAGAGTACGAGCATAAAAGGAGTAGAATTAAATCAGTTTTGTATTTCATTCAATATCCACAATGGTCACTTTTGAAAGGATACCAATGATTAAATGTAAGACGATTTCATGAATAACAGACACTAAACAGCTTTTTCTTAATATGAATTATACTTTAACAATTATTTTAAATAACATCTGGGTCAAAAGTTTAATTCAGCCTTACCAATAAGTGTAAAATACTTTTGTCATAGGTATATAAATGAAACTCTCCCAGTCCCTGATTTTGCATTGTAAACAGGTGAAATATTCATTCTTCGCTGTTAAAAATTGTTTAAAATTACTGTCACCTAGATTGGTAAGCAAGTGGCTATTAGCAAAGTGTATTTATTTAGACTCTTATTGATTCAGCTGTGATACTTCTAATGTCTAGCTTCCAAAAAGTAGTAAATATGGAAAGAAATGAATTTGTTTTATATCCAAATCAGCTGCTAATATTAGTTACTTTTGTATATAATCATTTAAGCATCTTAAGAAATAAAGACTGTCATCATGAAAAATATTTATTAGAGTAAATAAGTAAAATTATTTATTAGCATAATCTTATTTTATTATGATGAATATTCAGTCTTATACTGAGTATTCTGGTAAAGCAAAAATTGACAAGGGGTCTTTTTTTTTTTTCAACTTACGTATTTCTTCTGAAATCTTTCATTAATGTTGAATGTTCAGGCATCTTTTTTATATCTTCCCAATCTTTATCTGTGAAATACATTGATAAATTTTTATGTTGCCTAAGTTCCTATTCTTGAGAATTTTTATATTACCACATTCATTACACTTCCTATACATTCAAACCCCATAAAAAAAAGCTGTCTTCAAATAAATGTTCAGCAACAGTAAACATCTTCAACTGTAAACATAATTCCTTATCCCTTGTATGACTTTAGATATCTGTTTATCTTTTTAAATTTCAAACTGCAAACTTTCTGTATGTTTTACTATAAGCTGCCTCAATTTCTGTCACTAGAGAAGAATAAGTTATAAATATTTCTATTTATCTTATTAAATGTCCTATTTCTATTAGTAAAACTGCTTATTTTCCCTTTTCTACCAAATTTCTTGGTTGAATCGGCAATTAATTTCTTCAATGAGAAATCTAAGATCTTCCCCTCAGTGGCTTTAAACTGTATTTCTTTTTATGATACAGCCCTCCTTTCACCTTATTAAATATATTTCTTTACATAAGCAATCAATGTAAGTGGTAATAACTATTTGCAGAATAGGGTAGGATATAATTAGTATATTAATGTCTGCTGGTACCTTGGCTAGTCTCAGTAACATTACCCAAAACAACCTCAGTTCCTAAATACATTAAGTACAAAACGTTTCAGCTACTTTTGCTGGCATCAGAGTTGCTCAAACAATACATGCTACATAATTTGTTTTCTCCATCACTGTCAATGGGTTTTCCTGAGAGTCTACTAGGTGCACAGGACTGTCAGGGGCAGCTTAATAGCACCTTTAGTTTTTTTTTTTTTTTTTTGTAGACGGAGTTTTGCTCTTGTTAACAGCCCAGGCTGGAGTGCAATGGTGCGATCTCGGCTCACCCCAACCTCTGCCTCCCGGGTTCAAGCGATTCTTCTGCCTCAGCCTCCCGAGTAGCTGGGATTACAGGCATGCGCCACCATGCCCAGCTAATTTTGTATTTTTACTACAGACAGGGTTTCTCCATGTTGGTCAGGCTGGTCTCAAACTCCCAACCTTAGGTGATCTGCCCACCTCGGCCTCCCAAAACCTTTAGCTTTTAAATGGCCTTCAGCGGCTTGCTTTTCTTTGAACTTACTTGTAAAAATATTTGGCAACTATCTTCCAAAGATATCACATATTGGAAACTAAACATACACTTACAATCCTAAATGGAATTTTCTCCTTAACTATTTCCTTGCTCCAATTTCTCTATCTTATCGACTTCTCAAGCTAGAAATCTTAAGATAATCTTTTAGTTTTCCCTTGCTTATACACTTCCTATAAAACATTTCCATCTGCCCTTTTTTCTCCATCCTTATTATCACTCTCACTTGATGTCTGCAGCACTGCTACAGCTGGTTTCTGATTTCGCTTACCTCTTTTTAACTGAGTTTTACCTACCACCACCTTACTAATCTTTCTAAAATGTAGCATAAATCATGTCTCTAGTACTGAAGAACTTATCATGGATTCTCATTCTTTGGCTATCAAATCTAACCTCTGCTGCCTGCTTTCCAAGCTTCCTTATAAACCACCCTAACCTCTGAAATACACATTAAGAGTCGCTGATAGATGTCCTCACTCCATATATTCCCTCACAGAAGCTATGCCTTTCTCATGGGCTCAGAAATGGTGGACACATTCAGAAGCAGGAAGAAAAGAGAATTCTTCTGTCTCTACTCAAACCACACCTACTTTTTAAACATTCTACATATAGCAGTACAATGTAAACTCCAAGAGGGCAATAATCCTGTCTGTTACATCATCAGTAACTTTTTACTTAAGACAGTGCCTGGCACATGGCAGGTACTTGATAAATATTCACTGAATAAATAAAATTCCTATCACAACAGAGGTCTTCTTCAAACTGGTGACCAATTTTGGAGAAAGGCAGTATCTGTGTAGTTATTCTGCATTTACTGATAATTAACACCCTTACAAGGGAATGTAGAATTAAAAGTCTCAGGTATTATCTCTATTAGTCTTGAGTTAAGTACTTGACTAGCCAAAATTTAGGTGTTCTAAACAAATTCTCATTATTCTGGACCTCTGAGCAGTTTCTGGTGATCACTGTTCTCTAGTATAACTAGGGATTGAGATACAGCTGGAGAGATCTAATGCCAGGGATGGGATACATGTAAACCATCTCTGTGTTGCAAAACAGCAGGCCAACTCACCATGGAGTACTACGACTCTCACTCACATTGTGACTGTTCTGAGAAGACGTAAATGCTATTATTCAATATAATGTGATTCTGTATAGTGCCCTAAATAGAAATAAGGCTCAAAATAGTGGCAGTATTATATGTGCTGCTAGAAAAAATTTTCTACTACTGAATTCATTTATAGTTTCCACTATAAATGAGCTAAGGTACCTTTCTAATACAGATATTGCAAATATTTTATCATTTCACATATCAAACAACAAAACAAAAAAGCAAAACAAGATGAAACAAAAATACAGTCCTTAAATTCAGGAAAACCATAAATATGTTCATGCCAATATGTAAACTCTACAGATTTTGCTGTTTCTACAGATCTTTGATAAATGCAAGTCAAAAAGCAAAGACTCGAGTAAGAGTAGCTTCCATCAGCTAAAAATATATACCTCTCCAATGAAGACATCTAAATTCAAACAACAGTGATTTAAAAACAAAAACAAAAACGAATAATGTGTACCTGCAGGAAATCCCATTACATTGAATATTCTGTCCAGCTGGTCATGGTGATAAGGATTACTAGTTTTGATGTCCTCTTGTCGACAGTGAAATATTGGTTCTGACGTTAGTAGTTCTGCAAATATACACCCTATAGCCCAAATATCTTCAAAACAAAAAGAAAAAAAAAAAAAAAAGAAAAAAAGGCAAGGAAAAAAGAAAAAGAAAGGTGGAAAATAAAGTGGTTCTTTCCAAAAGAAAATGCAATTTTATTTTCTTGGGGAGTGTCTTCTTTCTTTCCCTAATAACTCATATTAATTCCTAAGCAATTATAATTACTAAATACCACGAAACATTATTGTAAGTATATATTCCCATGCCATCTACCCCAGTTTTTCATTTTGTATACCTCCACATCACCCAAATGGTTTCACTCTAAGCCCAATTAAATGTACTGGCTGGATTTTGGTAAGTTTTCAATGTCCCAGATGATACCTTTTCTGTGAACTACAGTAAAGCTGCATATGGAGCATCGAACTACAACCAAAGCAAACCAAACAAAAACAAACGGAAAACCCAAACAGTATTTGAAATTGGGCACTCGCCTAACACAATCGGCATAAATTCTTGTGATAAAATATTTTTTATTTACTTGCTAATTTGCAAAGTCTAATAATTACCCTCTCATGTTAGCACTAATGAGTAAGGTGGTATTCCACCAAGAGACAATGCCCAACCTCAAAAAGTCTAAGAACTAACAGCATTTCTATTTTAACAAAGTTTTTCTTTCAAAGTGGTTCTTGATGCCATAAGCAGTGTCAGATTTTGCAAATTTAATATTTAATACGTAGGACAGGAAACAAAAGCAAAATATTACTGTTAACGTGGATTATAAATTCGGCTGGGTGTGGTGGCTCATGCCTGTAATCCCAGCACTTTGGGAGGCTGAGGCGGATGGATCACGAGGTCAGCAAATCAAGACCAGCCTGGCCAACATGGTTAAACCCCATCTCTACTAAAAATACAAAAATTAGCCGGGCATGGTGGCATGTGGCTATAGTCCCAGCTATTCGGGAGCCTGAGGCAGGAGAACTGCTTGAACCGGGAGGCAGAGGCTGCAGTGAGCTGAGATTGCGCCACTGCACCCTAGCCTGGGCGACAAAGCAAGACTCTGTCTCAAAAAAAAAGCGGGGGGTTATAAATTCAAATGAATTATTGACAAAAGCCAGGCAAATGGGTTTCTCTGTACACAACAAAGTGAATTCCTTTCATTCACAAGATACAGATTTACTTTCATTCATATTAACTTTGTACTCTATTTGCCAATTTAGAATTTAAAGCTGAAAATATTTCATTTCTACTCTTAACAAATCCTACACTAAGTACAGTGGTGTGCATATAGCAGACCCTCAACATATAGTTTTTGACTGACCTAACCAATACCTGTGACAAATATAAATAACCAAAGGGGACAAATAAAAATTACTATTTTATCAAAGCTGATTGTTCAGATATGTTAATAACTGTCACTTAAACAGGAAATAAGGAAAAAAACCTAAAATGAGAATTCCTAAATTCCAAAACTGGAATAGAGATATTTAATTCAATATAAAATTACACACATTTACATTTCAAAGTAACAAGTTAATCATCTATTTACTTAAAGATTCACACTGACTGCAGCAAGTGATTTTAAAAAACGACATCATATTTACATATCAGACAACCAAGCCTAGCCAATATCACCATATGGAAAAGTCTCATCAAGAAACATAGGCCAACCTATTTTGTTTTTGGCATCAAAAGGTATATGGGGAAATTAATTATTTTGTGATTATTCTTTTTACATGGGTACCCCCTATAGATCTAACCTTTGATAATCAACAGCCACATAGGCAGCTAAGTAGGATCATAAAAAGATGATGGATGGCTTTGCATGTTTAAAATTCTACTTACAGCACACCCAATAAACACGGTAACAATTCATCTGGTTATTAAAAATTCCAAAGAAGAAAATATGTAAAGGAAGATGAAAGGTAAGTAGTGTAGCCATAATTAAAGCTATACTGCTCTTAGCTGAGCATACTCGCATATGCCTGTTGTCCCAGCTACTCAGGAGGCTGAGGCGGGAGGATTGCTTGAGCCCAGGAGTTTGATTCCAGCCTAGACAACATAACAAGACCCCATTTCACAGGAAAAATGTACGCAAAGCTACATTGCTTTTTAAAGAAAAAGTCCGGTCATCAGGAAAAATAGTTTATTGAACCTTAACTCCCTCCCATCCAGTAACTCTTCTTTCTTTGTATCTGCTATTCTCTCTCACCTTTATCCATCTTACCATTCTTCCTTTCTTCAAAATCCTGATCCATACATTAATCATGAACTTTGAGTCAGCTGATCCAAGGCTATTATTTCAGATAAATTTCTAATTCTTGTAAATAAGTTTCTTTTTCCTACCTCGTCTTTTTTTTTTTTTCCCCCAGATTGTGCCCAATTCATGGGAAGTCTCTTTAGTGTTCACCTGACTGCCAAACTCCTTACAAAATGGCTTTCCCAATTAAAAACATACATTTCACCTACTTCTCAAAATGTATGATGCTCATAGGTAGTCACTGGGCTAAGCAGGCAAAAGAAACAGTAGGAATTGGCATGCTATACAGACCAAATTTGGGAGGAGAAAAAGAATTTGCTCAATAATATTTGAATCAGCAAGTGTAGTAATAGTAAGCTTCTTGTTTTGATAAAAGGGAAGAGATTCTCATTTTCTCTATTTAAATGTATATTTCCCACTTAGCAGAATGCCTCACATTTAGTGACTATTCAGCTATTTGAGGACAAACACCTGAGCTTAAAAGGCCATACTTTAGTAAGACTTTTTTTTTTTTAAATTTTTAAAATTATTTTTATTTTTTGAGACAGAGTCTCACTCTGTCGCCCAGGCTGGAGTGCAGTGGCTCACTGCAAGCTCCGCCTCCCGGGTTCACGCCATTCTCCTGCCTCAGCCTCCCGAGTAGCTGGGACTACAGGTGTCTGCCACCACGCCCGGCTAAGTTTTTTGTATTTTTGGTACAGACGAGGTTTCACCATGGTCTCGATCTCCTGACCTCGTGATCCACCCGCCTCCGCCTCCCGAAGTGCTGGGATTACAGGTGTGAGCCACCGTGCCCGGCAGTAAGACTTTTAAGACTACTTTAGTGGCACTGAATTAGAGATTGACATCCCTTTTTTAGCCTTCTCCCCAAAGTAAATCAGACCAAAAAAAACAAAAAACAAAACGCTCAAAAGTGAATTAAACTTTGTTCCTGGGATTACAATGTTTACTAACCTATTATTTCCTCTCTTTGGTTTAGTGACTCAGCTTGCAGTTCTGCACAACAGAATAAACGACCACAGCACTACAATCTGTCTGTAGTAGAGGGGGAACATGTGAGTTTGATGTGTTCTGATCATATTTTTTTCCCTATGCTTTTGCTCCTTCTTAGTAGCTTCAGTAACAGATTTAACCCCTCCGCTAAATGGAATGTATTCACCAATTATTTATATGTTCAACTAGAAAGGCTCTTCTATCACCTGCTCACAATTCAACTATCAAACAGGGAAGCCAAAATGCTGGGGAAGTTCTTGGTAAGCAGCTTTAAGGGTGGTGTGAGAAATTTGTTGAGCATTTTACTCAATCTTTAGGCTACCTTTGCAGGAGACAGGAGGAATGGGATTGTGTGGGAGAGGCTGGTATTAAGGAAAAGGTTTCATTTTGTAATTCCTTATTCTTATTTTTATTTTATTTTTACTTTTTATGAGACGGAGTCTAGCTCTGTCGCCAGCCTGAAGTGCAGGAGTGTGATCTCCGCTCACTGCAACGTCTGCCTCCCGGGTTCAAGCAATTCTTCTGCCTCAGCCTCCTGAGCAGCTAGGATCACGGGCACCCGCCACCATGCCTGGCTAATTTTTGTATTTTTAGTAGAGATGGGGTTTCACCATGTTGGTGAGAGTGGTCTCAAACCCCTGACCTCAAGTGATCTGCCCGCCTCGGCCTCCCGAAGTGTTGGGATTACAGGTGTGAGCCACTGCACCCGACCTTATTTTGAAAAACTTAAATTAAAAATGGTTTTTGTATATTATAAATTTTGAATCAGTGTTTCAATAGAAGAAAGTGTTGTCCAAGATTGATCTTGGGCAAGCAGGTGTACACCAGACGAGGGTGTGGGCTGGGATCACCAGTGCTGAGAAAATGGCACTGACCTTGGTTTCAATCATTTGCACCCAAGTCAGTTCCCTCTAACTTCCCGGCCTCAGATGGCAGCTGTTTTTAATTAAAAGCTTAGAACTCTGGCTGGGTGTGGTGGCTCACACCTGTAATTCCAGCACTTTGGAAGGCTGAGGCAGGTGGATCACTTGAGGTCAGGAGTTTGAAACCAGCCTGGGCAACGTGGCAAAACCCTGTCTCTACTAAAAATACAAAAATTAGCTGGGCGTGGTGGCATAAGCCTATAATCCCAGCTACTCGGGAGGCTGAAACAGAATCGCTTGAACCTGGGAGGCGGAGGCTGCAGTGAGCCAAGATTGCACCACTGCACTCCAGCCTGGGTGACAGAGCGAGACTCTGTCTCTAAATAAATCAATAAAAGCACAGAACTTTCGAGTGTAGGGAGATTTAATTGATGACTCAGGCTAAATTCTCATTTTCAGAAACCAAGGCTAAAGCACTAAATGCGTAAACACACCCCCAGAATGACAGAACGAAGACAACAACTTGGGCTGGTGGTCTTTGTTACTTCTATGGTTCAAAGATGACTAAATTATTGTATGCATATATTCATACTGTCTTCTCAACTGGACTGTACATCTCTTCAGGGTAAGGCCCATAATTTGAATTCACACTTGGTCCTCCTAAATTTTAAAAAGTTTACATAGTAGTTACCCAATACATGCTTATGTTGGTGAGGAGGAGGAGGGAGGAAAATATGAAGAAAGGCCTTCTCTCTCCCAAATCACACAGCCATTGGGACAGGAGAATCCAGCTTCCTAAGGGCTGGTAGTTTAGATTTGCGGCACACACCCTGCATTAGAACTGCTAGACTGCAGAATATCCTAGTGAATAAAAGGTTATATAAATCTTTTTTTTTTTTTTTTTTTCTGAGACGGAGTCTCGCTCTGTCTCCCAGGCTGGAGTGCAGCGGCCGGATCTCAGCTCACTGCAAGCTCCGCCTCCCGGGTCCACGCCATTCTCCTGCCTCAGCCTCCCTAGTAGCTGGGACTACAGACGCCGCCACCTCGCCCGGCTAGTTTTTTGTATTTTTTAGTGGAGACGGGGTTTCACCGTGTTAGCCAGGATGGTCTCGATCTCCTGACCTCGTGATCCACCCGCCTGGGCCTCCCAAAGTGCTGGGATTACAGGCTTGAGCCACCGCGCCCGGCCAGGTTATATAAATCTTAATGCTTCCAATAAGACAGAAGCTTCTCAGGAAAAATAAGAAGTTAATAAACAATGAGCCAGAGTCACAAGTTTCTGCGATAGCATCACTTTCTTATTTGTAGAGTTTGTTAATACGCTTTACCAAAAGTAACACTGCTTTTAAATATTCATTTTCTAAGTGGAAAAAATCGCTATGTATCATATTAGTTTATATATGTCCTTAAATGCATTTAGAGTACGCTTGCAAAAAAGATACCCAAATATGTACTTAGGTAATAACATGTATTCCAAAATAGGACTAGATAAATAATCCTTATTTTTCCTTTTAACTGACTTAAAAAACTAAATATTGTATTAATAATTTTATATTTATAGAAAAGTTACAAAGATAGTATAGAGAATTCCCATATCTAACGGACTTATTTTTCTGTAAAATAAAATGTGATCTTAAGGCATGTATGAAGATTAATGAACATAAAGATTTTTGGAAATGACATACTGGATTCAAGATTAATATGGGGGAAAGATCACAAACATTGCTCCTTTTCCCTTCCTGAATCTACATTTAATTGACAGCAAAGTAATAAAAGTGCAAATGCACAGTAACAAGAACAGAAGGAGACTGTCAGAGACAAGATTCATTCAAGCATCCAACAAAGAAAACTGAGTTCTCACCACATACTAAATAGGCACTGGTTTGCAATGGTGAACAGTGAGGTGAGGTGTATTTGTTTTAGTGGAGTTTAGATACCCTTTGAGTCAATGAAGACAATAAGGTAAAAGAAAGTGTGAAGGAGGAAGTAGGGTGCTATTTTAGACTATGTGATCCAGGAAGTTCTCTCTGAAGAGGTACTATTTTCACTAAGGTCTGAATGTAAAGAAGAAACTGGCCAAGTGGAGACCTAGAACATGGAAGGCAGACAAGACAGTTCAGAGAAGGTCTCAGGACACAGAGCTGTCGTTGAGTAGGAAGCAGACTTTTCCCCTACAATGCTGTGAAGATTTTGTTCTTGGGAATACCAGCTACAAAGTCTGTATTTGAACAGGAGGAGCTGATCCTCCTCCCTACTCTCTATGATCACCCCGGGGCTGCCAGGCACATACAGCATGGGCCAAAAGTTGGAGGACTCTTCCCTGAAGACTTCGGCCTCAGAGGAAAGACCTGCACCTTCTGGTATGTAGAGGTTACCCCAGGCAATGGCGGCTCTCTGCTGGATCACCCTAAAGTTCTTACTCTTTAAGTCCCATGATTGATACGAAATTCTCAAGCAGTTTTAGTAACCTGATTTTTAAATACAAAGAGACACTCAAGGGTCACCAAACAGTTGAAGAACGCTTGCAACATGGAAGGGAGAGATCAAAACATGCAATGAAAAGAGTGACTATAAAGAAAAGACAGATAATTATTCTGGGAATACTGCAAAGTACAAACAAATCAGCAATGTTGTCATTGTCTTCATAGATATTAGGCTTTTCTTTCTATGAAAAAATACAAGATACTATGAAAAAGTAATAATCAGAAAACAAGAAGAGGTTTTTAGAAATGGATATGACAAAGGCAGAAAAACATGAGAAAAAAAGTAGTATAAAGGATTAATCCAAGAAATTCAACATCTGACAACACTGAGTTGAGGAAAGAGAGAAACAGAAAACACTGAGGAGGAAATCAAAGGACTACACAAGAGAATTTCCCACAGATTCAGGATATGAACTTCAGATTGAGTGTGCCCACCAAGTGGTCAGCCTATCACTGTGAAATACAAGGATGAGAAATTCTATTTGTTTCCAGAAACAAAAAAAAAAAACCCAGGTGATCTACCAATGACTAGGAACAAGACTGGCAGGGACTTCATTAGCAATGCTGACGTTAGAAGGCAATGGAGGGGTGTCATCCAAGTTCTGAGAGAAAATTCTTTTGTACCTAGAATTGTAAACCTGGGCAAGCTAGCAAGTATGATACCGGCATTTTTCAGAAATACAAGAACTAGAAATTTTACCTCTAAGATACAGTTCCAAAGGAATTTACATGAGAACATACTGTAGGCAAAATAAGAAATGAAATCCAGAAAGCAACAGATCTAACCCAGAGGAATAAAAAAGGGAAAAGGCAGGATGAAATGGTAGAATATGCTTGGAGACCAACCAATCCAAACTAGAAAACTTCAGGATGCAGTTACCCAGTAAAGGAGAAGTGTGTTTGATATCATCCTGGAGGATACAGAGCAAGTTAAGGAAACCATACAGACACAAAATAAAGAAAAGAAGAAAGGTAAAGCATATAAAAAAACTACTTGATGATAATGCAACCAAAGAGAATGAAGCAGAATAAGGTGTGAGTAATGGACAAGCAGTGGTGAGAGGCCTGGCAGCTGAGCATTAAATTCACAACAATTCGTAACTTAAGTATAAACAACTGTGGGAACTATGGTTAGCAAACAAAAAAATGTAAACACTGACAAAGTGATGATGATGATATTACTAATGCTGCTTATAGATTGAGAGGTTGGTAGGGGAAGAAGTGTAAGAGCACTAATTTCCTCATTGTTTATAATAGGGAGGTGATTGATATTATTAAAAACAGAAAAGTGGATGAAAATGTCCTAAAGTGCTAATTTTTTTTTTCATAATGTCTTTCCTTTAATTTTAGGGGGCACTTTTAGAAGTTACTATTTCTTTTGGTAAAAGAAACACTTGTCTGAAGTTAAAGGACTTCAAAATTGTACTGTTTTATGAGTTAAATATAAAACTAAATAGAATGTATAAATGATCCCATTTAATTACAAAGATTTTTGATATCTTTCTATGCAGAGAGAGGTATGTGGAATGATATACCCCTATTGCTACTGATAGTATTTCTAGGTAGTAGACTTTTGAGTTAGGCTTTGCTCTTACTTTTATTATTTATTTATTTATATTTTTTGGGACAGGGTCTCCCCATCGCCTAGGTTGGAGTACAGTGGTGCGATCATGATTCATTGCAACCTTTGCCTACCAGGCTCAAGCAATCCTCCCACTGCAGCCTCCCGAGTAGCTGGAACTACAGGCACATGACACCACGCCCGGCTAATTTTTAAAGACAAGGTCTCGCTATTTTGCCCAGGCTGGTCTCAAACTACTAGACTCAAGCAATCCACCTGCCTCAGCCTCCCAAAGTGCTTGGATTACAGGCATGAGCCATCACATCCAGCCTGCTCTTATTTCTGTAATTTGCTATACTACTTAATTTAAAAATATATAGGAATGTGTGTCATTTAAAGAAACTTAAAAATTCATGGAATTTTAATTAGTTCTGCTCACCAATAGCTTTGGTATAATGCCTTGCTCCAAGAAGTAGTTCAGGGGCTCGGTACCAGAATGTAACCACCACTGGATCCAAATCTGCTAAAGGCTTCAAAGGTGAATTAAACAATCGGGCAAAGCCCATGTCGGCTGTAAAATAAAAAATAAAAAAAAAATCATGCTAAGTAAATGGTTTTTACAAATCTAACCAATTAGTCTAATTTACCATCTTATTCAGTAAGATGAAAAATGTGCTGAATTCTAGGGGAAGAAACCAACAAAACATCTTATCCATTTTAGAAGTCTACAAAAAGCAAGTTTGAGAGCTCCATTCTCTTCAAATTACTGTTACCCAGTTCTTCAGTGGGGTTACAGTCAAGCTCTGCTGCCTGAGGTCAAGGGTGACCTTGCTTCTCTGGGCAGATTTTTCTTTCCATGTGTCACCCCACCGTTAGGGACAGGGTTGTTGAGCTGCATTTCCATTCTTAGTACTGGTCACAAGCACCAGGAAATGGGATCAGTTACAGTAAGGCTTTCCATTATTTGCATCAACAAGCCTGTTCACTAGTGTAATTAATCAGAAGTTGACTATGCAGTATTTTAACACCATTATTTCCCCCATTACTTGGGTTGAATTTCACTAACTTAATTTTAAGGAATCACAGTATTTTTTTTAAAAAAAGCTAGGTAAGACTTTAAAAGTCATCTAATTAAATCACCTCCTTCTCCAGATGAATATGGTTCAAGAAGTCAGGTGATTTGACAAAGGTCACAAACTCATACCTCAGAGCTAGAACTGAGATTAGATACAGTTGGTCATGGCATTTAACACAGTTTAACATGTGGTGTAGTTATTCGGGCATGGCTGTTTATCCTGCTATACCATCATCTTTTAAAGGCAAAAATTGTGTCTCTTTCATATCTATCCCTAATAGTATCACGTACAGTTGTCATTACACATAGCTTTTGCCTAATACATGTTGAATGATCATTATTCATACCACCTATTCAAAAATTTCAAAACTCACCCACCATTTGATAAGTTTAGTTCTGTTTTCCTAAAACACATTTTTTAATGAAGTAGGCCTTACTTTAATCAACTTAATTATGAAGGTAAAAAAAAAAAAAAAACCCAAAAGTTGGCAAATAATTAAAAACTATGAATAAGATTACTAAATACTGATTTACAGAAGAACTAGTATTTCTTCTTAAATGTGAATGCTTTAAGATGTAGTGTTCCCCAAACCTGCCATCATATACATTACATAGAAGTATAATTCCAAACTAGATTTAGTGTATTACATAAATTTTCCCTAAATTATACAGTAAACACTTTTGTAATTACTGTTCGGCTGGTTCTTTTCTATTTTGCATGCTTTGAACTTACATTTGAATTTGATGCCACCAAAATGGACTGGAGAGACTCCTTTAAAAGCACATGTAAAGACTTAACAGGCACTTTTGAGGGCACTAGGGTGAGTGCTGACAGGGTCTGCTTCTCAAGGAAAGCCAAACTTGGAGTTCGTTAAGGCCATCAAATCTATTCATAACTAAACATTTGCAAAGTTGTATCAAAAACAGAGTATTTTAAGAGTCTAATTAGAAGTGGAAAGTGGAATCTGGGGGGATTTATAAGGAAGAATATTAGAAGGGTTAAGAACACACATGTGTTTCTTTGTTGGTGAAGTGATACAAATCAGCTGTTACTTCCAATTTACATTAAATCTTGTGATCAGAAGTTACTATTAACTTTGTTACAATCCTGATGTCTTTAAATTAATACAATTTAAACATTTCTTCTACACATACACAAAACAAACTAAATATATGTTGACAAACACAACTTGGAAATGACAATGAAAAAAATAATCAGATTAAATAAATTTAGTTTTATCCTTACAGATGATCAGACCAGAAGTGGGTAAAATTTTGCTTTGATATTTAAGAACATAGAGCTATCAGAAAATATGTAGAGAATGCCCATTAATTTTTTTTCCCATCAGGCAAAGGCCTACTACAAGACAGTCTCATTAGAACTTAAGGTTCTGTACCTATCCAGCCTCATGGTTTTCCCTAGATTTTGTGTTAATAACTCCTAATCTAGACGAGGTCAACAGAGGCATAAGCGCTCATCTAATCTGACTCAAGCAAACATGACTGATAGGATTATTAGCATGCTGTATGTATGCCCGTGTGACTAAAGGTGAGGCTGGCCTCTAACAGAGATAGAAGCCCCTCACCTCTAGAGGCTATTTTTAATGAAAGCAGAGGTTTCTGGGAAACTTGCACGGTTTCATAATTAGAATGTTTCAGTCTTTAGGAGTGTCTGACACCTTTCAAGAGTGTGAAACATTTTTCACTTTTATGCATACTCTTTAGAAATGGCTTCGATCATATGGAACTATATGAATATATGCATATTACAGCAAAAATCAGAAGTGATATAGCTGCCTGCAAAAGTTTTAAAAGAGTGCTACACTGTGACTTAGCAAAGATATAACATACCAATTTTTACTCTTCCTCGCTCAGGACCTTCACCCATAACTAAAATATTAGCAGGTTTCTGTGGAAACAAAATAGTGTTTTTTTTCAGTAGACAGTAGTGGTTTCTTTTAAATAGACAATATGCCAATATAACACAAATCCACCTTTTAAAAAATCTCATTTATTCGAAAATTAAAACCAAATACAGGAAGTCACCAAAGAAACTGTGCATGTATATATGCAAAGTGGTATGCAAATTTCATGAAGGCCCAGATATAGCGTGCTTTTCTCCACAGAAGGCTGAGGCTTTTCTTGGCCTTATTATCAGTCTGTTTTCACTACTGGCAAGCATCTCACAAAGTCATGTTGTGGTTCCTTCTCACTCTTTCAATACATAAAATGTCTTGCTCTGACTTTAAAGGAAAAATGAATCGAGAAAGATGATTTAATACCAAGTAGCAAATTAATTACAGGCGAGGAATCACCAGAAATCCTTTTTTGGAAACGACGGAGTATGCACCTACATTTAAATAAATGAATTATTGAGGAATTTAACAAAGTACTTTAGAAACAAGTTAGTAAAGTAATAGGAATTTTTCATGACAGGAACAGTTTTGAGGTTTTCATTTTTAAGTGAAAAAGTAAGCTAAAATTTAAAGTAGGAGTTTACAAAGGTTTCAGTTTTTAAATCTTTAAAATATATACTGATTGCCATCTACAGTCTTTTATGATGGTATCTACTATACTAATGAATAAAGGCTGCCCTTTCTTCAGGAAAGGGAAGGAGGAGCAGGAGTGAGGCGGGATGAGGGGAGAGAAAGCAGAAAGAGGAAGAAAAAGGCAACGGGTTTACTCCTTACTCGCTCTGCTATTCTGCGACCTACTTGATTTGACTTGAATTTTACCAGTCTGCTAAATAAAAGTGAAACTAGATTAGAACACCTCTTCAAATACTGACATAAATCACTTTAAAATCAAAGATCGTAATGAAGTCTGCTTATAGTGGTAACCATTTCACAGGCTTCGCTGACCATGTAGAGTGATGGCCCCTAAGCTATTACTGCCAACGTTTAATGTATAGTATACTAGCCTATCACCTACCAAAGATAATTATTCCCAGCCAAAAAAAAAAAAAAAAAGTATTGCTGAAATGGCAGTATTGACATTTCAGAGGTTAAAAACTCCTACGATTTTTAAAGTTGAGTCCACTAGGCACCAGAGAGATTAAATGAATTGCCCTAAGCATAATCAGCAAGACTGGGTAGCAGCAGAGTCTGCCCTGTCTTTGAATAGTCTGGGGCTCCCTTCCTAATTTATCATCCTGAAAGTACTTTTATGTAGCAATTTTTGGAATTAATATGTACTGCTGTAATAATAATACTGATGTTTTATTCACAAAAAATCTCAGAACCTCTATCACTACTCCCCCGCCCCCTGCCCCCCAAACACACACACACTTCTAACCACAACACTAACAGTAGTCCCTGGGAGCTACACACAGGTGCTACCCAGGACAAATAAAATTGTTTTCATGCACCACAGTAATCAATCAACACTGGTTAAGTCTCTGTGGTCTCTTAGGGCCCAGCCAATTGCAGAGAGAAACCAGATTTCTGAGATAGTGCAAACTGTTGAAGGCAGAGAAAGGCTTTCCAAATGGAATCAGGCAGCATTTCTACTTGGCTAAGGGGAAAAGGCTTGCTCCCAATTCACAATGTGGACTCAGGAAGAAACTTCCATGTTTATGCTAGAACCCTCCTCTCATGGTTCTTCAGAGCAGGACTCCCTGAACACCTGCTGAATACACTCCCTACTCTTTAATCCCATTTTGAATCTCTTCCCTCAAATTCATCTTCACTTCTGCTGCCAGGGTCATTTTCATAAAAGACAAGTCTGATTATGTCACTCTCTTGCTTAGAACCTTCGACCTTCCACATGGAAAATTATTACAAGAATACTAGGTAAAAACAGCAGAACACAAAATGATATATAGATTGTGATTAGAACTAGGTAAAAAAAAAAAAAAAGTTCCTGTGAATAAGGACTAGAAGAATAAAAGTGTAGAGTGATAGAGGTATGAATGAACCTTTTCAAAAATGTCTTTGCTTTCACTATGTTTTACGATTATGATTAAAATATTA
Organism: Papio anubis; assembly: GCF_008728515.1. Taxonomy (NCBI): domain Eukaryota; kingdom Metazoa; phylum Chordata; class Mammalia; order Primates; family Cercopithecidae; genus Papio; species Papio anubis. Next base: position 5,720,159 of record NC_044990.1, on the reverse strand, counting down.
TTTTGGTTGGGTGCAGTGGCTCATGCCTATAATGCCAGCACTTTGGGAGGATGAGGTGGCAGGGCTGCTAGAGTCCAGGAGCTCAAGGCCAGCCTGGGCAACACAGTATGACCCCACCTCAACAAAAAAATTTTTTTAAAAAATTAGCCAGGCGTGGTGACACATGCCTGTAGTTCCTGCTGAGGTGGGAGGATTGCTTGAGCCTGGGAGGTGGAGGCTGCAGTGAGCCGTGATCATGCCACTGCACTCCAGCCTGGGCAACAGAGTGAGACTCTATCTCAAAAAAACAAAAACAAAAAAAGGCCAGGCACGGGGGCTCACGCCTGTAATGTCAGCACTTCAAGAAGCCAAGGTGGGCGGGTCACCTGAGGTCAGGGGTTCGAGATCAGCCTGGACAACATGACGAAACCCCAAGTCTACTAAAAAATACAAAAATTAGCTGGGCATGGTGGTGTGTGCCTGTAATCCCAGCTACTCGGGAGGCTGAGGCAGAAGAATCACGAAACCTGGGAGGCGGAGGTTGCAGTGAGCTGAGACCAGGACATTGCACTCCAGCCTGTGTGACAGAGTGAGACTCCGTCTATAAAAAAAGAACACCTACTTCTACTTTAACTTTGATTGGTCCTCCCCCACCCCTACATGAGGTCCAGTCCTTATGACGGGATGCTTCCCATCATCGGCAGCCCTGCCTTCCCTGCTTCCCACTGCTCCTGCTGCCTGTTTTCATGTCTTTGCCATTATTTGAATAGACTGCAAACTTTCACAACTATGTCACTGCTATGCCATTTTTTGTCCCTAAGCTTTCTTCTGCTCTAAAATTGGATTTTTCCCCTCTCCCTTAATGACAGAATACACAGACATTTTCTCAATTAAACAATTCAAACTATAAAGCTGCACACAGTTAAAAAAGTCCCTTTTACCACCCATGCCTCCTTTACCCTACCCCAAATCCCACTACCTTCTCCAGAGGTACAAGCTGATTAGATTGCCGTGACTGACTTTTCTAACACTGGAGTATTCAATCCTAAAAGATTCTCTCCATATCTGGCAAAAGCACAGTGAATACGTGCACATGTCTCTCCTCTGTCCATCGGAGATGGAGTGGAAAAGATCTCACACCATCTTTTTTTCTCCTTCCCTCTTTTTAAACACATTTTCTTACTCATTCAGCAGCTGGGACACACTTCTGAAAAGCCCTGGGATGGATGGTATTGGCTTGGCACTTGACGATGGGGAAAATCCCTCTCTTGCTTTTCATTTCAGGTTTCTTTTATTCTAGACTTACTGGACTGGTCGAGTTCTAAATCTTAAGTTTGACCACTGGTGAGAGGATAAATAGTATCTTTGTCAAGGTCCAACCTAGTATTAGAGTTTGGGGTCCAAGCTCCAGTTAATAATTAAAAAACTACTTTGCTAGGTAACTCACTGCCTACTGCGCCATCTGAAGCAGATTCCACCTTACCAGCATCTCACTTTTATCCCAACACTCTCTCTTAAGTGAATTCTGATTCCGTTTGGGCATGGTATAGTCATAAACAAAAGCCAATGGTCTTAAGTGTTGTTGTAATGGCACTATTTAGAAATGATGGGTCCCTCCTCATGTTACTTTCCATTAGCACTGCATACGCCCCAGGGAATGATAGTATGATTTAGTAGACAAATCAAACTCTAAATTTCTTCTCTTCTGAATGTAATCTAATGGGAGTCTCAAGAGAAAAACACAGGAAAGGCCCTGTCACGGGTTCTGTTTTGTTGTTTAATCAAGTATTAAGACTTCGAAAGACTTGATGAATACTTTTTGTTTTAGTACTTAGTGCCATCTTGAAACAATATTCTACTCGCCCAAAAAACTAATTTCTTGGTTCCTTTTCTTCCTTGTCTATCAGTAGCAGAATTTGATAGCAAGTTTTTAAGCTCTAGCACCAAAACTTTACATGAAGTGATTAGAGGTAACACTGGTAAATAATCTCTGATCTTTTATATGCTATCAAACATAATCACCTTAAAAGAACATATAGAACTTTTCTGGTGACATTCTGATGAGGCATATACTCCATTAAACTGTATTTGTTGCCATGGAGATCAGAAATCCTACATGATTTAAATTATAATATCATGGCAACATCTTCAAGTACAGCAAAGCCATGCACAAAAATAATGATAGATCATCCTTGATCGCCAGCTGAAAAATGATATAAATCAATGAGATACTACTGTTTGAAGCAATGGGTTCCCTTATCTAATTGTTGTTTTATTTATCCCAGGCTTTTCTTCTTGTTTTTGCTGCTGCACTCCCAAAAAACTCATTGATATTTCCTAAAGCAGATGTTTGTATTGCAGGGACAACCATCCTGGCAGAAGCTTTCTGTTCTCCAGCATCTGTCATGCTGGAGGAGAGTGCACCAGTGATTTTGGCATACACCAAGGATAGCAAATAGCTTTCGTTTTAGGAGCCAACTCTGATGGAAAAATAAAGAATTCAAAAAGCTCTATCTTGAATAAGGACAAGGACTGGGTTGAGAAAGAAAATGCCAGCATTTATCAGAGTTATCTGACATAGGAAGTGGAGAATGGTGGCACATCTGCCAAGTTAACAGCAATAACTTTATTCTAGGGGTGAAATGAAGTCTTCAGATATTTACTAATGTATGAAGGCAAATTGGAGATTTTGAGTCAACAGGAAAAGTTGATTCTTGATGGATCTCTCCATTAAAAGACGACGACGATCCATAAGAAACTGTATTGTCAGTACTTTTCTCTGTCATCTGTCCAGAATTAAACTTCCACAAATGTGTAAATAACACAGCCTGGTGGTAAACTTTCTAGTTACTCTATGATTATTTCGTACAATACACACTGAAGGGAGTGACTGACACATATCTTACATTTCAAAAGTCCCATGAGATTCAAAAGCAGGCAGCAAAGTCTTAAATAGACACATATTCAGTAAGTTTTAGAAACTGTTTTACTGAAATCTTCTAAGGAGTTAAGTGATAGAGATAAATCTGGAAATCCAGTGATGATCCCTTTATAATACAGTTTTTCATCTTTTTTTCAGGGGTATGAATTTTTTACCTCTAATACTAAAGTTTACTCCAGTATTACTGCTGAACACCTTTAAGCTCAAGGAGAAATTATCCACTTCTAGTAGAGTTGTTTCTTGCCTTCCTCTGTTTAAATTGGAAAAAAAGCATACAATTCTTAACCAATTCTGTTTCCTGATAAAAACAACATGAATGTTAAACACCTAACTTCATCCTCTACGGTAAACAGTTCAAATACTATACATTCATTCTTATGTTTACTGAATTAAGAGGCACTGAGGATCAACAGAGACACAAACAAACAGTTCCTGCCCTCTAAGAGGTCATAGTCTAGACTAAATGGGTGAGATAAATTCAGGAAAGGGAGAGCTTCACAGACGTGGCTGCCTGGCATCTGAGAAACAGAGTGCCTCCAGGACTCACTGAGATCTTGCATGCAAAAGCCACAGAGCTGGGGCTGCACCCTCTGTTGGGAGATAAAGGGAGCACTCAGAATGTGCCACACACTGGCAGTACTCAAAAATCATAGGGATATTAACTAGTTTTTGACTTACCTAAGAAGCCCCATTTCAGAGGGAATGAAAGGGGTTCTTTGACTGTCATCTTCAATGCAAATCAAGGTATTTTATAAAACAAGAATTTCACAAGAGTAATAGTGCTAATAAAAGATAGCATTTTCTTTTTATAACTCCCTCATATTTTCCTCCAATCCATTCTAGTAACCCTATTTCATCTATTCCTATTAAGAACAAGTTAAACTAAAATGGTCTTTTATCAATGGCTATCATCAAAAGTATTTAAAATAATAAACATTGTTCAGATTAGTTTTAAATTAGTATCTTTAAAATCCAAGGTTTTTTTCTCTTTTTTTTCTTTTTCTGCAGATATTATGGGGTTTTGAGTTTTTAAATTACAAAATTCTTAAGCTGCCTACTTTAGGCAACTGAGGCATAGCACAGTAGTTTAAGTGCTAAGAGATCAATATGGGACAGAACCTTCTATTTTCACTGACACAAAGATCATTTACTTCTTGTAGCAGAGCCTAGCACAGGTAATATTACTTCCTTAACAATGCAACATGGATGTACAGTACACAAACTGCATGGCAATACAAATACACTTTTCAATTTCTGGGCACAGATACAACTTATTTCTAATAAAGAATGTGTATACATATTAATATATGTGTGTATTTTTTTAATAGATAGAAATGGATTTTTCATATCTGATTCATTAATTGCATTTTTGCAAAGCTGTAAAATTTTATAACAGTTTAAACAAATTCTAATGAGTCAAGTAAGAAAAAAGAGATAACTAAGTTGAAGACTAGAAGGCTGAATAACATCAAGGAGACCAAATGCATCTTAAAAGGAGAAGTATCAAGGTGCAGAGATAGTATCAAAAAACTTTTAGCTTTCAAAATAGTTCCTTTCTTTCATTATTATGAATTTAACTTGATTTATTTAAAAAGTGAACATAACTTACATTCAAATCTGAAAATCACTCTAACTCCAATTATTATTCTAAACAATGCTAATTTATAGATTTGGTAATATACCAAAACTAACTTTGCTTTGTGTACTATCTTCCCAAGTATTACTTCCTTGACAAATCTAGATGTTTGTGTATTACTTTTACTAACTATACGGTATTCTTCTATTAACAGACACTTGTTTATGCCACTCCCACCCCCTACTTTTGGCAGCAACCCTAATGATGTTCCCATTGCCAGTGTAAAATTATGCTCCCTGCCCATCCCCCAAAGCCCTGATACATGCACCATATAATTTCCTTGGGATAAAAATCTCAAAAGTAGAATTATCAGATCAAATCATGCTAACAGACTGACTGTTCTAAACCTGGACTTCTAAAAACTTTTTAAAGGTAATAATATCCCCTATAAATCATATTTTATCCGTTTACAGACATCTTCATTCCATTCTACAGCCATAAATGCTCTATTATGTGCATATTTTATATCATAGTTTACTCAGTGTCATATGCTTGCATGCTTAAGTGGTTTCCAATATCTTGTAATTAAGAAACAATGCTGCAATGAGCTAACTTTGTGCATATATGTTTACACTATTGTGGTATATTTTTAGGACAAATTCCTAAAAGCAGAATTCACTGTGTGGAAAGATACATGCCTAGGTAGATTTATTATGTATCATCAAATTTACTTCTCCAGGTGTTGAATCATTTTGCATTTCCATTTGCAATATAAAAGGGTGTCTATATCTTAAGAGTGATAGGCTATCTTTTGGTGAGCCTGGACAGTGAGCAGGCAGTGAAGCTGGGCACCATCCTCTCTTCATCAACTCCAAAACATAGTACACCTTGGGTTTTCAAGAGACTTTTGTGTTTTGTTTTCTAAGCTTCAAAGGTAATACATGCTCAATGGATAAAATTCATAAAATAGAGGAAAAGCACAATGAAAACAAAATCATCTATGATCTCTGAACTAACAATGATCACTTTAAACATTCTGGAGTAATCTTTTTGTCTTTTTTTCTCCTTATAAAATTTAAAAGGTATCAAACTAAATATACTGTTTGCATCCTTCTCATTTAGTATTATATCACTAAAATTTTAATCTGGAAATTACTCTTCTGATAGAATCTTTACAAAATTACCTTTCTGACATGGATTTACCATAATTTATATAGCTCACTTCCTATTAAACATTAAGGAGGTTGTTCCTAGATCCTTAAATTAAAAAAAAAAAATGCCTTGAAAACATTTCTGCATGCATCTATCATAAATTCCTAAAATTGCTGGGTAAAGATTATAAACATTTTTAAGGTTTTTTGATATGTATTAACAGATTTTGTAAATTCAACATTATCATTTATAGAAATAACACCATCAAGTATAATAAAATCAATCTGTAAAACCAAAAGCAATGTACATCTCATATCTACATCACATGATTTTATTAGTTTGACATATAATGTAACATATTTTAATTTGCATACCTTTCATTGGTAATCATATGTTATGACTTACTGTGTAGTTTTGTTTTATTGACAAGACTTTTGTTATTAAGCTAACATACTCATATTGATTCTCTACATTCTAGATAGTAAAGGTATATTAAATTATTTTTGCCATTTTCCTTATATACTGCTTTTTTCTTGCTACTAAACCTTATATTTACATTTCACATTCTATAAGAGTGTTTTTACAAGAGCTTTTATATTCAGCCTATTTATCACATCTTTAGTGATATATGTCAATTCTTCAATAGGAATTTACCACCTGCTGTAGCTGAACTAAATATGCTAAATTTCTTATATGCATTTAATATACTATGATCCATATGGGCTAGACAATAGTTTAATATACAAGTAATAACAAAAATTTAATTAAAGCAAGAAAATTCTTCTCTCTACTTACTGATGATAACGAGCAAGGCCCTTCTTTATTGTGAAATAGCTTCTAGATTCTTATAAGTTCTCATAATAGCATGAATCTGTTCATGAATTTTTTTTTTGAGACGGAGTCTCGCTCTGTCTCCCAGGCGGGAATGCAGTGGCATGATCTCCGCTCGCTGCAAGCTCCGCCTCCTGGGTTCACGCCATTTTCCTGCCTCAGCCTCCCGAGTAGCTGGGACTACAGGCACTCGCCACCACACCCAGCTAATTTTTTGTATTTTTTTTTTTTCAGTAGAGATGGGGTTTCACCATTTTAGCCAGGATCGTCTCGATCTCCTGACCTCGTGATCCACCCGCCTCAGCCTCCCAAAGTGCTGGGATGACAGGTGTGAGCCACCCCACCAGGTCTATTCATGTATTTTTTTTAACACATCTGATACTTAAAAAAACACACACAATCTTTTTTCTCCTCTAGAACATAACACGTGCTTTTGTAGGAAAGTTAATTTTCAAATACAATTAAGAAAATACAATTAGCTACTCAAATTTACTTTTTTTGATAAATTCTTTTGTTAATATATTTACACTGTAATTTATTTTCACTATTTTATAGTCTGCTTTTGTCTGTAACACTGAAACATTAAACTTACCAAAAAAAAATTTTAATGACTACATAACAGTTCACCTTTTGTGTGTGTCATAATTCACTCAATGAAACTATTCTCTAGTTGTTAGACATGTAAATATTTTATAATTTGTAATTAGTACCATCAGTTCTGTGATGGCCATTGCACCATTCTTTGTAATATCTTTTTTTTTTTTTTTTACAGCTTGCATATTTATTAAACAAATACTACTAAAATACCTAAAATACATTGGGTACTTGTCATGAGTGCATCAGTAAAGATCACATTGTTACAAAAGCCTGCATTTTCAGCAGTACACAACTGCAACTCTACATAAATGCCACAGATGCAGAATACTGTTTTCTTGCTCTATTTACACAGCTGATATACCTATTCTAACCAAGGAGGGAGCGGAGGAATGCACAAGAAACTCAGGCCAATGGGGGAGCAAGAAGAAAACGAAGAAGTGCAGTGCATGCGTCATCGGTGTTTAACAGTCAGAAGCGGAACAGTTCAGAACAAGGCCAGCTCTGTCAAAAGAAGAGCTAAAAGACAGTTATATAAAAATTAAGGTGGGCTTTCAGACTGGCTAACACAACAACATTCCATGAGTAGATAGTATTTTATTTTTGTTTATCCATTTCGTTGGGAGCAAGGACAAAAATGTAAATCTACACCTGGCTTATCAAAATTGCCAAAAAAAGAGTGCTCTGCCTTTTAAAAAAGCATTATGATTTTGTAAAGACATTGGTTTCCAATTTAATATTTGGAAAAGGTGTCATTTTCATATTCCTACTGAGATGCTAGTGTTTTGGGTTTTTTTCAGGGGGAATTTATTTAAAAAGGTTTTGCTCTTTTTTTCCACAAATATCATTTCAAACAGAAAGAACCCAAAGAGACACCTCAAAATGCCTGTAAAATTATTGCTTTTCTTTCTCTAAGTCAGGCAGGCGAGGCTACGGACAGGAAGAGATTTGATAAGTAAATTACAGTTTTGTGATTGCTCCCGCTACCGTGACTGCACGTCCGTGAGTGCCAGTCAACGAGACAATCGTTTCTCACACTCTGGTAGCATCCGCTCAACCTGCAACACTGAGGAAGAAAGCCACACCGAAGACACACGGAATACAAGTCAGTCCAGTCTAGAGAACAACATTCAGGGAAACAGAGTACCAACACCTTCTTAGAAGATGGAAATAAAAAATAACTCCATCGGCGCTACCTCGCCGAGGAGCATGTTGAAAGTCCAAAATAGCACCACCCATCAGTCTCAGGTCCTGTGGCAGCATCTGAGTCACTTACCACAAGGAAACAATGAGTTTCAAACTACTTCTATACATCAAAAGAGTACATGGATAAAATAAAGAGCTATACAAACAACTGATGAACATAAACTACTAGGTTTGTTACATCTAAATGAAAAAAAAAGGGGGGACTCTCAGCCTCTGCAAGTAGTCGGGAGCTGTGTGAGTGAAAAGGCAGGAGTGGACTGGTTGTATGAGCGCGGTGGGAGTCTGAGCTGTGGAAGACACTGTTGTAGCGAACCAGGCTGAAGGCCCACCTGTCAGGGTTGGAAACGTGGATTCAGACAGTGTGAAATTCGGAGCGTTTTCACCTGAGTCAGAATGATTAAAAACTGGGTTGATGATACCTATTTGTCCACGGTAAAGTCTCTAAAGCAAGGCTTAGAGTCCCATAGTTTCTTCTTATACTTGATGATTTACACAGAAAAAAATCCCATATATGATACCATGACCTCATCAATACCCATACACCGTATGTAATACAAATGGAGGTGTTACGATTAAAAAAAGGGGAGGTAACTGATTCTTGGGGAGCGGAGCTCACTGCTGCCCAGTGGAGTCAGGGAGGCAGCGTGTGTCTCATCGTTCTTCTTGCGGTTCACTTCCTTGGGGACTGGAAGTCTTCCCTTAGGAAGCCTTCCCTCCATATTCTGGTTTGGAAATGGTTCTTGACTGACCCAGTCAAAGAGTTCTGGGTAATAAACCATTTTGAGAATCTTAGTCTTGGGCTTCTCCCTCTCTTCAGTCCAGGGAGACCAACATGTCTCCTCTCTACACTCAGCAGGAATCGGCGGCTCGGGGCCCCGTCAGCGAGCAGCCAAGAGGCGCGCACGCCCCGACACCCTGCACCTGCACCCCAGGCGCCCTGCTCGCTGTGCTGCCCCCACTGCGCCGCTCTTTGTAATATCTTTAAGAAAGTTTGTTAAAAGATTGTTATATCAAAAGGAATGATTTTTTAAAAAATTCTTGGTAATTACTGCTTTCTAGAAAGGCTGTAATTATGTCCCAGCAGTTAGTGTTCCTTCATTCATCCAACACAGCAAAGGCCAATTATGTATCAGGTACCATTCTCGGCATGTCATAGTGGGTAACAAAACGACTAATCTATCACATAAGGAAGACAGACATTAGAAAATGCAAACAAATACATGTTTAAAAAAACCTACCAATTATGATCAGTACAATGAAAGAAAAAGAGAATTAGAATAATGGGGGCACTAGTGTGTACAGGATGGTGAGGGAAGGTCTCTCTGAGGTGACGTTTAAGGATTGAAGGATGAGAAGGAACTAGCCGGAGGAAAGGGTTACTTATGTATGTGGTACCTAAGCAGGTGTGGACAGAAGAACTTTTCAAACAGAAGTTAAAACAAGAAGGCTCTGAAGTGGTAGATACCTGGTTTTATTCTTGAATAAACCTGGGTTTATTCAAGAAGGCATTTGAGGGCACGGCACAATTCACAGGGGAACACTGGTAGGAAATGTGGTTGCAAAGATAGGTGGGGGCCAGACAGTGCAGGGTCTAGTTGCAGAAAAAATGCTCCTTTCATCTTTAAAAGGAAATTTCATTGAAGAATTTTGAAGAAGGGAGTTAATGGTTTGACAACAACATAAATGTTAGTTACGTGCCAAGTCCTCTACACAGATTAATTTTACAGATGAGATGACTAAGGCCAGAAAAGCCTCAGCTGAACTGAGAGTTCATATCAGCAGTTCATACTGGCTCATCAGTAGCAGAGCTAGGGTTCAAATACAGGGAGTGTGGGTCCAGAATCCGCCCTCTTAACTGCTGCATTATACTGTCAGTGCACTGTCAACAACGGAGCACTACCACTTAATAGGAGAAATGGCATCTCCTACATTTCAATGTATAACTTTACTAATAAAATTCAACTTTTAAAAAATACGTTTATACACACAAACTGTGTACATGTATATTAAATTAACTACATCATTTGTGGTCTGACTTGTGGTTAGTCTTGGTGTTTTTCTAAATGGCTTTTATGATCTATTATTATTTCTTTTTCTAATATGTTCAAAAAGTTTTTCTGTTTTAATGTGCCTTTCAAACAACTGGTTTAAAGCAATATGTTTCTGCCTATTTGTACAATTCCACATTATTCTAATATTGGGGTGTTTTAATTTGCAATGAATGTATACATTTCACTCAAGAGTCTCTACTTTCAAACTCTGTATTAAATAGCACATTTTTCAACTTACGCTAACAATAAAATGTTTAGTTTTCTATTATGATGTTCTGAGATTAACATAGACTTGTGCCTTTGTCATTACTTACCATGCATATCTTTATTTCTAGTACCCACTGAACCTTCCTAGACACACACATTTTTGAGTGGTTATTTGAAAAATATGCTCTCTTCTATATCCCTAAATGCCATGTAACCTATTAAATTACATTGCTGTAATCTGTAATTTTTGCTCATTATTTAAAAATTTTTGTCATAATCTGATAGAAAATGTCAAGGTGTGGCTGGGCACAGTAGCTGTAGCTCATGCCTGTATCGCAGCACTTTGAGAGGCAGAGGCGGGTGGATCACTTGAGGTCAGGAGTTTGAGACCAGCCTGACCAACATGGTGAAACCCCATCTCTACTAAAAATACAAAAAATTAGCTGGGCATGGTGGTGTGAGCCTATAATGCCAGCTGCTCAGGAGGCTGAGGCAGGAGAATCACTTGAACTTGGGAGGTGGAGGTTGCAGTGAGCCGAGATCGTGCCATTGCACTCCAGCATGGGCAACAGGGAGAGGCTCCGTCTCAAAAAAAAAAAGAGTCAAGGTACACATTTCTATTTCTTTTTGTACAATTGGCAAACTGAAGAGACTATTAGTTCTCTGCTGTATTTTCACTACTTTAATCCTTCTGCTATAATAAAATGTTTCAGTCTTTTGAAATAAACTGTATCTGATACTATGATGATAATTTCTATATTCCAACAGATACAGGAGACTTCAGACTGGTAGTTCACCAACTTTCTTCTCCCCCTAAATACTGAGGAATATGATGGATTTCTTCAGAAAATGAAGAAATACAGTTAGGTGATTAAGAATAAAGCTGAAAAAATCAGGAATGCCACTAGCTATTAGTTATGTAACCTTAGCCTCCATTTCTTCATCTATAAAAATATGGATAAAAATAATGACAATCTAATGTTGTCAGACAGACTAAAAGTGACTTACATGAAAGGCTTTAACAAGATGCTTGATATATAAAAGTCATAAATACATTATAATGAAAATTAAGATGGCAGCTCACACTATAATCTGTTAACAATGATTCACTACTGCAGTGATTCTTAAGTAAAAACTTCTGGGGCTGGGGGTTCAGGGGATGGGACTCATGCATGATTGGATAAGGCCCGCAAGACGAACTTTCTATACCTCCCATGAGATGCCCCTAATTGTCTATGATCAGTTTCTAGCTTCTAGTCTACGCCTGAAAGCTATCAGCAACATTTCTTAAAAAATTAAACAAAAATAAACATTTCTTATAGAAAATCAAAAGAAAGGCATACAGAAAGTGAAATTTACCTGAAATCCTACCTCACAAAGTTAGATCATTATAAACATTTTGTTGGACACAGTTCCAGATTTCTCTAAATCTACATTTTTTACATGTAATCTAAACATCTTATCAAGGCTCTTTTGATTCCTGTTTTTGTTTACTCAACAGTGAATAAATCTCTTGGCATCTCTCTCTGTATACATATAGAAATTGGTTTAGCAGTTGGATAGCACTATGGCATTTGTCCTGTTTTACTTAATCAATCCCGTACCATGACTGTTTATTTCTGAGCCAGAACTGTTTCAGAACACTGTTAAATAACAGTGGTGCTAGAACATTAGAAGTATATAAAAGCTGCTGATTGGGGATATAAGATGAAACAGGGGATATATACTTTCGATGCTCGGAAGTTTCCTTTTCTTATTTTATTAAGAATTTCAACCAGAAATGAACACTGACATTCACCAAATATTGAATTTTGTGTTATATTTATGACTACTAAGATAACCATAAGGTTATCTACCCTGCACTATTAATAAGATGAATTTTGTTAATAGGTTTCCAAATATGGAATCATCCACACATTCTTAAAATGCACTTCACTGACTTAGACCTGAAGTTCACCCGGAACTTATTTGCTAATATTTTATTTAAGACATATGCATAAATATTTACAGATGATAATGGTTTAGGGTTGAGGCATTTTCTTTATCAGGTTCTATGTCAGTGTTATGCTTTCTTCCTATAAAGTTATTAAGGAAATGTTTCTTCTTTTACACAACTCTAGAACAATTTACATAATGTAGGATTATTTGTGTGAGGATTTGAAGCAACAGTGACACTATCTGCATTTTGTACATTTCTTAGAGGCAGTCCTGTGACAAATGTCTTTCTTCCATAGTTACTGATATATTTATTGACCTTTTCTAGGGCCAGTTGTGGTAATTTGTACTTTATTTTTAAATGCTCACTTAATCCAGAGTTCCATAGAACATCTAGTAGCGTATTAAATTATACAAAGGGGGTGGAAGTAGTAGTCCAAAGTCGTCAGCGACCCGAGTAGTGGTGGCTCCTTGTAATCCCCAGCACTTTGGGGGCTGGGCGGAATTAGATCCACAAGTCCCAGGAGGTGGGACCTCCTGGCTAACATGGGTGAAATCCATCTCTACTAAAAACACAAAAAAAAAAATTAGTCAGGTGTAGTTAGGCTACCAGAATTAGTAAGGCCTATAGTCCCAGCTACTCAGGAGGCTGAGGAGTAGGAGAATGGGCGTGAACCCAGGAGGCACTGCTTGCAGTGAGTGGAGGTCACTTCACTGCCTCCAGCAGCCTGGGTGACAGGAAGCCGAGACTCTGTGCAAAAAAAACTGAGCCAAAGCCCACAAAATCAATCATCCAGCCTCCAGTTCCAGTGCACCAGAATAGAGTTTTGCAAGCCAGGGGCACCTTTTTTTTTTTGGAAACAGGTCTCCTCTGTCACCCAAGCTGGAGTCTTGATGGTGCTCGATCTTGCCTCACCACAACTTTAGCCTCCCGGGATCGACGATCCTCCCACTTCAGCCTCCTGAGTAGCTGAGACCACAGGTCTGCATCACCACGCCTGGCTAATTTCTGCATTTTGTTTTTTTTTTTTTTTTTGTAGAGATGGCATTTCACCATGTTGCCCAGGCTGGTCTTGAACTCCAGGGCTCAAGCAATCCTCCCACCTCGGCCTCCCAAAGTGCTGGGATTACAGGCATGAGCTGCCGAGCCTGGCTGACTTTTACTAACTTTCAAGGAACAAATAATTCCTATATTATACAAACTATTCCAGAGACTAAAAGTGTCTTCTGAGGCTAATATAATCATGATAACAAAACAGGATAAAGGTAATATATAAACAAAAGATTACTGACCAAACTTATTTGTGAAAAAAGACAAAGCAAAGTATTAGCAAGGGGAATCTACCAGTAAACGAAAAAAAAAAAAAAATCCTGACAGTAGTGTTGGTCCCACTGCAAGGAGGGTTCAACATTAAAAACAAAAGAAAACCATATGAATGTAATTACCACATTAATGGATTAAAGGCAATAACCAAATGATCATCCCAGAGGATGCAGAAAAAGCATTATCTATTATGGATTTAGAAACAAACAACTTAACCAGGCATAGAAGGGAACATCTTTAACCTTATATTTAACTAAAACCCCGGAGTAAATATCATATCTAATAGTGAAACTTAAGAATTCTCCTTCAAGACAGAAATAAGTCACTTCTATTATATTTGCCAATGTATTAGTGAGTAAGTCCTAACTATTACTATATGGCAAGAAGAAAATGCATTTCATGGATTCCAATTTATACTTTTCTTTTTAAATCTTAGAATTTCTAAAAGCAGGTATGTCTCATAACCTCTGTGGTGTGACAGTGAACTGGAGCATGTTTTCTTTCTTAGTGGTACATAAAACAATGGTGCAGCTTTCACTGCAGAAAAAAGACATCATACTGTATGATGTGTTTAAGAAAGATTTTGAATATATCAGTCTCCCAGGTGGGAAGCTATTGAGGAATTTTAAATAGGGGAATGACATGATGTGATTTAGTTTCTAGAGAGATCATTTTGTCTGCAGCTATTAGATCAAACAAACACAAGACAACAAGAGAGGAAGATCACTGGGGAGTTTCTGCAGTAATCCAAGTGGCCTGAATTAAGAGTAGTGGTGAAACGGTGAGAAGTGAGGCCATGAGGCAATTACTGGAGTCTGAGAAATTTGACTGTGTAAAATGTGGGGTTTAGTTATGGGTAGGGTAAATAGATATTAATGAAATGGACAAGGTGAATCTCTACAACTAGCAATCCCGATGCCCATCTGGGCAATCCAAATCCATTTTCTGGCAGCAGAATATTCTGAAATCTCCTTGTTAGATGGCAAATGATTTACTGGATTGATCCAGGGACACTGGGCTAGAAGTCCAGAATCGCTGCCAAATCTGCCCTTCCTTTCATGGATTCCTGTCCTTGAAAATAAGCACTACAGTTGACTCTTCTTTGAGAAAAAATACCAGGCAGATGATAAGGACCAATTGCCAATTGTGCTTTATTCAAATTTGAGTTACAATAAGGTCTCACGATAGCTGGATCTGAGATGTTTTGAAGGGAAGAGCTGACAAAAAAAGTCCACTTATTCATTCACTAAGTTATTTATGGGCATCCAATCACCGTGTGACATTCTGGATAGTGATGATAAAGGAGTAAACAAAATGGATAAAGCTCTTAATCCTCATGTACTTACTTAATATTCACAGAGCGACTTGAAAAGTGAAATGTACTTAATGAACATTTACTATGTGCCAGTCTTCATATCAATCTCTACCCAAAGGAAAAAACAAATAGGTCTGGCCCCATTTTATAGCTGAGAAAAGTGACAGAGAGGTTAATGCTTCCCATGGTGACATAATTAAGTGGTAGAACCAAGATTCAAACAAACCTCAGGTCCACTATAATAGGGGCTTAATTTTTCCTCTTTGGCCCATGATGATTAAAAAAAAAATTATTCAAGGATATATAACCCAAGATTTTCTATCGCTCCCTACCATGCGCAACCCTTTCCTATTTTTCTTCTGAATTTCTCATTTTGTTGTTCTTTATTTCACTCTACCTTTTATTTTTGGATTTCCCTTAGCCCCTCTTTAGCATCAAGGTTCAGACATTTGTTTTTGTTTTTTGTTTGTTTTTCAGACAACATTTGATTTTACCATCTAGTGTTAACCAGAAGAGGGAAAAAAACAGAAAACCAATAAAGGAAGAGAGGGCCCAAAGGATGAGTATTAGGAATTCCAAATTTCTGACTCTACATTCTAAGGATTACAGCTGTGTACCAGTAAGTTTACTCTAGTAAGACAGAAAGTTAGCCATGATGGAAGTGTTCAACCAGTGTCAGGAGGGTTGTCTGCCCCGGATATTACCAAGAATTACTACAGCAGCTAAGAGACTGGAATTGTCTGTTGCTGCTAAGATGCCTTCCAACTTTAAGGCCTATTAGTCTGTGAAATTAGGGAAAACAAAGAATGACCTTTATTTCAAATGGTTCAAGATGTTTACATAAACAGATGTTTAAACTAATGAGCTTTCAAAAATTAGCAGTCTGTCTTCCCACCTTCTATATTTTTGTTAAATAGGCATCTTAAACTACAATGACCTGAATTACAAGCCTGTCTGTGATTGAAAAGACTGGAAATTAGAATAGAAATTGATTTTAGAAATTCACCCATCTATTTGAGAACAGAGAGGAATCTTCAGAATACGTACCTACCTAAGAGTATTATACTTTTAGTAAGATAAAAATCTGGAGGCAAGGTATATATAAATTAACTAATAAAAAATAGACATAGGTCGTATAACAAAGTGATCACTATTAAAAGCGAAGGTAAAATCCAGTTGTACTGGGGGAGTAGGAGACTTTAATAAACGAACATTTCTTTCAATAGTTAATTCAATAATGGTCACTGATTTTACATCTATTTGTATTGAGGAAACTTCTCATTTTATTAAATCTTAAAAAAAATTCCTGTATGTTGATTCGAACAACATTTATAAAAATGTACACAAGATCTTGAACTTCTGGGTTGAGCTGATTTTGAAATATGGTTCGCTGCTTGTGCTTGTTTCTGCAGGAAGACTTACTTTTGTTCTCTTATTTGACCATTTCTCATTTGCTTGTATCCAGTAAAGAGATATGGTCATCAAACTGAAAAAGATTTAATGAAAGCTTTATGTGGACAAGGGCACCAATGACTTAAAATAGGTTTAGATATAACAGCTTTAGCTAAGAGAAAATCTTATCTAATATATTCCATCTTTAAAGATTCAGGTACTTTTGCAAATCTTCAGAAGTCTGGAAAATAACTCTAAAACCTGACTCTATTACTAGAAAGTTAGACTGCAATATTAATTTTTATGGTTTTTTTCACAGTATAATTCAGAGTATTCTGAAACTCTCTTTGGAAAAACCATTTCCTGGTATTCTGATATGAATATATTTGTTTTGCTAATGTGAAAGTCTAAAGGTCAAAAGAGAAAAACTGAGGGGTCACCATTAATATCATATTAAATCAAGTAATAGCTTATGTAAGATGCAGGCGGAGATATGAAAAGTTCTTGTCTCCATATCAGTCCCGGTTCTGGGAAACACACTGCTGTGGATGACACTATATTTTGCTTATAAAAATGGGAGAAGTTATATCAAATATATAATGATGTATCACATCAATTGTGCTATGAATGGAGAAAAACTCAGATAACCCTCTACTTCAAGTCAGTTTCCAGGGTCACAGAAAAACATCTTAAAGAAACCCTATTTAAAACAAAATCTTGATAATTTAGAATAACCATTCTCGATTGGTGAGATGTTTGACTAAGTAATATGCAACCAAATGATATAATATTTTTATCAACTTGTAACCTACCCATATAAACATATATGCTATTTGCAATTCTGACATTTAATAAAATGAAGTGGGCCACTTTTTTATTTAATAATAATAAAACAGTACATTGTGCATGCTCAGTAGCAAAATTAAGCAAACGTGGCATATACCTAAAAGCCAAATGGGTTGTTTATAATCAGTTTACAGAAGGAAAATTGCCCAGTTGGTCATTTAAGTAAGAATACTTTAAAATAAGCACAATAGTCATAATGTTAACTAAAATTAATACAAATCTCATTTAAATTTGCCTTAATCAGTTGTTACCAAACCCATGTTTTATCTGCAAGCCTAAATTTTATGGTTGCAATCTTAGGTATTTTATTAGCTACCCAAGTAAGTAAGTTACAATTAGAATAAATCCTTGGAGTTCCCAACAAACAAAGCAAATCTCAAGTCATGAGCATTAATTAAACCTAACAACTAAAAAGCATTTTTCCTTCAAAAAGCTCTGTTTTAACCAGACTTAACAGGTTCCCAACTCTCATTTCAGGGAAGCTACTACAGCACAGATAAGGAAAAATAGTGAGAACAGAGGTCTAGAATGCAGACTGCTCTCTTTCCCACTGTTCCATGACTGTTGCTCTGCCTCTTTCAGTCTATGGGTAATTTCAGGGTCCTTTCTGCTTGGTTTTTCTTTTCTAAAGAATTTACTGATGCCTCTGTTTAAAAAGAAAAAGTGTATATATATATACGGCTGTTTTTAAAAAATAACAATCCCTTTACCAACATAAAATATACTAAACCACATAAATATTACATGTGAGCTTTAACAACACATTAAATAAACATTTTCTTCAGTTTTATGATCCAGATTAAAACACTTTTTCCCTCTGATTGTAACAATAAGGTATGTTAACTACAAACTATTCCAACAATTTGAAAGGTATAGAAGGAAGAAAGTGAAACTTTCCTGAAATTCTACCACCATTATACAAACCTCCTAACCACTATTCAAAATGATTTTATTATCAATGTCAAAAAGTTTGCATAAAACATTAAGGTTCTATAATTTGGGGCTGAGTATTTTCTAGTGCAATGGCTTCCAAACCTTTTTCAACACAACCCACAGGAAAATTTAATATTACGTAACACATTTAATATTACATGATAATAATGACAAATATGTATATTTTGTCAAAAGTTTCATGAAACAGTAATTACCCTTAACATATATGATACACTCTCATATTTATTCTGATTCATTAAAAACAACAACAACAACAAAAACTGATTGTGTCGTGTGATTTCCTGATTTGTTTATGGCTTATAATCTGCAATTTAAAAATCACCGACCTAGAGGAAAAACCCTAAATTCCGTAGTCCAGCTTTGCTACAGTTCTCTGAATAACCATAATGAAGTTATTTAGCCTCTTTACTTCTCAGCTTTTCCACTTACTAGTAGTAGAGTTGAGCAGACAATAAGAAAATATACCTCAAACAAAAACAAAAATGTCATATAACATGGACAAATATTAGTATCAGTAAGTAAAACACATGAGGTGTTTTTTTACTTTGCCACTCAAATAAAAAGAATCAGACCCAAAATTCCTTAATAATTCATCATGCTATAATCAATACACAGTAAGAGGCCTTGATAAAGTGTGTCCTATGAAACTGAGTTTGAGTCAATGGCTCACTCCAAGATTTTAATCCTATTTAATAGTTGCTAGGAAACCAACATATCCTTCATCAAGGACACATGAAGTCCCACTAAGAGATTTCAAACTACCCAGTATAATTAAAATAAACTGCAGGCCAGCAGCACTATCAGATTTAAAAAGCAATAATAAATCAGGCTGAGCAAGGTTGTTGGTGCCTGTAATCCCAGCACTTTGGGAGGCCAAGGCGGAAGAACTGCTTGAGCCCAAGAGCCCAAGAGTTTGAGACCAGCCCGGGCAACACAGCAAGACCTCATCTCTACCAAAAACAAAACAAACAAAACAAAACAAAACAAAACACAGCTTATTTTTTTTCAAAATAAGCTTGACGTGAGTAGCACATCTCTACTGAAACACTCCCAAAGGAAGTATCTAGAGATTTTCTAGAAAGTTTTACTATGACATTAAAAATCACTATTTTGAATTAGTTAAGAGCAGGAGTGGCCAACCAGCAGATGGCTGCAATAGTTAAAATACTCCAAATTTCTATACAATCTTGTAATTGAGCTTGAAAACAATAATAATAAAAACACTACAATGAAGAGTTATAGTATATCTCACTTAACATTCTATGCCATTTAGTAAAAGAGGACTATGATACGCACTGCGTGCCTGCTAGTTCCAAGTTAACTACCGCTATGATAAATAGTTACCGCATTAAGGTAACTATTAAAATGAAATTTTGGATATCAGATACTTTAAAACATGGAAAACATTAATAACCATATGAGAATGTGATATAGACTGTGATGGTTGATTTGAGGTGTCAACTTGACTAAAGAATACCCAGACAGCTGGTAAAGCATTATTTCTGGGTATTTCTGTGAAGGTGTTTCCGGAAGAGACTGGCATTTGAAAGAGTAGACTGAAATGGAAAGATCCACCTTCAAGTAAAGTACATAGATGGATGCCATCTTATTAGGTGAGGGCCCAGATGGAACAAAAAGGCAGAGGAAAGGCAACTTCTCTTTCCTCTGGAGCTGGGATACTTTTCTTCTCCTGCTCTTGGAAACCAGAACTCTCCATTCTCTGGCCTTTGGACTCTGGGGCTTGTACCAGCAGCACCCCCGGCTTCTCAAGCCTTTGGCCTCTGACTGAGAGTTATGCCATCAGCTCCCTTGTTCTCGGGCCTCTGGATTTAAACTAAACCATGCTACCAGCTTCCCTGTTTCTTCAGCTGGCAGGTGGCGTGTCATGGGACTTCTCAGCCTCCATAATTGCATAAGCCAATTTCTCTAGTAAATGCCCTGTCATCTGTCTACCTCCCTACCTCCCTATCATCCAGTCATCCATCTACCTATCTATCTTATTGATTCTTGTAACAGAAACAAAGTGGCTTCCAAGGTTATTTCTGATTTTATCTAATGCTTATGCATATCTACAGACACATGCATATCCTTTTGCATTTCTTTTTAGTACCGTTTTATCTCTACTATGATTTATCTCTACTATGTTTCTCTGGAGAACTCTAATACATGTACTTTACAAAAATTAATGGCTACTAGGCCAGTCATATAACTACTACTCTACTTTCTATTAATTTTCTTAGAAAATACATCAAAACCAAGTCTTTAATACTTAGATGTTGATTTAAGTATAAATCATTCCTGTGGTCTGATACAGCTTTATAAATACTTTCAACAAAAAGTATTAAATACAGCCAACACTAAGTGCATTAGAAAATTTATTTACAAAATGGCTGTGTGTGATGGCTCACGCCTGTAATCCTGGCACTTTGGGAGGCCGAGGCAGGAGGATCTCTTGAGCCCAGGAGTTCAAGACCAGCCTGGGCAACACAGTGAGACACTGTCTCAAAAAAAAAAAAAAAAGAAAGAAAAGAAAAGAAAAGAAAAAGAAAGAAAAGAAAATTATTTAAAAAATGAAAGCAGCCCCAAAATGAGCAACTATGAGCTAGAAATTAGAGATGGTCTCCAACTTACAATGGCCTGACTTACAATTTTTTGTCTTAAGATGATGTGACAGCAATATTCATTCAGTTAAAAACTGTACTTCCAGTACTCATACAACTATTGTTTTTCATTTTCAGTATAGTATTCAATAAATCATGAGATACTCAACACTTTATTATAAAATAGGCTTTGTGTCAGATGATTTTACCCAACTGTAGGCTGATTGAAGTGTTCTGAGCGTGTTTAACATGCTAAACTAGTCTCTGATGTGTGGTAGGTAAGGTATATGAAATGCATTTTAGACTTACAATATTTTCAACTTATGAGGGGTTTATCAAGATGTAACCCCATTGTTAAGTCAAGGAGCATCCATAAATATATTATGACAAGTAACAGATTGGTGAGTTAAACGCAGTGTAAAACTGAAATATAAGAGTTCCAAGATCAGAACAGTTAGTATGTTTAGACGAAGGTAGGCATTGCCATCTTATCTGCAATTAAAGAATTTACTCAGAAGGAACCTTAAGACGTTTTTGAAGAAAGTGAGGGATGTATATGAACTATGATACTAATGTTCCAACCTTAAGATTAAAGAAAAAAACTGGGAAAAATAAGTAACATAAAGAGAACATCAGAACAAACAGGAAAAGGGTCAGCAAATAGGTTTCATTGAGTGAAACAAAAATATTGCATATAAAAATAGAGCAATAAAAGAGATCAATAGGTCAATATCATTAGTTGAATGGTCTTTGAACTGACTAGTAAGAGCTGAGTTCTTTTGGGTAGCAAGAGGGAAGCAGCTGAAAGGACTTAAAATGCAGTATGGATGGGGGAAGCTTTTGTACATCACTTCACTGCAGTAAATCATAGTAGAGATAAAACGGTACTAAAAAGAAATGCAAAAGGATATGCATGTGTCTGTAGATATGCATAAGCATTAGATAAAATCAGAAATAACCTTGGAAGCCACTTTGTTTCTGTTACAAGTAAGCTAGTCCATTCATTCAACAAACATAGGCAATACTATATACACAAATTGTGTATTTTATTAGGCATTGGGAGGGATACAAACACAGAGTAAGACATGGTCTTTGGCCTCAGGAGTTTATAATCAAATAGATTACCATATTACCAAAACTAGTAAGTGCCCCATAGGTGGTTCAAAGCAGCTGTAATAGGATTTTAGATGTAAACATTCTCATTTTCAGCTAGGGTTACTAGAGAGAGCTTTAATTTCGAGCTATGAAGATGAAGGGAGGAGGGGATTCAGGCAGGCAGGGCAACCTCTGGGTTGGCTAGAAAATGAGCTTAAGGAGTGAGATAGGGAAAGAAAAGAAGATTGGAGCTGGACTACATATCAGTCTTCACTTAGATTCACAAATACTAGCATATTTAACAGTGTGTTTCAATTTTCTTTTTGTAGAGACGGGGTCTCACTATGTTGCCCAGGCTGGTCTCTAACTTCTGGCCTCAAGCAATCCTACCTTGGCCTCCTAAAGCGCTGGGATTACAGGCATGAGCCATCATGCTTTGCCTCAAATTTTTAATTTATCACAGAATTCTTCCCAGTAAAAGACATATTAACTGACTCTGAAATTTATTTCACAAACTGAGAAAAGCATTTCTATCTTTTTTAAGTTTTATAAAATATAGTTTGAAGTTCTACTGAAATCAATTCTACTGCAAGAGGTCAGGCTGGGCTTAGTGGATTATGCCTGTAATCCAGCAATTTGGCAGGTCGAGGCAGGTGGATCTCTTGAGGTCAGGAGTTGGAGACCAGCCTGGCCAACATGGCAAAACCCTATCTCTATTAAAAATACAAAAATTGGCCAGGTGTGGTGGTACACACCTGTAATCCCAGCTACTTGGGAGACTGAAGCAGGAGAATCACTTGAACCCAGGAGGCGGAGGTTCAAGTGAGCTGTGATCATGCCATTGCACTACAGCCTGGGCAACAGAGTGAAGACTCCATCTCAAAAAAAAAGAAAAAAAAAAAAAATGAGGCCACACAGCTGCAGTTAGTGAACCTGCCCAGATACTCTCAAAATGGTGACAACACAGGCTTCAGTAGTGAAAACCCGCTCATACCTTTGTCCATGTATTTTAACTCTATCTAGAAAGGAAGACTACTTTTTCAGAAACAGTTCAGATACAATTGCCAAATCAAACCTGCGCATCTACAAAATAGTATCAATACAACTTTGATGCATCATGTCTTGTTATCTGACTGGACTAAGAAAAATCACCAAACTGAATCCAATCAGGCTAAGACTTCAAACTTTTCTTTATTATGAATCACTTAAACATATTTTCTCCCAGTATCTTTTATTGTGGTAAAATCCACGTAACATAACATTTATCAACCATTTTAAGTGTACAGTTCAGTATTAAATGCACATTCATAATGTTGTGCAACCACCATACATCTCCAAACTCTTTTCATCCTACAAAACTGAAACTCTGTATCCATTAAACAATAACGCCCCGTAACTGCCCCCCCACTCAGCCCTAGCAACCACCATTCTACTTTCTGTCTCTGTGAATCTGACTGCTCAGGTACCTCATGAAAGTGGAATCATACGGTACTTATCCTTTTGTGACTAGCTTATTTCATTTAGTATAATGTCCTCAAGGTTCATCCTTGTACATATGTCAGAATTTCCTTCCCCAAAAGAAACTGTGTAATTTTTATTTTACATACAGAGTCTTACTCTGTTGCCCAGGCTGGAGTGCAGTGGCACAATCACAGCTCACTGCAGCCTCAAACTCCTGGGCTCAAGTGACCCTCCCACCTCAGCCTCCCAAGTAGCTGGGACCACAGGTGCATGCTACCACACCCAGCTAATTTTTATGTTTGTGGATATGGGGTTTCACTATATTGCCCAGGCTGAGAGTATCCTTCCTTTTTTAAGACTGAATAATATTCCATTGCATGTACATACCCATTTTGTTCACCCATTCATCCACTGATGGACACTCGGGTTGCTTCTACCTTTTGGCAAGCTACTGAGAAGAATGCTACTATAAACATGCATTTACAAATACCTCTTTGAGACTCTGCTTTGAATTATTTTGGGTGTATACCCAGAAGTGGAATTGCTGGATCATATGGTAATCTTATTTTTAATTGTTTTAGAAACTACCACTGTTTTCCACAGCAGCTGGATTGTTTTACATTCCTGACAACGGTGTTAAAAAGTTCAATGTATCTTTACTTGTTTCCACAGTATTTCCCACTTAGTCAGCTTTATAATACGAGGTAAAATTCTTAGACTGCTTAAACCCAATACTCCTATTTTGGTAACAGCAGGGAGAGAGGAGGAAAGGACAGGGCAAAATAACTTACCTCACATTATTTTAACTTGTGCTTCTTGTTTATTCACTTATATAGAATAATTTTTTTTTTTTTTTTTGAGACCGAGTCTGGCTCTGTCACGCAGGCTGGAGTACAGTGGCACAATCCCAGCTCACTGCAAGCTCCGCCTCCCGGGTTCACGCCATTCTCCTGCCTCAGCCTCCCTAGTAGCTGGGACTACAGGCGCCAGCCACCATGCCCAGCTAATTTTTTTGTATTTGTTTTAGTAGAGATAGGGTTTCACCATGTTAGCCAGGATGGTGGTCTCAATCTCCTGACCTCGTGATCCGCCCGCCTCGGCCTCCCAAAGTGCTGGGATTACAGGCGTGAGCTACTGTACCCAGCCGAGGATGAATAATTTTATGTGTGAACTTGGCTGGACCATAGTGCCCAGATGTTTGGTCAAACATTCTTTTGAATGTTTCCGTGAAGGTACTGTTGGATGAGGTTAACATTTAAATCAGTGGACTTTGAGTAAAACACATAAGGACTACCCTTCTTAACATGGATATGCCTCATCGAATCAGTTGAAAGCCTTCATAGAACAAGACTGACCTCCCCTGAGCAAGAAGGAATTCTGCCAGCAGACTGTCTTTGGATTAGAGCTAAAACTTTTTCCTGGGTCTCCAGCCTGTAGCCTGCTCTGCAGATTCTGGATTTACCAAGCCTCCACAACTGCATGTGCCAATTCCTTAAATAAATCATTCTCCATCTATGTATAAACACCTTGTTGGTTCTGTATCTCTGGAGTTGCAGTATCATGAGCAGTATAGATGGTAATACCAGAACCAGGACTATAGTAGACGGGTAGTCAAACTATTTTCCCTTCCCAAGGAGGGAAGGAGAATAAACAAAGAAAGGGGAAGAGAGTCGTCAAGGGAAGGAACAAAGCTAACGCAACAGACATAACTTTGTTCTCATTTATCTCTAGTGGACACAGACAAATTAAGTGTATAAGCAACAACTTACATATACGTATTTTAATGATCTAAAACTAAAAAGTTTGGTTTGGATCAATAAATTACTTCACAAAATAAATACTGCCTATGTTTCTCTTCTGGTCCATATTTCTTAAAACACCCATACATTTACACTGATTACGACTCTCAGCCCAAAAAGACTTCCAGAATTAAGAAATCTCTATTTTCCCACCAAGGATGACAGATTTCAGTTACTGATTTGCTACTATGTGATGATTAATAGCAACCAGATAAATCATTATTTATTAAATAGGATTGTTAATTTTAAAAGCTCAATTATACATATCAAAGAACTTCATAACTCTACCATCTCAAACCAGTATTTCTATTAATTAATAAAGCCAATTTTATTAAACAAAAACACCAATAACATTCCAGAGTATTATTAAAATGGTGTTTTTAGGGTGTCTGTGCTAATTATCCACCTTAATATGAAGTTTCTTGTGGCATGTCAGCACCTCAACCAACTGGTCCAATTCATAGCATTAGAAGTCTATGAAGAGAGTTAAGGTCAGCATTGTCACATTTGATCTAAATCTGACTAAACAGGAGTAAAGAACATAATGAACTATTAATTTTTGTTTTGATAGGGTAAATATTTCATATGCAACTAACAACAAATATTTGAGAAGAACACGTTAAAAAAAATTATGTTATATAGCTTCTGAACAATGTTCTTTTTTTTTTCTTTTTGAGACAGAGTCTCACTCTGTCACCCAGGCTAGAGTGCGGTGGCACAATCTCGGCTCACTGCAACCTCTGCTTCGCGGGTTCAAGTGATTCTCTTGCCTCAGCCTCCCAAGTAGCTAGGATTACAGGCGTGTGCCACCATGTCCGGCTAATTTTTGTATTTTTAGTAGAGACGGGGTTTCACCATCTTGGCCAGGCTGGTCTCGAACTCCTGACTTCATGATCCACCCACTTCAGCCTCCCAAAGTGCTGGGATTACAGGCGTGAGCCACCGCGCCCGGCTGACCAATGTTCTTGAGAGTTAATATGATATTACTACATATATTAGAATCAAATGTAGCTATTGTTCAAACACTATAAACATCAAAACTTTAAAGCTTTTTCAGTTGGCAGGAAATGTATTTTAAATGTACATATATGGTAAATGAGTTTTTCCTTCAGAATTTTAAAATTGTACATATTTTAAAATGTACATATATGGTAAATGAGTTTTTCCTTCAGAATTTGAAAGGTGGGCATCTGAACCAGTAGGATCTAGGTTAGAGGCAAAGGCTGTCATTTTCATGAAACAATGGTTCAGTGGATTTCTGTGTGCCTGAGATACACAGAAGGGTCAGACGTTTATAAAGAATACTAAGAAGTCATGCACAGAAAATACGGAAAATCTCACTCAAATATAGAAATCAAAGAAGATAGCAGTAGACACTGCAGAACTTTTTGGATTAATAAACCTTAAATAATGGCAAGAGGGATGGAGGAGTTAAGAGTGATTTGCCTCACTGTAGAGAAATATTTTATTACTGAAATTGTTCAGAATTGTCAGCATATGGTGACAATAAAAAGCAACTAACTTTTAGTATGCTTTATTACTATTTTTAAATCATCTACAGACAATGCATCCCTTGTTGCCTATATTAGGGGGCACCGATCCTTCCACTCTCCACCACTTAGTACACCACTAACAGCCTTCTGAAATGATCGGTTCTACACTAACCCTACGTCAAAGAGAATCTACTTAAGGTGCATTAGCAGGAAGAGCTTTACCATAAGAGAGATAAAAGAAACTTGGTATCATAATTTTCACTACTATACTTAATACTACTCCAAGTGGCTTAAGTATATTTATATTATTACATGAAATTTAAATATTGGTTTTAAAAATCAGTCTGTATTTACCTAATATGCATACATACTTCAAGTGAAAAAAATAATTTACAAGAAAAAGAAAACGTAGAGCTATCTTAGCATAACTGACACGATGGGGAAAAACATGCCCTTTAGCCACAGTTTTTTCTTTTAGAGATCATAAAAAGGACAGGTAGCTCAAAAGTAGAAATGTTTTTCCCTAATTTGACTCCACCCCAATGGCCAAAATTTATTTTCAGCTTCATAAAATGCCAAAGGATTTGTCTGATTTCTGTTATGTAAATCTATTTTTTGTTTTGTTTTGTTTTTTAGAGATGGAGTTTCGCTCTGTCGTCCAGGCTGGAGTGCAGTGGTGCCATCTTGGCTCACTGCAACCTCTGCC
Source organism: Papio anubis (assembly GCF_008728515.1). Classification (NCBI taxonomy): domain Eukaryota; kingdom Metazoa; phylum Chordata; class Mammalia; order Primates; family Cercopithecidae; genus Papio; species Papio anubis. The sequence goes on along the minus strand of NC_044990.1, from coordinate 5,692,702 downwards.
TCCCACGTTCAAGTAATTCTCTGCCTCAGCCTCCAGAGTAGCTCGGATTACAGGTGCCTACCACCACGCCGGCTAATTTTTTGTATTTTTAGTAGAGACAGGGTTTCACCATCTTGGCCAGCCTGATCTTGAACTCCTGACCTTGTGATCCACCCTGCCTCAGCCTCCCAAAGTGCTGGGATTATAGGCACGAGCCACTGCGCCCGGCCTGTAAATCTATTTTTATAAGTAAAATATTCTAACTCTATTAAAAATAAAAGTTTGCATAAAGAAACAAGGCCAACCAAATTTCTGCTGTGTTATTGGTCCTAGTCTAAATGCTTTGTAGGTATGAGAACTGGAGATCAAGTAACTAACTAACATTAAATGTGCTACAAGGCAATTTCCTAAAGCTAGAAGAAAGAAGTAGAAACTGTGCCACTGGAACAGCACATTTGAAGGCCAGAGACTAAGCTCACTAAATTTGTGAAGAACATCTTTGCGAGAGACCAGATGGGCTCCGCCTCATGGCCTACAGGATATTTCCTTTGTATACAGGTGATTAGAGACAAAATCATCACTTTCAGCATTGTGTTTATATTTGTTTGAAATGACGGTGCTGTTATAAATCTTATTATAGTTACTATCTTTACAAAGAAAAGAACTATAAAAGCAATGTAATTATGTAGTAAGAAAGGGCAATTTGAAGTTTAGGTAACTGAAATCCATGAAAATTTAATGAATAATAATATGCTAGATCAGCGGTCCCCAATCTTTTTGGCACCAGGGATCAGTTTCATGGAAGGCAGTTTTTCCACACAGTGGGGTGGGAAGGGATGGTTTCAGTATGAAACTGTACCACCTCAGATCATAAGGCATTAGATTCTCATAAGGAGTGTGCAGTCTAGAATCCCCGCATGTGCAGTTCGCAATAGGGTTCTGGCTCCTATGAAAATCTAATGCTGCCACTGATCTGACAGGAGGCTGAGCTCAGGTGGTAATGTTCACCCACCGCTCACCTCCCGCTGTGTGGCCTGGTTCCTAATGGGCCATGGACTGGTCTGTGGCCTGGGGACCCCTGTGCAAGATGGGTGAAAAAAGGCATAAATGACTTTGACACATTAAATTAAAAAGTCAGTTTCTTACGTTTTTAAATTCTTAAAAGTTCAATGTACCTGAATACAGCAAAGCTTCTAATAATATACTTCAATTACGATTAATAAAGGCTATTGGCCAACAGACTGCTATTAACATAGAGGGGCTTAAAATATAAGCATATTGAATTAACATTTTCCTTTTCTAATATGTAAATAAGTATGCAGTAGTCTCCAAAAGTTTTATCTTCAAGTTATTATAAATATATAAATTTCTACAGTTTGCCTTGCATCTAATAATCAATGTAAAGCAAGCCAATGCTTTATTTATGAACTTAAAAGGAAACAGAAGCTTAGGAAAACAAATGTATCTTATTTCACTTCAAAATAAATACCATCTAGTGTATGTCAGAGAAGCAGGATGCATTATATAAAAACACTACTAGGCCATTTTTTGAGAATGTAGCGTTCTCACTACCTCTTATAAGGTTTCCGGGCCTACATATAGCACTGGTATCTACAGACAACTAGAAAAGTATCCAACTGTAATGCATCTTTCTAGTTTAAACCAATTACAGATCAACTTACCAAATCTCTGTGCAACACCCAGTTAGCATGCAGGTAGTGAATACCATCTAGGATCTGATACAATAGTGACTTCACCATTCCCCGAGGTAACTGAACTGGCTTCTTGTTTGCTTTAGAAGCTCTGTGAAACTTGATTATATGCTGAAAGAAAGAAAAAATATCACCAGAAGCTTAAAAAAAAGGAAAAGATAATTTGATATGTAATATTTTCCTAACACAAAAAGAAACACTCAGGGATTCCCACAGATATTGAAAATACAATTTCATACTCTGCTGAATAACATAAACAACTTTAAAATTCCCTAATAACTGCAGCTAAAATTCCATTTCCTAAGCATATGACAGCATTTCAGGAAATAAATTATCACAATAAGGAATTAGGAAATACTGTGCTTTTATTTTTACAGCGTAATTAAAAATCTATTACTTTCAGAGTATATTTGATTCCTGTTTATCTGGTAGATACAATGGAAAAAAAAAAACAAAGTTCAAGAGATACTTCTGGCTGGCTGACATGGTATAGAATGAGAACCTATTTATAACATAGGTTATAAAGAAAGCAAGTGGGGAGATGCTTCAATAAAATAACACAAGCACAAAGAAATGACATACCAGTTCACAGGGAAAAATGGAAAAATTTGAAAGATTCTGAGGGAAAAAAAAAACTGCCTTGTACCATCCATCAAAGCTTTCTACGTATAATGTTGTTGGACATCCAGTAAAACAAAGCACAACTTTATACATAGAAAAATTACTTTATAAATAAATGTGCCTTACAAGATTTTTTTGAAAAGTTTCAAATGCTCTTGATAGGACTCATTTTCTTAATTAGATCACTTTTAAACTGCAGGAAGATCTGTAACTTGGCTGCAGTCAACTATGCTTTGCACACCATTGTACATATCCCTGAACCTAATATTGCACAGAGCAGACCCTCGGCCAATATATGTAAGTAAATATTAAGCATGTTCTTGAAACCAGTAAACATAATAAAAATAAGAGATATTTAACATTATAAGTTAACATTTTCACTTGCTATTTTCTTATGATACACAGAATATGATACAAGTAAGGAATAACTAATGATTAACGAGTAAAGGAGCTTTACTCTCCAAGGTAAAATAGATAGCAAATACCCACGAGAAGGTAAAGTGTAGCAGTTTGCACCTATGTAGTGTGACTAATCTAAATGAGCAGCATTAACCAACTTTAATTTTCCTCTCAGTCTTTTTTTCAAGGTATTTAATAGCAGGCAAACAAAACAGAGCTACAACAATTTAATATCTAGACTGTTTTGTCACCTGTCCTAAAATATGATGTGACAATCAAGTCTGTTCTCCTTAAGAAGATTCTTGGGCCGGGCGTGGTGGCTCACGCCTGTAATCCTAGCACTTTGGGAGGCTGAGGTGGGCGGATATGTAGGAGAGGTAAGGTAATTAATCAATTTCATATATATTTCTTCACGTACACTTTATTAGAGTATTACAACTGATTTCTTTTACCAATATTTTAAAATGACAAACCCTACTGTCATTTGCTTTATATTCCAGGGCTACATAACAAATGCAAAGTACACATACCATGAAATCTCACCAACGCTTAAGTGATTTTTAAAAATAACTATTTTTATTGCGACTGCCTTGTTACCCTCTGCTGCCTAACCCCTACCAATTCACTTCAACATTCCAATTAAAATAGATAAAGGAGTGGGTTTTAGTAGGCTAAATTATCATTTGTTTTTAATGAAAATGAACATTAAAAATACTTATTTGGCTTAAATATTATTAAGATGATGATAAAGCTAATGAACTATTTATATACACTGTACAATATTACATGCAATAAAATTTGTTAAAGTATAATCATTGTACCTACATGTAAAATTAAATATTACAAACTAGCAGCTAGAAATCACATTGAGTGAAATATGATACTATCTTCTACGCTCTACCGTGGTTTATCACAAATCTTGTTTATGAACCAGCCTGGAAAATGCCTTACGTTTAAATTATATGATTTCATTTCTTATGAGGCTCAGTATGGTGAGTGTCCAATATAATACTGGCCACGCTGATTTAACAGGGTTGATCCGATTAGACTTATTTTAAAATAGAAGAACAGAAGAACCAAAGATTAAAAAAAGAAGAAGAAAAAATTAATAATCAGCATGAACTTTCAAGAGTTTCATAAAAGAGAGAAAATTTCATGTGTACAAATTAAAAAGCATGGCCATGCTAATTTAGTAAATATAGATTAGTATGCAAATCAATACAATGTTTAAAGACATTATTAAATATCATTAAAAACCCAGTACACAGGAGTAAAGTAATTCTTAATGAATTAACACAAGGTAATGTTAGAGGTTTGGTTTACTTGTTTCTTAAACTATAATCTGTATTAACAGATGTTCTTTATACAGATTGGTAAGAATGTAAATTTTGTGAATATGTTTCAAAATTACTTTGGCTATCCTGTTATAGATTTTTTATATATATATGTATATAATATATATATCTGAGTCTTATCTGCAAGGTAACATTTCAGATTTTTTTTTAAACATAAATGTTATATTTAACAAAACAGCAAATTTCATAGTTACCTGAGAGTTCCTCAAATACCAATTTAAAAAATAATCTGCTTAGTAAACTGCAAAATACTGAGGCTGGTGTTTGAATTTCAGCTACTTAGACAAGATTAATTTAAGTTCTTATTTTACAGTAATTTTTTTCAATATAGCATCATTTTCTGCATTGCATTAGATAAACTAATAAACCGGCTGGGCTCAGTGGCTCAGGCCTGTAATCCCAGCACTTTGAGAGGCCGAGGTGGGCAGATCACCTGACATCAGGAGCTAAGAGACCAGCCTGGTCAACATGGTGAAACCCTGTCTCTACCAAAAATACAAAACTTAGCCAGGCTGGAGTGCAACAGCGTGAACAGGACCCACTGCAGCCTCGACTTCCTGGGCTTCAGTCCCATGAACAGCTGGGACCACAGGTGTGTGCCACTGAGCTCAGCTAATTTTTTTTTTTTTTTTTTTTTTTTTTGTAGAGATAGGGTCTTGCCATGTGGCCCAGGCTTGTCTCAAATCCTTTGGCTCAAGTGATCTTCCTGCTTTGGCCTCCCAAAGTGCTGGGTCTACAGGTGTGATCCACTAAACTTGACCTAAAACTATTCTTATCACAGGTCAGAAAACAAAGAATAACTAAAAGTCTCAAGAGATATTAAAATTTATTTTCACACCAATCTCATTTTTTAATAGAGCTCTCATCCACAAAGAATTCCTCCAATGCAAGATTATGCCCAATTCAAGTAAGTACAATGCAGTCACGCACTACTTAATGAAGGGATACATTCTGAAAAATGTGTCTCAGGCAATTTTGCAGTTGTGTAAACATCACAGAGTGTACTTACATAAACCTAGATGATAGACTTTACCACAAACCCAGGCTATATAGTATAGCCTACTGCTCCTATGCTACAAACCTGCACGTTACTGTACTGAATAAGGAAGGCAATTGTGACACAATAGTAATTAAGTGTGTTAGCTAAACAGATGTAAACATAGAAAAGGTACAGTCACAATATGGTACTATAATCTTACGAGACCACTATCATATATGCAGTCCCTAGTTGACAGTAACATTATATGGTGCATGACTATACTATATTGAATTACTGTCAATGACAATAAGCATTAGGATATTAAATTCAATTGTGAATAGTTAATAATTAATAATAGTTTCCTACATTTGTGTATTTCATTAATAAAACTTTTCAACTACAAGATTGTTCCTCAGAAAAACGTTGTTAAAAAAGGAAAGAAAGTATTACATTTTACAGACGGGGTAAATTACAGCTTCAAAGCCATTAAAAGACTTGCCTAATGCTATATGATAAATAATGGTAGAACTATTAGATCTCTCCAAAGATAGCATATTCATCCTCCTACATGAGGATACCACCTTCTCATTTTATATTCCCTTTATATGACGGAATAAAAGGAAATATGCTACTTTTCTATTTTAGAGCAAAATTTTATAGATACTACAGTTACTTTTCATTTCATCAAAAAACTATATGAAGCAATATTGAATAGCTGTTGAACACTCTTGAGATTCTATTGTTTTCTTTAGTATCTGTTAAAAGATCAAAGTGACAATATTGAAAAGCAATAATACAAAGTCAAATAAATACTCTAGCCTTGGTAATGCCACCAACCACACTCCATGAGGTCACTTTTATTTTAAGAACGTAAGTCTCATAATAAGGGGAACACCTAATTGGTTTTAGTTACTCTTAACAATCCCTAACTGTTTGCTCATGTCTGCCAGCAATTCACCTTACCCAGAGGTCATGTTCAGCATAGTCAAACAGAAGCCACACCTTCCTATCAGCATGAGACAGAAACACCTTTTGAAGAGAAATGACGTTTGGATGCTTAAGCTCTCGAAGTAACTGCAAAACAAAGGAGATCCATTAACAATTTCTGTCACAAAAATAATGCTAAAAACCCCTACACCATTTGTAATTCAAAGGCAATACAAACCCACGAGTAATCAATCTTAAAAATCTAATAAGCACCCACACAATTTTGAGACAGATACTTCAGTAACAAATGAGAAAATATCTGTGAGGAAAAGACACTGAACAGGTATATCTGAGTAAATCTATTTTGTTGTTGTTTGGTTGGTTATTTTAACTTTTTGATTGTGGTAAAATATATATAACATAAAAATGACCACTTTAATCATTTTTAAGTGTACAATTCATGGCATCCTATAAGTATACTCACAATGTTCTGCGATCATCACCACTATCCATTTTAGAATTTTTTTTGTCATCCCAAACAGAAACTCTGAATCCATTAAACCAGCGGTCCCCAACCTTTTTGGCATCAGAAATGAGTTTTATGGAAGACAAATTTTCCACGGATAATGGGGTGGAGGTGCAGGGCGGGGGCTGGGGGAAGGGGCGCATGGTGGATAGTTTCAAGATGAAACCGTTTCCCCTCAGATCATTCATTAGGCATTAGATTCTCAGAAGGAGCACGCAACCTAGATCCTTCACATGCGCGGTTCACAACAGGGTTCAAGCTCCTATGAGAATCTAATGCCGCTGCTAATCTGACAGGAGGCAGAGCTCAGGTGGTCATGCTCACTTGCCTGGGGCTCACCTCCTGCTGTGTGGCCCAATTCCTAACAGTCCCGGTGCTGAAGGGGCCCACGCATCACACAATAACCCCACTGCCTTTTTCCCCAAGGCCCTAGTAACCTCTACTCTACTATCTGTCCCTAAGAATGTTCCTAATCTAGATATTGCATGTAAGTGGAACCACACACTACGTATCCTTTCATGCCAGGCTTATTTCACTTAGCCTGTTGCATTCTTTTATGGATAAACACATTCCACTCTATGCATATCTATATATATATCACATTTCGTTTATCCATTCATCTGTTGATGTCCATGGGTTGTTTTCACCTCTGGTTGTTGTGATTAATGCTGCTATGAACATTAGTACATACTATCTGTTGAAACTCCCTGCTTTCAATGCTTTGACCATAAACCCAAGAGTGGAAATCCTGGATCAAATGATTGCTCTGTGTTTAACTTTTTGAGAAACCACCAAACTTGCAGCTGTACCATTTTACATTCCCATCTGCAATGCACGAGCGTTCCAATTTCTTCATATCCTCACCAACACTGGTTATTTCCCCCCTTTTTTTCCTTAAAAATTAACATATATCCTAATGAGTATGAAGCAGTATCTCACTGTGGTTTTGGTGTGCATTTCCCTAGTCAATAATGGTGTTGAACATCTTTTCATGTGCTTACTGACCATTTGTAGATCGTCTTTGGAGAAACATCTATTTAATAAGTCTTTTGCCCATTTTTGAATCAGGTTGTTTTGTTGTTGCTGCTGAGTTGTAGGAGTTCTTTACATAGTCTAGATACTAACCCCTTATCAAATATGATTTATAAAACTTTCTCCCATTCTGCAAGTTGTCTAGGCTTTGACATCACATAACAATTGAACTTGAAACAAATCTGTAGTTCGTAATCCTTTTTAGAAAATATCAAAGTATTTGCAACATTAGAAGATGCAACATTCATTAACACCAATTATCATATGAAAATTAAGTTCTGCAACCCTATGAGGTACAGTACCTAATTTCAGGCATTTAAATTACATAGTAAAGTTGATTAAAATTTTGTAACTTTTCATAAAATAACAAAGAATTTAAACAGAGAGAAGTATCCAAGGAGAGCATATTTTCATGAGTTTGTGCTTTCTCATCTCATAAAAGGATGTTATTTTCTTTAAAATATTTTATCTTCTTATCTTATGATAACCAAAGTGGCCTAACAATCCATCCAGTCAAAAAGTACCCCTAACCCTGCCAAGCAAAAACGAAAACAACAACAACAAAAAGCCTCTCATGAAGCCCGATACTGTCTTTATCAGTTAAAACATGTTTCAACAGCGCCTTCCAAATGTGCTTCAAATACTGGACAGCCAGGTGAGAAAATCAAGATGTTAAAACTTGTAACTTCAGTGCTTTTTGTGAGAACACTGCCACAAAAATAAGAATCAATGTAAATGTGAAGTTAAACACTATATTGGGGGCTTTGAAATGAACTTCAGCAAAGACCATAAATCAATTAAATATTCAGTCACATATTAAAGATTATTCTCTGGTGTGATAATTATTTTATTCAGAAGCAAGATTAAGTTCAGGTTATATTATTTCTGCTTTCAGAATATAATTTTCAAACTTATAAGACTTTAGCAATTATATACCAATCCTCAGAAACCTAAATGCTAGTATCTAAAATTGACCATTCCCTAATTAATAAACAACACAAATAATCTGACAGGGAAAGTCTAGACTTTGTGGTAATCCTGGATCTCCCAGCTGGCTCAAAAAGCCAAAGCTCGTGCTAAGGTAGTCTTAATTCTAGTTCACTGTTTTTCTATTATCTCAAAATTGGAACACACTCTTAAGCTAGACAGCTATTTCAAATTCTTTCTAGTAACTGGCAGGGTGTAAATTATAAAAAACCAACACATTCCAAAGCGTTGGCAAAAGATCTCCACAATTATTAGAAACCTACATATAAAGTTATTCTTAGTGTCTCCTGAATTTTACCTCCAATGAAAGGTTTCATTTCACTCCTGTATTCAAAAAACTGCAGCAACAATTCGATTAAGCACTTCTCCCAGATGCCAAGTATGGTACTAGGCATGTGACATGTATTATCTCATTTAATCATGAATTAGCCCTATGAAATATTTATATAACCCCTATTTCACAACTGAGAAAACAGGGGTTTAAGGAGGTTAAATAATTTGCTTAAGGTTACATTCCTAGGAAGTGGTAGAATCAGCAATTAATAAATTAACTTTTAAAACACAAAGCCAGTACTTGCAACTACTATGGTCTAATAGCAATACCTCCCAAGAGCTAACATCCTAGAGGAATGGATTATGTCTGGATTATGTGTCTTTACAATCCAGAGACATAAATGTCTTAAATATATACCAGGTGGCGAACTTGACAATGGCAGGCACTACGTATTTATTCTCATGGCTGCATGGCCAGCTCCTAGCATAATGCCTGGTACTGCAGAGGCCCTTATTAACTATTTGATAAACACATGAATAAATGATTGTGTAAATTAACAAAATGTACAACTAAAGAAGGACACACAACCCACTCTTTGGCTTCTGATCTATAAACTAATATCCCTGCTTTCTTTATAAAACCAATCTACTTTGTTTTACTAAAATTTACTAAATTTTACTAAAAATATAAAAATTAGTGGCCAGGCACGGTGGCTCACGCCTATAATCCCAACATTTGGGAGGCAGAGGCAGGTAGATCACCGAGGTCAGGGATTCAAGACCAGCCTGGCCAACATGGTGAAACCCCATCTCTACTAAAAATACAAAAAATCTATTGGGCGTGGTGGCACACACCTGTAATCCCAGCTACTTGGGAGGGTGAGGCAGGAGAATCGCTTGAGCCTGGGAGGTGGAGGTTGCAGTGAGCTGAGATCACACCAAGGCACTCTAGCTTGGATGACAGAGTGAGGCTCCATCTCAATATAAAAAAACAAAAGCCAATCTACATCATTAAATATCAATTTTTAAAAATTCATCTATCTGATTAACCAGACGACAAATCTCTGAGAGTAAAGACTTCATCCTGAGTAAGGAACTGCTGCCAGAGTAGTGAGTAACAGTGTTATGGACTGAATTGTGTTCCCCCAAAATTCCTATGCTGAAGCCCTAACCCCAGTACCTTGGAATGTGACTGTACAGTCACATGCTGCATGATGATGTCACAGTCAATAACAGCATATATAAGATTATAATGCAGTTGAAAAATTCCTATCACCTAGTGATACACAACCTTCATAATGTTGTAGCACAATGTGCATTACTCACGTGTGTGTGGTGATGCTGGTATACATACATGTATCACGCTGCCAGTATCAGACAAGTCTAGCAAATATCATTATATGCAGCACACAATGTTTGATAATAAATGCCTCTACAACTGGCTATGTTTTTATTACATTACGCTTTTTATCATTATTTTAGAGTGTACTCCCTCGACTTATTTTTTTAAGTTAACTGTAAAACATCCTCAGGCAGATCCTTCAGGAGGTAGTCTGAAAGGTACTGTTATCCTAGGAGAGGCAGCTCTACGTGAGTTTTGCCCCAAAGAATTTTTTTTTGAGACAGTCTCATAGTGCCCAGGCTGAAGTGCAGTGGCATGATTTTGGCTCACTGCAACCTCCATCTCCCAGATTCAAGCAATTCTCATGTCTCAGCCTCCCAGGCAGCTGGGACGACAGGCATGCACCACCACACCCAGCTAATTTTTGTATTTTTTTTGGTAGAAACAAGGTTTCGCCATGTTGGCTAGGCTAGTCTTGAACTCCTGGCCTCCAGTGATCTGTATGTCCACCCTGGCCTCCCAAAAATGTTGTGATTACAGGCATAAGCCACCATGCCTGGCCTCCCTGAAGACTTTCTAGTGGGATAAAATGTGGAGGTGGAAGACAATGATATTCATGATCCTAAACCTGTGTAGACCTAGGCTAATGTAAATGTGTCTTAGTTTACAAAAAGAAACACGCATTTGTATGTTCATTGCAGCACTATTCATAGTAGCATGAAGTCAACCTAGATGCCCAGCAACAGTGGACTGGACAAAGAAAATGTGGTACATATACACCATGGAATGCTACACAGCCATTAAAAAGAATAAAATGTCTTTTGCAGCGACATGGATGCAGCTGGTGGCCATTACCCTAAATAAATTAACACAGGAACAGAAAACCAAATACCACATGTTCTCACTTAAAAGTAGGTGCTAAACATTGGATAAACATGGACATAAAGATGGCAACAAGAAATACCGGGAACTACTAGAGGAGGGAGGGTGAGGTGAGGGAAGGGGTGAAAAACTATCAGGTAACTATGCTCTGTATCTGGGTGATGAGATCATTCACACACCAAACCTCAGTCACATGCAATTTACCCATGTAACAAACCTACACATGTGCTCCCGAACCTAAAAGCTGAAAAAGTAAAAAACAATTTTTAAAAATAGAAAAAAGCTTATAGAATAAGAATAAAAATATTTTTGTACAGGTGTACAATGTGTATTTTAAGTTTTTACAATAGTAAAAAAGTTCATAACGTAAAAAAGTTACAGTAAACTAAGGTTCATTGAAGAAAGTAAAATATGTTTTATAAACTGAATGTAGCCTGTATGTAGCCTAAGTGTACAGTGCTTATAGTCTACAGTAGCGTACACTAACGTCCTAGGCCTTCACATTCACTCACTACTCACTGACGCCCTGAGCAAGGTCCAGACCTGCAAGCCCCATTCATGCTAAGAGCCCTATACATATAGGTGTACCATTTTTTATCTTTGTTTTGGGGAGGGGGCGGGCTTGAACAAGAAAGAATTTGGGGTGACTCCATAAAGTTTATTAAGAGAGTAAAGGAATAAAGAATGGCTACTCCATAGGCAGAATAGCCATTTTAAAAAAATCATTTATTTTTACTGTACCTTGTCTATGTTTATTCCATATATTTACCATACCTTTTCTATTTAATATGCTCAGATATACAAATATTTAGCATTGTGTTACAGTTGCCTATAGTATTCGGTATAGCAACATGCTGCATAGGTTTGTAGCCTAGAAGCAATAGGCTACACACAGCCTGGTGTGTTTAGGTTCTACCATATGGGCTAGTGTAAGTACACTCTGTGATGGCAGAACAATGAAATTGTCTAATGACGCATTTTTTCAGAGCATATCCCGCTAATTAAGTGACACATGACTGTATTTGGAGATAAGGCCTTTTAAGAACTAATTAGGTTAAAATGAGGTCTTTAGAGTGGGCCCTAATCGAATCTGACTGGCGTCCTCCCAAGAAGAGATGATGAGGACATACAGAGAGACACCAGGAGTGCCTCTGAAATGATCATCTGATGAGACAGGAAGAAGGAGGGTATCTGCAAGCCAAAGAAAGAGGCCTCAGAGGAAACTAACCCTGGCAGCACCTCGATATTAGGCTCCTAGCCTCTGCAACTATAAGAAAACAAACTGCTGTTTAAGCCACCCAGCCTGTAGCATTTTGTTAGGGCAAATAAAGCAAACCAGTACAGTAAGTAATTATTACTACTGAATAAGTAAAACACCTTTGTTGTTGGTGGTGTTTTGTTGTTGTTGTTTTTAGGGAGACACATTAGGAGACAGGTCACTTTGGGATTAAAAGAGAATAGCCACTGAGGATTGGTGATGGAACTATCTCAGTGGACAATTACCTTGATGGAACTATCTCAGTGGACAATTACCTTGAAGTAAATATTTATACTGAAGAAATTCCAAAAGACCTGGGAGCTGTGCTGCACTTAGCAAGGCTAATATTTACTTAATGCCTACTACATGCCAGGCACTGTCCCATTTTACAAATGGGGAAACTGAAACACAAAGAAATTAAATAACTTGTTTTGGGTCCCACAAGCTAGTAAAGTGGCAGAGCCAGGGTAGGAGCCCAAGGAGTCTAGCGAGGTTGTTACTCCTCATGCATTCCTGTGTGCTTGATGCTCTGATGCTGACAGAGTATGCAGGCTTTCCCTGGTGACGAAAAGAACTTCAGCACTACATGACCCTATTTGGAGCCCAGAGCATGTAGATCCTAGTTTTTAATACTGTAGAAGTTATTTTTTGCCTTTTCGAAGATTTTGTGTTAAAATATTTTGAAAACAGCCAGGCACGGTGGCTCCCACCTGTAATCCCAGCACTTTGGGAGGCTAAGGTGGGCGGATCATGAGGTCAAGAGACCATCCTGGCCAACATGGTGAAACTCCGTCTCTACTAAAAATACAAAAATTAGCTGGGTATGGTGGCGGGTGCCTGTAGTCCCAGCTACTTGGGAGGCTGAGGCAGAAGAATCGCTTGAACCCAGGAAGCAGAGGTTGCAGTAAGCCGAGATTGCGCCACTGCACTCCAGCCTGGTGACAGAGCGAGACTCCGTCTCCTAAAAAAAAAAAAAAAAAAAAAAAAAAAAAAGACAACAAAAGGTTTAAAAATACTCATATAATAGTTTCCATCACAGAAACCATCTATGTTTTCCCAATTCTGCTAGGAGAAAAAAAAATCTTATTTTCTGAGTTCTAAGATTACCGTTTTGACTACGTAATTCACCATAAATTTAAATACAATATCACATTTAATTTGAACTTCTACAGTATAAATATATAAAAAATAAATTAATACTTCAAACTGTGTCTTCTCAATAAATATCACAATGGTGAGAAAATGGGTTTAAAAAGCCTAATATTCACAAAACTATATTGCATTCTAACATTAAAATTTCATAATATAGCAAAGATAAAAATAAATTCTAAATTTATAACGAGTATGGTGACAGTTGACTTGAAATCACTGTTAAAAAAACTAAGGAAAACAATTCCAAAATTATTTAAATATAGTTAAACCTGTGAAGCCTTTTTCAACCAAATTCTTGCAAATTGATAAAAACTGAGGTATGCTTGGTCAGGCACGGTAGCTCATGCCTGTAACCCCAGAACTTTGGGAGGCCAAAGTGTGTGGATTACAAGGTCAGGAGTTTGAAACCAGCCTGATCAACATGGTGAAACCCCGTCTCTACTAAAAATATAAACATTAGCTGGGCGTGATGGCGTGCACCTGTAATCCCAGCTACTCAGGAGACTGAGGCAGGACAATCACTTGAACCCGGGAGGTGGAGGTTGCAGTGAGTCGAGATCGTGCCATTGCACTCCAGCCAGGGCCACAGAGCAAGACTCTGTCTCAAAAAAGAAAAAAAAACTGAGGTATGCTTAGGTTAAAGTAGAGGTGAGTAGAAAAGTAAAGTCCAGAGCTTTACCTCTGCTTCCCCATTGCAACTATAAGGCAGCCTTGTGGAATACTGATGATCCCCCCATGTGCAGTTTGAAAAATGCCTACACTAATGGAATTATGGCTCATAGGAAATTTTGACAACGTGTAAGACAAACCACTTACAAAAAAATGAAGATGAAGATATGCAATGCTCTTTGCTTTTAGAAGAAGTTCTCAGAGCTCCTTCCTCTTCCCCTCCCTTCTACACTTACTTACAGAGCAAGGACTATACAGCACACCTAGCACACACTGAGGAAGAAATGTGTTGCAGTCTAGAGGGTTGGGGGAACAGATAACAAAGTAACCAGGCACACAGATAAAAAGAACCCCCTCGTAATTAGATTTGTAATGAGTGTTATATTAAAGAAACAAACCAGGTGTAATCATAGAGAGTTAATGGAGGTGAATGCTGGGGACACAGGACTTTTTCGAGGAAGAATTAAAAAATGGAAAGAGGAAGGCCTGATAAAACCTTGCCAGAAAAAATGGGAATTATTTCATTCTTAACTTTTTGTTATACAAATTTTCAAACTAAATAAAACAGAATATTAAAACAAACCTCTATGTACCATCAGCCACTCACAGCCAAACTTAATTTACTTATACTAATATCCACCCCTCCCAGCCAACCCTGGATTATGTTGAAGTAAATTCCAGTTATTGTATCATTTTACCTATAAATATTTCAGTATGTATCTCTAAAATACAAGGTCTCTTTTCTCTGACGACAAGGAAAATAAATTAGATCAGTAACAGTAAGTTATCTAGAAATACCTCACATGTTTAAAAATTAAGCAATATAATTCTAAATAACTCATAGATAAAAGGAAAATTTCACAAAGAAAACAAAATATTTTGTACCAAATTAACAGAATAAGAGAAGAATTATATGGTTGTTTTTACCCATGTAGAAAAAAAGCATTTGATAAAATTCAATATCATTTATGAAAAAATTCTTAGGAAACTAGCAATGCAACTTCCTAAACTTGATTAATAGCACCTATGAAAAAATGCGCAGCTATCATTATACTGAACAGTGAAAGTGGAAACATTTTCCTCACAGTTGGGAATAAATCAAAGACACCTGCTCTCACCTCTATTCAACATTGTGTGAGATGGCCTAACCAATTCAGTAAGAGAAAAAAAAGAAACAAAAGCAGAAATAGGGAAAAAAGTAAAAGTATCCCTATTCATAAATGACATGATTATGTAGAAAAAATCCCAAGGAATCACCAAAAACCTACCAGTGAATTTAGAAATGTCTCAGGATATATACTACACCATATATATATATTTTTTAAAGTAAATATATAAACAATAAATAAAATGGAAAGTATATCTTTCTGCTGGCTTGAAAGTCTCAATACTATTATTCTTTGAATTGATCCAAATTATAATCTCAACAAGCATTGAAAAAAAAAAACCAACTAATTAGCAGATGTAAAAATTTATATGATAATGCTAAAGAACCTAAAATACCCCAAACAATTCTGACAAAGAATAAAGCTGGTGGCCTTATACCACCTGGCTTCAAGTCTTGCTAGAAAGGGAGAGTAATCTATTGGTATAAGGCTGGACAGAGAGAACAATGGAACGAAACAGAGTCCAAATGTATACTTTCTTTTTTTGCAAAGGTGCCAAAGGAATTCTATGGCAAAGGATGTTTTCCAAAAATGATGCTACAACTGTACATTCATATAGGAGGGGGAATTCAAACTCTATATCATACCACAAAGAAAAAATAATTGAGTATATCATAAACTAGAAATTTAAAAACTATAAAGCTTTTAGAAGAAAATATTGGGAAATATTTCCACAATCAGTGGGTAAAGATTTCTTCAGCCACATACAGAAAATAGCCATAAAAGGAAAAATTAGTAAGAACTTCATAAAAATTAAACATTTCTGCTCATCTCAGATTGAAGAACCATGATCAAGTACATTAAAAGTAGGTTTTCATACTTCTTTCTGTATTTAAGTGCATTTATAGTTATCATGATATATGCAAAGATAATATCTGTTTCTGAACTGAGTTTTGTGTTTTTTTTAATAAAAAACATTTTGTTAAAGACTAATAAACAAGAGAAAAGCATGTGAACAATAAGTACGCAGCTCAATGAACTGTCACATATATAACCCGTGTAACTAGACCCAGAGCAAGATCAAAGAACATTACTAGCACCCTGAAGCTCTGTATTCCCTCCAAGGGTATCAACATCCTGACTTCTAACACCACTGACCATAGTTCAATGGCTTTTAACTCTTTAAAACTGACGAGTATATACAGAATAGATGTTGAATAACTGACAGTTAACACACAGATACCTGGTCTCAAGATCGACAAGTATAAAAAACGTATCAATTAAAAGAACTACATCTTCCAGCATGGTCTACCTTTGGTTAACAATATCCTCCAGGCCGGGCGTGGTGGCTCAAGCCTGTAATCCCAGCACTTTGGGAGGCCGAGACGGGTGGATCACGAGGTCAGGAGATCGAGACCATCCTGGCTAATCTGGTGAAACCCCGTCTCTACTAAAAAATACAAAAAACTAGCCGGGCGAGGTGGCGGGCGCCTGTAGTCCCAGCTACTTGGGAGGCTGAGGCAGGAGAATGGCGTGAACCTGGGAGGTGGAGCTTGCAGTGAGCTGAGATCTGGCCACTGCGCTCCAGCCTGGGCGGCAGAGCGAGACTCCATCTCAAAAAAAAAAAAAACAATATCCTCCATCTCACCCCTATTCTTCCCTCAGGAAGGTAATTGTTACATGCGTTCCCAAACCTGGAACTTTCCTTGTTTTTCTACTTTAGTTTAGATGTACACCCTTCTCCATTCCCATATACTTCTATCACAGTACTTGACAAGCTGTTCTTAGATTTATGAGTCTTTTTCCTCAACACAGTGTAAATTATTTTTACCTACTTGAGTTGAAGACTCACTGGTACAGAATCTAGTAAACTTGCAAAATGGTTTAACATTTCCAGGTCGTAACAGACTATTATGGGTAAATATAATAGAAGGGCTGAGAGCAACAAAAGCAAAGATTATAATATATATTCTAGAACATTCCGTGTAAAGCCAGAAAAGACACATTTGGACCCACAGTTTTGTAACAGTAAAAACTGAAGTAAAATCTCAACAAGTAATGCTCAGTTTAAATGTATGGATAATTATTAACGCATTAACCCAACGACTACTTCCCTTTGGAATAAAAATGAGATTCTTATCACAATATGGAAAACTATGCTTCCAAAATAAAAGGGTATGAATATTTACATACTCAAATGAACAGATACAAGCAATGAAAAGCAAATAATACAACCTCATTTTAATTTGACATAATTAATGACATAAGTTTCATTCTATCAAAATAAAAATATTAATTTTATATGGACTAACATGCCACTATTACTGCTCTCAATGAAATAACTGGACCCTTTACTATCAGTGACAGCTATTGGGAAAATATGTATTTATATAAACAACTGAAATTTACTTTACCCCAAATAAAGAGTTTACATAGAACTACATGTTCCCTTTACTTCTCCTTAATATATTTTCCTATAGTTGATATAAAAAATATTCACTAATTTTCAATTAATATGACAAATACAATACAGAGCCTTATATAGTTGGTACTCATAAGTCAGTTGATAATAATGATAAAAAGAACTTCACTTACTGCTATTTCTCTACATGCCGACATAGAGATCCCAGTTCCTTCTATTTGTTTTAAAGC
Organism: Papio anubis; assembly: GCF_008728515.1. Lineage (NCBI taxonomy): Eukaryota > Metazoa > Chordata > Mammalia > Primates > Cercopithecidae > Papio > Papio anubis. The sequence continues at coordinate 5,674,851 of NC_044990.1, read as the reverse complement.
ATAGTCTTTATCATCCTTCCTGTAAAAACAAAGTTATTTTAATATATAGATAAATCTATATTTATGTGCATTTTTATAAAGTAAAATATAAATAAATATAAATCACATTCGATACACATTTGACATCATTCAATATAATCATACAATGTAGTACAAGGAAAAACTTTTTAGACAACTTAGTCCAGTCCCATTATTTGATGAGGGAAGTTAGCTTCAAAGGAATAAAAAGACTTTTCCAAGGCTCCACAGTTACTTGTGGAAGACACAGATTGAGATATAGAGCTTCTGACTCCCACTAATAAATTCCTTCTGCTCTAACATATGAATATAACACACATATATAAAATAAAACCTGCTTTCTAAAACCTATTCAGATATTAATGGGTCAGAAAACTTAAGAAATGAATGTGTCCCTAAGGCACAAAATGGTTACAATTTAAAACATGTCAATCATATTTGATAATAAATAATTTAGGTCATCTCCAAAGACTTTCAAAGACACTCGTACAACATGTGTTTACTGAACACTTACTACGTACCCAGAACTGTGCTAGGTACTGAGGATACAACAGGTTCCTTCTTTTAGAGAGTTTTCTGTGTCTACTGGCTTAAAAAGACAAGTAACCCATCATAATACAATATGATAAGTGCTATGATATGGCAAGTGCAACAGAAAAGGTTACTCAAAGGGGACTTGGTGGAGGACCCAAGCAAAGACTCCTCAGAGGCCAGTGCGGTGGCTCACACTTGTAATCCCAGGACTTTGGGAAGCCGAGGCAGGCGGATCACGAGGTCAGGAGATCGAGATCATCCTAGCTAACATGATGAAACCTTTTCTCTATTAAAAGTACAAAAAAAATAGCCAGGCGTGGTGGCGGGTGCCTGTAGTCCCAGCTACTCAGGAGGCTGGCGCAGGAGAATGGCATGAACCCGGGAGGTGGAGCATGCAGTGAGCCGAGATCGCACCACTGCACTCCAGCGTGGGTGACAGAGCGAGACTCCGTCTCCCCAAAAAACAAAAACAAAAACAAAAACAAACAAAAAAACACTCCTCAGAGAAAATGTCATCTGAGGCCTAAATGGCTGTTCTCAAACCTTTTGGTCCCAGAATCCCTTTATTCTCTTGAAAATTACTGTGGACCCTGACGAGCTTTGGTTTATTATATCTATCAATATATACCCTATACAAACTTTAAAATGGGAACTTCTAAAACTACATAAGTTTATATCCACCAGCCACCAGAGCAACGGAATAGCATCATCACATGTTGGATCATCTCTGAAAGAAATCCACTAGGCATTCATTAGAATGAGAATGAAAAAGCAAATAATATCATAGTATTATTACAAAAATAGTGTTGACCTTACAGACCCTCTGAAAGGATATCATAGATACCCAGGGGTTCCAGGATCACACTTTGATCACTTGATAGTGTGTGTGTGTGTGTGTGTGTGTGTGTGTGTGAGGTAAGAGAGGGGCAGTCACATGAAGCAAGAGAAAAAGCAATTGAGGGAGACTGGATATTGTATACAACTGGAGATGAGGCTGGGGATAAAATCAGGAACCACAACACAAAAGTCTTTTCATGCCAAGAACAACAAGAAGGGCTCCTTTAAAGGTTTTTTGTTGTTGTTATTAAGCAACAGAATATCAATTATATTTTATCTGGAAAAATGTATCTTCAGCTGCCTTGTGAATGCTTAGTGGGAGTAAATAAGGACAGGAGGCAGAGAGAACAGTTACAAGTAATTAGTATTAAAATTATTCAATGAGAGATGATGATGGCTACTGCAGAATGGTGGTTACTATAGAGAACAGACAGATAAGAAGTAGGGTCCTTTATGATTGACTATTGTGGGTAAGGAAGAAGTTAAAGACAACGATTTCTTCCACAGGCAACAAAGCAATGACAGCATTATTCACTGAAATAAAAAACCAGGCAGGAGGAAAAGCTTTGAGGGAACAGGTTGGTGATAGCTCCATTCTCTGAGTTTTGGGGACCAGTGAGACATCTAAGTGGGCATAGCTGCTGGCAAGCGGAATAAACACTAAAGCTCAAGAGCAAGCTGAAGATACAGATTTACTGGAATCAGCATGATGCAGTGATCGAAGCCATAGGAGTAGGTTCAATGAGAGCAACGAGAAGGACTGCCAAGAAAAAGATTTTCTAAATGGGCAGAATAGCAAATAGTATAGGTCTAGTAAGTTAAGAATTGAAAAGTATCTACCGAATTTAGCAACACTTAAGTCAACAATGGATAGTGGAGTAGGCAAAAATAGTTGCAGCAATGTGGTGGCAGGGTCTATATTGCAGAAGGCTGAGGGGTGAACGAGACATACGTAAACGAAGACAACATATGTAAGCAATTCTTTGAAAGCGAAAAACAAGGCAGGTGCTGTAGTAATACACAAGGTTAAAGAGCTATTATTTCTTAAGATGGAAGACACTTGAGTATGATAAGCACTGACAGAAAGAACCCAGAGAAAAAGAGCTGATAATACAGGAGAGGAGAAAAAAAATCCAGAGAACAAGCTTTCAGGGTCTTTGCTCTCTGGCTTGAAGGAGAAACATCTATTCCATCGTAATAGGAAGAAAGAACAGATAAAGGAACGAATACAGATGGAAAGAAGTTGGTTCAGAGGCAAAAAGCTGGGGGAGTTCCCATTTTGATACATTCATTTTTTTTTTCTGAAAGTGGCAATGAGGTCATATACTTTTAGTATATGAAGGGCAGAGGTGATAGGACTGGAGACTTCAGTAGCGAGATAGTTTAAGTGAACAAATTAAGCCTTTATAAAATCAATTAATTTAAGTCAATTTAATACTTTGTTATTTTAAATTATTACTAAAACGTAACATTGCTTTATCTTTGTTTTTACAACATATTTTATACCAAATCCTTACTTGGGAAAAGAAATCACAATTACAACATTATTTTTCTGGAAAAAAATTTGTTTTATAACCATCAGTTTTACAGCATATATAGTAAAGCATCATTGGTACTCATTTTATGAAAAAGACATTGAGAGGATCTGTACTTAACGTTCACTGTCTGAACGGTTTCTGAGAGAAAGAAGTAGTTAAGGACATAAAATAAAACAAAACTGGAATCAGAATAGTCTATTAGACACTTTCATGGGCAGGGTTATTGATTTAACCAGATGGTCAATCCAAGGGCATAACACATTCTATTATATCTACTGTTTAAGAATTACATCCTAGAATCGAACCCCCTACTAAGAAAGAGAGTGGTAGGAAAGAAAATAATTTAAACTAAAGATTTACCCATTCACCTCCTTAATATCCACCACCTTCTCTTGTTTAAAAATGCCCAAGGTGGTATATGACAATTTCTTCTCTGTGAACTAAAAAAATTCTCATATTCAATCAGTCTTCTCCCCTACTCCAAGAAATTACATGTTTTTTACTTTATAAAAGTAGATTATTAGAAAGAAATATGCAACGAAGAAAAATAATACCAAATAAATTATAAATGATATTTGATTATAAAAAAGGCAACCTCCTCTTGAAAATCACCTAATATAATTACAACATGATATAATAGTGCCATGTGGTTTACATGGCAAATTTCTCTCTCCATCCACACATTTTTTTAGTAAAAGACACAAAGGAGATGAAAAAGATTTGTTCACTAGTGTCAGTAATGATCCAAGGGAAGTAGGTTAAATGAATGGTTATGATACAGACTGAGTATCCCTCATCTGCAACGCATGGGATGAGAAGTGTTTCGAAATTCCAATTTTCAGGAGACTGTGGAATACTTGCCCATATATAATGAGATATCTTGGGAATGAGATCCAAGTTAAACACAGGATTCATTTTATGTTTCATATACACCATATACACATTGCCTGAAGGTAATTTTATATAACATTTGAAATAGTTTTGTGCATAAAACAAAGTTTGTGTACACTGAACCATAAGAAAGCAGAAGTGCCACTATCTCTGCCACTCCTGGGAACCATCTGCGGTTGTTTGGCATCACCATCATTCATGACTCTGAATTTATATGCTACTAGTAACTAATTATTTTCTTACACTTAAGTACTTGATAGTAAAAAAAAAATACAGCATATCGGCCGGGCACGGTGGCTCACACCTGTAATCCCAGCACTTTGGGAGGCCAAGGCAGGCAGATCACCTGAGGTCAGGAGTTCAAGGCCAGCCTGGACAACATAGGGAAACCCCGTCTGTACTAAAAGTATGAAAACTAGCCAGGTGTAGTAGCAGACACCTGCAATCCCAGCTACTCAGGAAGCTGAGGCAGAAGAATTGCTTGAACCTGAGAGGTGGAGGTTGCAGTGAGCCAGGATCGCGCCACTGCGCTCCAGCCTGGGGGACGAGAGCGACACTCTGCCTCAAAAAAAAAAAGAAGGCCGCATATAATTAATATTGTGAAAAAATGTGTTCAGGGTAATCCTAAGCAGCACAGTAGCATCACCAGAATACCTTTTCTCCCCTGAGGACACTGAATCAATGGTGTGTTACACACCTGCATTTGACTACACCCTGTCACATGAAATCAGATGTGGAATTTTCCACTTGTGGCATCAGGCCAGTGCTCAGAAAGTTTCAGATTGCGAAGCATTTTGGATTTCTGATTTTTGGATGAGAGGTGCTCAACCTGAATAGTGTTCTAAGCACTAGAGAAAGAGGAGACAACGCAATGTATGTTCAAAGTTTGAAGCTGGATAAGAGAAGGCTTCAGAAAGTCTATTTAAACTAGATTCTGAAGACTTAAGAAATTTGATAAAAATACTTAACAAACTAGGCATAGAAGGAATATCGCTCAAAATAATACAGGTCATATATGACAAACCCACAGCTAACATCATATGAATGAGGAAAAGTTGAAAACCTTTCCTCCAGGAAATGGAAGAAGACGAGGACGCTCACTTTCGCCACTCTTATTCAACACAGCACTGCAAGTCCGGGGTAGAGTGATCAGACAGGAGAAAGAAATAAAAGGCCTCAAAATTCAAAAGCAGTCAAACAGTCTCTCTTTGCTGATGATGTGGTTATATATATACACATATATACATGTATTATATGGAGTCTTGCTCTGTCGCCCAGGCTGGAGTGCAATGGCATGATCTCAGCTCACTGCAGCCTCTGCCTCCTGGGTTTAAGTGATTGTCCCGCCTCAGCCTCCCGAGTAGCTGGGATTACAGGCACACATCGTCATGCCTGGCTAATTTTTGTATTTTTAGTAGAGACAGGGTTTCACATGTCGGTCAGGCTGGTCTCGAACTCCTGACCTCAAGTGATCCGCTCACCTCAGCCTCCCAAATGATCTTGTATTTAAAAAAAAACCTAAAGACTCCATCAAAAACAACTCTTAGATTTAGCAAATAAATTCAGTAAAGTTGCAGGTTACAAAATCAATGTATAAAAGTCAGTATTGTTTCTATATACCAAAAATGATCCAACCAAGAAAGAAATCAAGAAGTCAATCTCACTTTAAAAGCTAGAAAAAAATTAAAATACTTAGAAGTAAATTTAACTAGGGAGATGGAAATCTCTATGAGAATGACTACAAAACACTGTTAAAAGAAATTAAAGATGACATAAACGAAAGGAAAAACATCCCAGGCCCATGGATCAGAAGAATCAATATTGTTAAAATGACCATACTGCCCAAATCTACAGATTTAATACAATCCCTATCAAAATACCAATGTCACTCTTCACAGAGTCAGAAGAAATAATCCTAAAATTTGTATGGAACCAAAAAAGAGCCCCAATAGTCAAGAGCAATCCTGAACAAAAAGAACACAGCTGGAGGCATCATGTTACCTGACTTCGAAACACGTTACAAGGCTATAACCAAAACAGCATGGTATCGGCAGGAAAACAGATAAGTAGCCCAATGGAGCAGAATGAAGAACTCAGCAATAAAGCTACATATTTACAGCCACCTTATCTTTGATAGAGCTGACAAAAACTTGTAACAAGGAAAAGGACACCCTCTTTAATAAATAATGCTGGGAGAACTAGAGAGCCACACGCAGAAGATCCAGGTAAAGAATTTATGACTAAGACCTCAAAAGCACAGGCGACAAAACCAAAAACAGACAATGAGACTTTATTACACAAAAAAGCTTCTGCACAGCAAAAGAAATAGCATAGTGAAGACAGACAACCTGTTGAATGGAAGAAAATATCTGAAAACTATTCATCTAAGGGGACTAATACCCAGAATATAAAAGGAACTCAAACAACCCAACAGGAGAAAACCAAATAATCCCATTAAAAAGTGGGCAAAGGACATGAATAGATATGTTTCAAAAGAAGACATACAAAGAGCCAACAGGTATATGAAAAAAAGCTCAAAATCACCAATCATCAGAGAAATGCAAATCAAAACCACAATACCATCTTATGCCGGTGAGGATGGCGTTCATTAAAAAGACAAAAGATAACAGATATTGGTGTGGACACAGAGAAAGGGAACTCTTACACATGGTGGCTGGGAATGTAAACTAGCACAGCCACTATAGAAAACAGCAGGGCAGTTTCTCAAAAAGCTAAAAATTGAAATACCATTCAATCCAGCAATCCCACTACTGGGTATCCACTAAAACAAAAAGAAACCAATACATCAAAATGATACCTGCACTCACAGGCTTATGGCAGCACTATTCACAATAGCAAAGATAGACATAAACCTAAGTGTCCATCAACAGATGATTGCATAAAGAATATGTGGTATATATACACTACAGAATACTATTCAACCACACACAAAAAAGAAGGAAATCATGCCATTTGCAGCAACATGGATGAAACTGGAGGTCAACATGGCGGAAATAGCTTAAGTGAAATAAGCCAGATGCAAAAAGACAAATATTGTTCTCACTTAACCTGTGGCAGTTAAAAAAAAAAGAAAATTGAACACGTGAAAGAAGAGTGAAAAAATAGATAAGAGACTGGGAAGGTAAGTAGGAGGCAAAAGGGTGAATGAAAAGTGGTTAAAGGGTATAAACATACAGTAAGATAAAAGGAATAAATTCAGCCGGTGTGGTAGCTCACGCCTGTAATCCCAGCACTTGGGGAGGACAAGGCAGGCAGATAACTTGAGGTCAGGAGTTTGAGACCAGCCTGGCCAACATGGTGAAACCCCGCCTCCACTAAAAATACAAAATTAGTCACGCACGGTGGTGCGCAGCTGTAGTCCCAGCTACTAGGGAGGCTGAAGCGGAAGGATCACTTGAACCCAGGAGACGGAGGTTGCAGTAAGCTGAGATTGTGCCACTGCACTCCAGCCTAGGCGACAGAGACTCTGTCTCATACAAAAAATAAATAAATGGAATAAATTGAACATTTGACAGCAGAGTGGGATGACTACAATTAACAAAAATGTACTGTAGTTGGATGATAGACATCCTGAATTCCCTGATTTGATCACAACATATTATATACATGTAACAAATGTTCTCATATAACTCATAAATTTGGGCATGCACACACACAAAAAGACTTAAAAAGTTTGTCAGGAAGAGAGGGAGGCCCCGGGGAAATAAATCAGTAGTTACATAAGACACCCCAGGAAGTGGAAACAGTATATACAAAACTGTAGAAGCATGGAAAAGGTCTCCATGCTCAGAGAATAGTAAAGACTAGCAGCAAGGAGTTTAATATCACTAAACATGCCACAAAATAAATGGCTACCGGTAACAGCCCTGAGGACAGATGACATTTTATAAATAGGTGGCTGGGCGCGGTGGCTCAGGCTTGTAATCCCAGCACCTTGGGAGGCCGAGGCGGGCAGATCACCTGAGGTCAGGAGGTTGAGACCAGCCTGCCCAATGTGGTGAAACCCCGTCTTTACTAAAAATACAAAAAATTAGCCAGGCGTGGTGGTGGGCGCCTGTAATCCCAGCTACTTGGGAGGCTGAGGCAGGAGAATTGCCTGAACCCGGGAGGCAGAGGTTGCAGTGAGCCGAGATCCTGCCACTGTACTCCAGCCTGGGCGACAAGAGCAAAACTCTGTCTCAAAAAAAAACAAAAACAGAAATAGGCAACGTAAGATGCGGGATATTTTATGCCGTCTGTCTTAAAAGAGGTGTGTAGAGTGTCCAAAACAAGTTAAGAAGAAAATATTATATTAAAAAAATAAAGCTGAGGGAAAATGTGTTGTGTGAGAAAACCAAAAATAAGAGGAACATGATGAAAATTCACCTTTAAGAGATGGGAGGAGTAGGATGAAAATATAAAATGGCCGCAAAGGATTGGTTAAAAAACTGAGCAGTGTTTTGGTAAAAGAGAGTATGGAGCACACAAATCAAACTACACTGCTTCCTAAAACTCTACTTAAATTATGGTAAAGGGAATTTTTAAAAGACATAAGGACAATAAAGGATAAAAACTGAGATCAAAGATAGCATAAAAATGTGGAAACTAGAAAGCAAATGGACAAAAAGTAGCTGATTAAGAGGATTCAAGAAAACAAAATCAGAAGTTGACAGTGAAGAAAGCCAAGAACCAATTAGACTTACATAGCAAAATCATGCAATGGCAGAGAATTGAGATTATAAGATACTGCTAGAAGTAGAAATGGCTGAATGGAAGACAAAGTAGAGGAGATATCCTAAAACAGAACAGCAGAGACAAAGTGAGAGAGGGGCAAAAGAAAAATAGGAAAATTGGAGGAGCAGTTCAAGCAATTTAAGAAAACTTCCAAATTGGAAGACATAATTTCCAAAACTGGAAGGGTCTACCAAATTCCCATCAAAAATAAATGAAAATAGGCCTACCCTAAGATACAATATCTACATATTTCAGAAAAGGGGAGACAAACAGTACATTTTACATTTTACAAGCTTCCAGTGGGGATGGGTAACAAATTACTTAGAAAGGGATCAGGAATCAGGAGACCTTTGGTCCTCTCAAAATGAGTTTTGCAAGCTAGAAGTTCTAGACTAGCTCTGCATTATATAAAATCATTATATACTGATTACATTGTCAACAAATGTGGTTTAGGGTTTAAGCTCTGTGTAGGAGCCTGTTCTGGAGAGTTAAATTTTCAGTTGCAATGACAGAAAAATATTCTGGAATAGTCAACCAGATCACAGAGCTTGCACCAGATTATAAAGCAGTACACTACTTCTTTCATGGAAAAAGACATGCTTTAAGGAAAACAAAACAGCTGAAATAATCATAATCACTGTGTTTAGTTATATAGCAAGAACTGTGAATTACCTAAAGGCTAATGTGTAGGTCTAAGATTTAATTATCTTAAATATGTGATAAGGTGTAAGATCATAAACAACTGCCATTGCATGCTGAGGTATAACGATTATTTAAGGGGGAAAAGTCAGTGAGAATGCTGGACTATGACATAAAATCTTAGTGGCTGTGCAACATAATAAACCAGTTTGGTTCAAATGCTTTCGAGATGTTAAATGAACAGCCTAAGTTGCTTTGGTGTGGTATCTTTGGTATTTTTAATGACCATAGTATTTCCAACTAGGGAAAGAAAGCAAAAGTTTAAAAAAAAAAAAAAAAAGGGGGGGCTCTTAAATATACATTCTTGGGCCTTAGCCGTATTTTAAATCATTTTTAATAAAATTTCATTATTGAAAACAATTAAAGGTCCTAACAATTATTGTTCTTGCTTTATTTTCTTCCTTTTTATTTTTGTTTGAGACAAAGTCTGGCTCTGTCACCCTGGCTGGAGTGCAGTGGTACAATCTTGGCTCACTGCAACCTTCACCTCCTGGATTCAAGCGATTTTCCTGCCTCAGCCTCCCGTATAGCTGGGATTACAGGCACCCACCACCACGCCCAGCTAATTTTTGTATTTTTAGTAGAGACAGGGTTTAACCATGTTGTCCAGGCTGGTCTCGAACTCCTGACCTCAGGCGATCCACCTGCCTCGGCCTCCCAAAGTTCCAGGATTACAGGCATGAGCCACCGCACCTGACTGTTCTTGTTTTATTTTGAAAAACTGCCTAGAACTATTTCTTACCTTGGATATTCATGACTCAGGTTACCAACTGTATCATTTAAAACTTTCCTAGACTTAGGTTCCAAATTCAGAATAACAAAGCTAATAAAACGTATTTTACACCTAAAACATCTTTAAATTTTCTGGAATGGCCATGAGGTAACACAAAGATTTATTCCTTTACCTTAAAAAAGGAAGGATAATAGAAATAATTAGATTTGGTTAACATTCCTACAATGTTATTTAATTCAAAATTATAAAAATTCTTATTGCTACATTAATTCATTTGGTAAATCACAAGAGAAATTTGGGCTCTATAAATCAATTATATGCAAATAAAATATTAATGAATATCTCTTCAATGGTTATGTACTTTAAATTGAAAAAAGGCAAACTCATGCTCATATATAAAAACTGATACAATAACTACTTCAAATTGATTTTTGTTTCTAGATTTCAATATCCTTATTAATCATGGACAATCAAGGTACACTTGATAGAAACTAAAGGATTTGTCAAATTCCTCATAATATGTCTAACTCCCTGCATAACTACTGACTGAATCTGTGTATTGTATGCCAATAGATGATCCACTCTTTTCCATTCTATTAATTCTAGTTAAGATAATAACTTTCCAGGGCTGTTGAATCTTATCATTGATGGAAACAACTATCTTCCTTTGCTAGGTACTTAATCAGCTGTATATGGTAGTAGATTAGGTGTCTGGCTATTTTTGAAGCATCATTAGACAAAGACTGCACTTGAATACACTCCAATGACTTTGCCAGATTCTGTTAACAACTAATGCAGCAGTAAAACACCTTGGCTCTGAATTATAGCACCGCAACAGATCCTCAAATTACTAAAGGTTTGTCCCAGTCAGAGACCTCAAACTAAAGATTCTTAAGAATCTTCCAGAAGAAGATGACCTTAGAGACAGATATAGCTTCTACGCAAGGCTTCTGGATCAAGAGGAATGAAAGAGACAGCTTCTACTCAGGACCCATGGAACAAAGATCTAGATGGCCAGAACCATAGATTATCATGCTTTAATTTGTATGCTCTTATTTTGTGTCTAAGCTATTTTCTTTTCTCTGGTTTAAATTTCTGAATTGTTAACAGGCACCTGTTAACTCCAACAATGATACCTATAAGACCTTACCCATAGTATTGCTTTGTGCATCCCTAGTCACTGTGTGTATGAGTCTATTGTCAGGATACAATTTGCTCGTGATTTTACTAAAATATGCAATCAAACCAATGGTTGAGATTGTAGCCACTTTCTTTTGGGTGCAACTCAGCTTACTCTAGTTTCTGGGCAATTACATTCAACTACTAAGCAACTCTTTAAATAGTAAACTAAAAATAGTAAACAGGACAGATACCCCTATGATGTCATACTTAGGAAAGTTTCTGTCAACACCAAAACCACACTTAGGGACCGTGGCTCTTGGCTTAGAAGTGGAATACAAACTCTGTTAATAATCTCTCAGCATTTGTCAGTGTTAAATTACTCAAATGTGACCTCCAGAACTTTAAATGTGTACAGCCATTTCTCGTTCAGATGACTCAACAGCTAACCTTAAAACAATAACAAAAGGTATACATAAAGAATTGACTCCAGTCCAACAACAGATGAGGTTGTCTTAATAATCTCCTATCTCCTAGCAATGGTAGAGATCTGTATTTCGTTGAACAATGATCTGAATACCCTGAATCTGGCCAAAAGGAGGGACTCAGAAAGTGAAATGAACCCCACTGATAATCATACTATGATTTCCTAACAGATTAGTAGCATGGCCAGTACTAAGAGAACCCAGCCCTGCTTCACTCCTCCCAAATGGAACGCTGAAGCACCTAATTACCAAACTGACGTCAAGTGATGACAATATCCAATCCAGACCTGTTCTACTTCCCCTAGTCTTTCCTTAGAATTATTCAGCCCAAGCCAAATCCCTTTAAAGCACTTGCTCTTTTCTTACCGAGATACCTTATACTTCATCTGGCGTGAGCTCTCCCTTGCTAGAGCAGGCTAATAAGTTTTGACCACAAGTGCACTCCTGGTGGCATTTATCATTTATTATGCCCAGTAATCTTACACAAGATTACAATGCATCACAGCAAATTAAACAACACTTTCATTTAAATGTAGTAAAACCTGAAAGAGCACATTCTAGCTAGTCAAGCTACGTTTTGTTTAAGGTCCGTTGACATATTAACATGTACTGCTTTTTTTTTTTTATCATTCTGACAAATGAAACATACAAGGTAGCTTTTTAGTTAATGACATAAGTTTACTCAAAAGATTATTAGAACTATTAATTCTGTATTTGTGGGAATTTCCTGGCAAATTGGGGGAAGTTCCTGTGCTTGGCACTGTTATAGTCGCTGAGATATGGCACCGAACAAGATAGATTCAACAGGAATTACTTTCAAGTTTCCCGGCAGCTTCAGATGCCAAGCTCCAAGAAGTCGCAAGGCTTCTTGTAAACCTAGCAAGGAATACCTCTCCTCTGCATTATCTCATGAAATTCAAGCCAGGTTTATAATTCAAATTCATCTTTACCTTGTTTGGAGAAACAGCAGAGCTTAAAAAAATATCTGCCTTGGAGGTTGAAAGAAACACTTGGTCTTTTCCCGTCTGTTTCAGTTATGAAATTACAGCACATTATCAGAACTAGAATATGGAAGTTTTCCATTGAATTGCTTACCAATCAGCCTTTCTTAAATTATCTTCCCAAAGTCATTTGCCTTAACAACAACTCTATTGAGAAAAAAAAAATTATACTTATTGGATCTTCATTTCAAGAATCGTATTTTGACATTGATCATTTATAATCAGTCTTTTCTCCTTAACATTCATGATAGAAGATATGGGCAACCCTAAAAACAGAAATTAATGTACATGAATACTTTTGCACCCAAATGGTTAGTATTTCCTGCTATTTCATAGATCTGCCTGATTTATTTCTACTTGGCCTGAAACATATTTTTCTTAAAAGTACTATTACATTCAGGCATGTGAATGCACCTGAACATTTCTGAAGTGTTCGTGTTATACTCCGAGTGTTACTATAAATAAGTACTCAAGAGTGATGTGCTAATAAGACATCCTAAAAATGTCTTTATCTCCTTAATCGACTTCCTAACATGTCTGTCTTTTTAGCAGTATACCCACCAAATCAAAGTTACTTTCTACCCCATCAACAATACTCAGTAATTGTAAATGTTTTATGAATGCTAGCTGTTGAAAAAAAAATATGAGATCTAAAATCATTACAACTCTGCCACTCACATGGAGTCTTTATTGTACCATTAGCAACACAATGTCTGAATTTATAAACAAATGCCTGAGTTTATAAACAAAAATATCTGACCACAAACTTTTCTATTTGAAGAAATTCATATACCTTCTCACTCTTGCACTGTATATTAATTATTTGTAACTAATAACTAATAATAACACTAATACTTAACATTACTTAATGGTTCTCATTTAAATTGGTAAGGATATGGAGGAATGATTACCATTCCACAGGCCTTGCTACTAAGAGTACAAACTGGTACAAACATGTTAGGGACCAGTCTGGCACGGTGATTAAGTACAGCATGTGTATTTCCTATGACAGCCAATGTCTCTGCTGATTATACACCACAGGAAAGGTTTCATATAGCTGCAGAAAGTACCATCTTTGCAGAGGCAAACACTGGAAATAGATAAGTAACCTGTGGTATATGCACTTAAAGACACATTTAAAGAGAATACATGGTCAGAAGTCACGAACTGAATGTGCATATATATGAGTAGAAAAATTTTATTTAAAGGAATGAGATTTACACTACAGAATTCTTTATATAAAAATGTAAAACCACACTCAAAACTACATTTTCATGGATACAAGCATGGAAATAAAGATATCTGGGTTGGAAAGTGGGCTGGAAGAACATACACTGAACAAATAAGAATGAGGGCCTAATATAATGGGAGAAGAGGACAGTGCTCTGGACTGAACTGTGTCTCCCGAAATTTTGTATGATGAAGCACTAACCCACAATGTGATGGTATTTGGATATGGGCCTTAGGGAGGTAATTAGGTTCAGATGAGTTCATGAAGGTGGGGTCTTCAAGATGAGATTAGTGCCATTACAAGAAGAGAAACCAGAGAGCTTGCTTGTTCTGCCTCTCTCGCTCTCTCTCCAACATGTGAAGACACAGAGAGAAGACAGCCAGGAAGAAAGGAAGCCAGGGAGATAGCCCTCACCAGAAATCTTGATCTTGGATTCTACAACTTCCAGAACTGGGAGAAGTTAAATGTGTGTTGTTTAAGCCACCCACTCTATGTGGATGTGGCCCAAACAGACTAAGACAGAGATGAAGGAATGAAAAATGAAGAACAAAGTAGGGCCTTGCACAGACTGACAATGATAATATGCCATGTATTAAGCAGTATTTTCAACTCAATTCTATGTACCTATTGCCCAAAAAACAAACAAGAATCAACCATCCAGTTAAACGGAACTTCCGCTATTTAAATACAAAATAAGGGATTCCTAAAATTCTGTAGAAAAAAAATTATAGGGACAGGAGAGCCAAATTTGGCAAATGCCAAAGATACATAAAATTGACAAAATTTCAGTCGAATTACATAGATATTTGACAGTGTTAAACACAATAAAATTAACAAGACCTGATCAAACTTTCAGAAGAATCATGCAACAAGCAGTACACACTGGAAGGGATCAAGATTGGAGGGAAGAATACTACTAAAGAAGTGACTGTCAATAACTTGAGTTAAATAAGTACCCAAACTATAAATTTAGGTATTTTCAGTATACAGACTAGCACAAGTGTAAACAGGAAGTGATAAACTCACCTTGGCTGCCTAATAGTAGTCCCAGATACAGGTAGAGTGTTTCTCATGAATTAAAAACTGGCAAGAAGAAACCCCTTTTTCCCTGTCTCCTCCCACTCACCACCCCACCCCCAATTACACATAAGATAGAAGTGGATTAAGGTCTCACTGTAATTAGTTAAATATGTAACATCCCACCAAAAGTGAAATAACCACACAGAGTGAGAAAAGATCAGTATATGTCACAGTGGATGGAGGTGAATGAATGGGAGCATCAGCGGCCAAAGAATCTCACAAGGCAGGGTCATTTAGGGTCATCAAACTTAAGTCTTGCAGCAATGTTAACATAAACCTTTTTTATTTGAGAATTTCATACCATTCTTTAAAAAAAAATTACTCTAATAAATTTATAAGCCCTAAGTTCTCCTAATTCTTGAACCAAATTCAGAGTTATTTGAGGGGAGGAAACCATGTCATTTCCCAATAGTTGCAAAAACACCATTGCCTCTAACTTTCCAGAACACCAAAAGGTCCATTTCTCTGCAAGCAAATATCCAATCAATGGGACTTCCTGGCAGGAAGACCAGCAATAGGATTTCTATAAGATGATGATAACATTTATCCTGAATTTTCCATATGTCAAGATACGAAGCATTTAAGATACATGAAGTCAGCACCACAAGTGCTCTGCAATTATTTATATAAAATATCTATTTCACATGTCTCTAACTATGTATAATAGGATAGTCATACATGCTCATTCTATATATATGTATGCATACATAAATATATAAAAATAAATAGCATAAATATGAACACATATATAATATATACATTTACATATCTGCATATGGACAGATATAAAGCTATATAAAGATATACAGGTATATATAGAAGAGAAAGAGAAAAGAAGAGGAAGATGAGATAATTTCTTATTATACTTAGCTCACTGACTGCCCACAGTACTGTTTTTAACTTATAAGGCCACTAGAACAATTTTACAGGTGTTTCATAAAGAAAAAATACCATAGTTATATAGTTCACATAGCTTATTACATACAGTCACTTTTTTCCATTTTTTAATTGTGGTAAAATATGATTAACATAAAATTTACCTTCTTAACCATTTTTAAGTGTACAGTTCAAAGGTATTAAATACCTTTATAATGTGTACAACCATCTCCACCATCCATCTCCCGAACACCTTTCATCTTGTATAAGTAAACCATAACCACTACACACTAACTCCCCCTTCCCCATGCCCCCAGCTCCTAGCAGCTATCATTTCACTTTCTGTCTCTATGATCTTAACTATTCTAAGTACTTCATGTAAGTGGAAATATACGGTATTTTTCTTTTTGTGACTGACTTATTTCACTTAAGCAAAATGTCCTGATTCATCCAGGTTGTATCGTATGTCAGAATTTCCTTCCTTTTTAAGGTTTACTAATGCTCCTTACACATTTTCTCATCTATTCATCCTTCAATGGGCACTTAGGTTGCTTCCATGTTTTAGCTATTGTAAATAATACTGCTATTATCATGCAGTATTTATATATTTGCATGATACATGCAAAGAGGGATTTATATCCCTCTTTGAAAGCATTCTTTGAATTCTTTTGGGTATACACCCAGAAGTGGAATTGCTGAATAATACAGTAACTGTATTTTTAAGACATTGCTATGCTGTTTTCCACAGTGGTTATATTATTTAACATCGCCACCAACAGTGCACAAGAGTTCCAATTTCCCCACATTCTTGCCAACACCTGTCACTTTGTTTTTGTTTTTTATAGTAGCCATTCTAATGAGTGTGAGGTGTACCTCACTGTAGTTTCGATTTGTATTTTCCTAATAGTTAGTGGTGTTCAGTATCTTTGTATGTACTTCTTAGCCATCTGTATATCTTCTTTGGAGGAATGTGTATTCAAGTCCTTTGCCAATTTTTGAATCAGGTTGTTTTTAGTTGTTGAGTTTTAGGAGCTCTCTATATATTCTGGTTATTAATCCCTTATCAGATATGTAATTTGGAAATATTTTCTCCCATTCTGTTAGTTGCCTTTTTACTGTGCTGATAGTGTCTTTTGATCCAAGAAAACTTAAAATTTTCATGAAGTTCAATTTGTCTATGTTTTTCTTTTATTGTCTGTGCCATATCCAAGAAATCAAAACTTTTGCCCTATGTTATTGGGTTTTACTGGGTTTTTTTTTTAAAGAGTTTTATTGGTTTTTTTTTTTTTTTTTTTAAGTTTTAAGAGATGGGGTCTTGCTTTGTTGCCCAGGCTGGAAAGCAATGGCACAATCATAGTTCACTGCTGCGATGAATTCCTGTGCTCAAGTCATCCTCCCAACCCAGCCTCCTGAGTAGCTGGGACTACTGGTAGTACCACAGCCTTTGTTTGTTTGTTTGTTTTTGTAGAAACAAGGTCTCCCGTCTTGCCCAGGTTGGTCTCACACACCTGGGCTCGAGCAATCCTCCCTCCTCAGCCTCCCAAAGTGCTGGGATTACAAGCATGAGCCACCACATCTGGCTATAGTTTTATTGTCTTAGGTTTCACATCTACATCTTTAATCCATTTTAAGGTAATTTTTGTATATGGTGTGAGGTAGGGTCCAACTTCATTCTTTTGAATGTGGATATACAGTTTTATCAGTACCATTTGTTGAAAGGGCTCTCCTTTCCCCATTAAATGGCTTTAGCATCCTTATAAAAAACCATTTGACCATATATGCAAAAGTTCATTTCTAGGCTCTCTATTCTACTCCATTGATCTACATTTCTGACTTTATGCCAGTACCATATTATTTTGATTACTGTAGCTTTGTAATAAATTTTGAAATTGGGAAGTGTGAGTCCTACAGTTTTGCTCTCCTTTTTCAAGACTGTTGTGACTATGTGGAGTCCCTAGACATTCTATATGAATTTCAGGATGGGTTTTTTCTTTTTATGCAAAAAGAAAAAAAAAAGCCATTTGGATTTTGATAGTTGTTGCACTGAATCTGTAGATCAATTTGGGTCCTGTTGACATTTTAACCATATTAAATCTTCTAATTCATGAACACAGGATATGCTTCCATCAATTTATGTCTTCCGTTTCTTTCAGCAATGTGTTACAGTTTTCACTGAACAAGACTTTTTTACCTCTTGGTTAATTCCTAAGTATTTTATTCTTTTTGATGCTATTATAAACGTAATTTCTTCATAATCTTTTCACATTATCTGTTAGTGCACAGAAATGCAACTGATTTTTGTATACTCACTTTTATTCTGCTACTTTGCTCAGTTCATTTATTACTTATTTGTGTGTGTGTAATCTTTAAGGTTTTCTATATATAAGATTACATAATCTGCCTTTTAAATATTTTACTTAATTGCTCTGACTTGACCTTCCAGTACTATAATGCACAGAAGTGGTAAAAGCTGGCATCCTTGCCTTGTTCCTGGTACTAGAGGAAAAGTGCTCAGTCTTTCACTGTTGAGTATAATGTTCACTGTAAGTTTTTCATGTACAGCTCATATCATGTTGAGGTAGCTTTCTTTTATAATTTGCTGAGTGTTTTTATGATGAAAGGGTGATGAATTTTGTCAGGTTTTTTTCTGTGTCAATTGAGATGAACATGTCCTTTTCTCTTCATTCTGTTAATGTGGTATATTACAACAATTTATTTTCATATGTTGAACCACACTTGCATTTCAGGAATAAAAGGTAATAATAAACATGGTAAATAAATAAAATAACTTGGTCACGGAATATAATCCCATTAATATGCTGTTGAATTTGGGTTGCTAGTATTTTCTGAATAATTTTTGCACAATGATCACAAGAGATATTGGTCTGCAGTTTTCTTTATAGTGTTTGTCTGGCTTTGGTACTGGGGTAACGCTGGCCTCACACAGAATGAGTTAAGAAGTGTTTCCTCCACTTCAATTTTTTTGAAAAGTTTTAGAGGGAGTGGTATCAGTTCTTAAATTGTTTGGTAGAATTAACCAGTAAAGCCATCAGGTCCTGGACTTTTTTTTTTTTTTTTATCAACAGCTTTTTGATTACTGATTCAATCTCCTTAGTTGTATGTCTAGTCAGATTTTCTATTTCTTCATGATTTAATCTTTGTAGATTTTATGTTTGTAGGAATTGATCCAGTTCATCTAGGTTATCTGATTTATTGGCATAGAATTATGTTCATAGTACTCTTATAAATAAAAGTATTACTTTTTGTTTTTGTAGAATCAGTAGTAATATCCCTACTTTCTTTTCTAATTTTATCAACTTAAGTCTGCTCCTTTTTTTTTTTTCTTAGTCCACCTAGCTAAAGGTTTGCCAATTTGGTTGATCTTTTCAAAGAATCAAACTCTTGGGTTTATTATTTTTGTTATATGTTTTATTCTCTATTTTGTGTATCTCTGCCCCCACTCCTTTATTTCCTTTCTTTTGCCAGCTTTGGGTTTAGTTCTTCTTTTTCTAGTTCCTTGGGTTGTTGGTTTAAGATCTTTCTTGATTTTTAAGGTAGGCATTTATAGCTATTAAATTTCCCCTTACTACTGCTTTTGCTGTTTCCCGTAAGTTTTGGTATGTTATGTTTTCATTTTCTTTTGTCTCTAGGTATTTTCTAATTTATCTTGTAATTTCTTCCTTGAGCCAATAGAAGTTTAAAGAGTGTGTTGTTTAATTTCCACTATTTTGTGAATTGTCCAGTTTTACTTCTGTCTCTCATTTCTAACTTCACCCCATTGTGTCTGGAGAATACACTTTGTATATCTATCTTTAAAAATCTACTGAGACTTAATCTGTGGCCTAACAGATTGCCTATTCTGGAAAGTGTCCCATGTGTACTTGAGAAGAATGTGTATACTTTTGTTGGGTAGAATATTCTGTAAATGTATCTGTTAGATCTAGTTCGTTTATTAAGGCCTCTGTTTCCTTACTTATCTTCTACCCATCATTGAGAGGGGGTATAAGTCTCCAACTTCATTGTCACAGAACTGTCTACCTCTCCCTATCAGTTTTTTCCTTTCATGCATTTTGATGGTCTGTCATTTGGTACATAAATGCTTATAACTGTTTTATCTTCCTGCTGTCGTGAATTCTGTACTAATATAAAATCTCCTCCTTTGTCTCTTGATTTAATTTGGGAAGATTTCAGGCATTATTTCTTCAAATATGCTCTCTCTCCGCTTCTTCTCCTTCTGGAACTCCCACAATGCATATGTTGGTCCTCTTAATGGAGTCACACAGGTCGTGTCAACCCTGTTCACTTTTCTTCAACCTTTTCTCTTCCTGTTCCTCAGACTTGATACCATTATGCATTGTCCTTTAGGTTTTTAGGTTTTCTATTTCTTAACTGACATTTCCATTTTGTTTCTAGATCTTTTTTGTTGTTTTTGGTTTGTTTTTACTTTCTCCACATCTTCCTTTAATTTTTTAAGCATGTTTAAGATAGCTGTTGTTTAAAAGTCTTTATCTAGTTGACCTGCCATCAGGTCTTTTTCAAGGAATATGTGTTAATTTATTTTTGAATGGGCCACATTTTCCTGTTTCTTTGTATGTCTTGTGATTTTTGTTGAAAACTGCACATTTGAATCTAATAATGTAGTAACTCTAGAAACCAGATTCTTCTTCTCCCCTGGGGTTTGCTACTTTTTGTTATTGCGTGTCTGTGTGTAGGCTTTTGTTAGAGACTGTACCAAGGATGAGCCTGAGATGTAAACTGAGTCTTCTCAGGTCTTTTCTGAGCCTTTACCTTTCCCTGGGCATGAGCAGTCACTTTCTAATACTTCTCATACATGCAGTTGTTTGTTAATATCCTACACTTGAATGCTCTTTTCTAAAAAAGGATAAACAGGTGGTAGCTTTTTAAATCTGCCAGAAGTGACTCTAGATGGGGGGAAAGGGGTTTGCGACAATGGGAGAAAGAACAATGACGACTACCCATCTCCTTGCCTATATCTCTCTTTTTACTGTTGTTGTTGAGACAGGGTCTTACTCTGTCACTCAGGCTGGAGTGCAGTGGTACAATCACGGCTCACTGCAGCCTTGACCTCCTGGGCTCAGGTGATCCTCTCACCACACTCTCCGAAGTAGCTGGGACTACAGGTATGTGCAACCATGCCCAGCTAAGTTTCTACATTTTTTGCAGAGACAGGCTTTCCCCATGTTGCCCAGGCTGGTCTAGAACTCCTGGACTCAACTGGCCCTCCAGCCCTGGCCTCCCAAAGTGCTGGGATTGCAGGCATGAGCCAACGTGCCTGGCTACCTATACCTCTTTGATCAGAAGTAGCAATCAGTGATCAGAGCACAGATTCCCAAAACCTGGAGGACAGGGTCTTTTTTGGCCCACCCTGGCTCCCTCAAGCTGTGTGCAAGCTGCTCCCAGAACACATACACAGCTTCCTGGCAGGAAGTTGGGGGTGGAGGATGGGCGGCTACTAATGTGCTAAGAGTGAAATTGACTGAAACTAACTGCAACTTACTTCCAAATCTTCCCCTGGAACTTACAAGCCTTCAACAGACTCCAGGGTTCCAAAATATCTGTTACACAGGACAGATTCTGCCAGTGCAACTGGTTATATAGAGACAGACAAGTTCCTGGTGCTTCCTACTCTGCCATCTTCCCAGAATCCTGATTGTCCTTAAAATGGCAATTTTTTTAGTAATAATGACCTCACGACAATGTATTATTCCCATTTTATATGAGAAAGCAAAGACTTAAAGAATCCAAAGTAACATGGCTAGAAAGCAAGTCTCCACTTTAAACCCAGGCAGTCAGATTCCAGAAAACATCCTCAACGACAATGCTACATCGGTTCCACAGAGAGGAAAGAAATGTGACTATCAACTCTTTTAAAAATTGCTACCATTTAAAATTGTCTTAGGCAGCTTCATTACAGCCATAAATGGATAATGTAATGAAGGAACATCCCCTCCCCTATCTACATGAGCTATTTAATAGACTATTTTTGCATATCATTAATACGTATGTATACACACACACCACACACTCACACACACACTGATTCATCCTCCTCCCTGCTCTTGTCAGTGCTTGTCTAACTGATCTGGCAATGAAAAGAGACATAAGCTGTCAGAAGCCTTCATTTAAAGCTGTTGTTATATATTCTACGAACACCACAAAGGATGACAGACCTTACAAAAGATAAAGTTTCAAGCGTTATTTGTATCGTTCACATATCTATGATCTTTAAAACTAAAAAATAAGAGGTGAAAAATTTTAATTGTGTATAAAAACTATGATTTAACAAATTATACACTTTGAGTGCTTTCAAGCCAAAAGAAAAAACACAAGACTACAGAAAAGCAGAGAAATATCAGTGACTATCAGAATTACACTAATCCCAGAATGTAAAGGTAGTGGTGTGTCCGAAATTGGTGGGTTCTTGGTCTTGCTGACTTCAAGAATGAAGCCACAGACCCTCGTTGGTGGGTTCTTGGTCTCGCTGACTTCAAGAATGAAGCCACAGACCCTCACGGTGAGTGTTACAGTTCTTAAAGATGGTGCGTCCGGAGTTTGTTTCTTCTTCCCAGTGGGTTTGTGGTCTTCCTGGCTACAGGAGTAAAGCGAAGCTGCAGACCTTCACGGTGAGTGCTACAGCTCTTAAAGGCAGCATGGACCCAAAGAGTGTGCGGCAGTAAGATTTATTGCAAAGAGGGAAAGAACATAGCTTCCACAGTATGGAAGGATACCTGAGTGGGTTGCCACTGCTGGCGGGGGCAGCCTGCTTTTATTCCCGTATCTGACCCCACCCACATCCTGCTGATTGGTCCATTTTACAGAGCTGATTGGTCTATTTCACAGAGAGCTGATTGTTCCGTTTTGACAGAGCACTGATTGATGTGTTTGCAATCCTTGAGCTAGACAGAGTGCTAGAGACAGAGAAGTTCTCCAAATCACCACTAGGTTAGCTAAATACAGAGTACCAACTGGTGTATTTACAAACCCTGAACCAGACACAGAGTACTGATTGGTGTATTTACAAACCCTGAGCTAGACACAGAGTGCTGATTGGTGCGTTTACAATCCTTGACCTAGACACAGAGTGCTAGACAGAAAAGTTCTCCAAGTCCCCACTAGGTTAGCTAGATACAGAGTACCAATTGGTGTATTTACAAACCTTGAGCTAGACACAGAGTGCTGATTGGTGTATTTATAAACCCTGAGCTAGACACAGTGCTGATTGGTGCATTTATGATCCCTTAGCTAGACATAAAAGTTCCCCAAGTCCCCACAAGACTCAGGAGCCCAGCTGGCCTCACCCAGCGCAGCTGTCTGCCAGTCCTGCACCATGCACAGCAGTCCTCAGCCCTTGAGTGGTCGATGGGACCGTGCACCATGGAGCAGGGGGCGGCGCCCGTCGGGAAGGCTCGGGCCATGCGGGAGCCCACCGCCGGTGGGGGTGGGATGGGTGCTCAGACATGGCGGGCGGCAGGTCCCGAGCCCTGCCCCGCGGGAGGCAGCTGAGGCCCAGCGAGAAGTCGAGCGCAGTGCCGGCCCGCCGGCACCCTCTGCAGCTGCTAAGCCCTGAGCCCGAGTCCGCGCCCGCCGGAACTCACACGGGCCCGCTGGCCCGCGAGTGCCGCGCGCAGCTCCGGTTCCCGCCCGCGTCTCTCCCTCCATACCTCCCGCAAGCAGAGGGGGGCAGCTCCGGCCTCGGCCAGCCCACAGAGGGGGCTCCCACAGTGCCCTGGTGGGCCGAAGGGCTCCTCAAGTGCTGCCAGAGTGGACGCCAAGGCCGAGGAAGCGCAGAGAGCGAGGGCTGCTAGCATGTTGCCACCTCTCAGTGGGAAAAATTAATTTCCAACTAGGTCATAAAAATAGCCATAAAAAAATTTAGATTCTCTACTGAAAAAAAGCAGACATTAATATCTCCTACATGTTTGATGAGCTTTGCTAGCAATATTAAGTTGATTTTTATACTTTTAAAGACCTAAATACTTATAAATGACAATTATTGTATAAAAGACTATACAGAAATAATCTGTATCATGTATTATTAATACAATATTTATGATTAAGCACCTATAAAATTTGTCCTATAGGAACATCTGGAGAAAAGATCAATTGCCAGAAGACAGTTATCCGAATATAATGAATATATTTTTATGACTACAGAGTAGGTAAAGCATGGACTACTACAATGCCAAATTCTCCCATATTACACGTCTCTGGACTTGCAAGTCTAGCATGGTGATTCCATGGGTATCTTTTGCCTTCATTTCTACTATTACAATCTCAAGATGAAAACATACATATACACCTAATTCTAAGAATGAAAACACCTGCATGAATGTCAACTCTGCAATTACATATCTGTTTGAATTTAAGTGATTTAAATATGAAACAGATCTATAAAGAACTACAAATATCAAAACTATTTCACCCCAGTAACCTAATTTTCCAAAATGTATTAGCCATAGCTACAGTTAACTTGTATTTTAATGTTTATTTCTTTAAATAGAGCTAAAAGCAAATAATTCAGATTGATGATGTTAACAAAACTTAGAAATGTTCTTAGTAACTGTATTTCTCAGAAGAGACCTATTCTGAAAGTTATATGTAGGGCAATTTAGACAAAATTATTTCCTAAGACTTATCACCAAAATAAAATCTGGGAAAAGAAAAAAAAAATTAAGTTAAAAACATCTTGTGAGTAAGAGGTTAAAATGCTGGCCATCCATGGCATGATAGAAAATTAACACCTGCAGCAGCTCTCATCGAGATCTTTTCCTCAGCCTTAAAACTCTGGATTAGCAAAGCGGTTGGAGTCAAAGTATCAGAAGAGTCCAGAGGGATCTGCTTCCATGCTTAGAAATTCTAAACCTTTGTCTTATCCCCTCTCAATCCCGTCACCGCGTTGTTAGACCCTCAAAACTTGCCGAACTCTGTGGTTCACCATTTAACCAACCTGGACATCATTCTCTTTTTCTCCTTTATTCCATCTATCTACTCAGTTATCAAATCCCTGTTCTCCGACCTACTGTCACCCCTTGTCCACATCACCTCCTTTCTGAGTTAAAGGAGTAGATATTTAACAGGTCTCCTTATCCCCAATTCTACCTTACTTCAATTCACTCACAACAATTACATCAAGTCACTCTCCTTGAATCAACAGCTTCATGACATCACTCGATCTCTCTGAAGTTCATTTACTAATCTGAAAAGTGGTACTATTAACATACACTTTGGAGATTAAATATAGTAACACATGTACCTCTCCCAAGCATAGCTTGCTACATACCAAATTCCCTGAAATGTGTGAAGGAAAATGGATTTTAGTCCCATATCCCAATTAAACTACTAGACATTATTTACTGTTCCATCTGCACCTCAAACTTATGTCTAAAACCCAAATACGTCTTCCCTACTTGTCTATTTATGTTAATGATAGCCCCTATTTCACATTCAACTAGACATAAAAGTTCATAAACTTTGTATCCATTTCTTAAGAATTGGTCTGAGTCAAAATATTATCAATCTTCACCTGTTTTTCATCTCGTTTTTGCCACCCTACTTGAGATTATCACGTGTAGTGGGCCTCTTTTTCATTCTTTGTACTTAGCACATAGTACTAAGTACATATACACATCTATAATGTGCTACATACTATGACTAGTGATGGAGATATCAAGAAAAAACTCTACCAAGCCCTTGCCTTTAAGGTAGTCACAATCTAAGTGAAGAGAATGAAATAAAAATAATAGAAGGTACAAATTCATGTTCTAGGTGAAACAATAACCAATCTGACCTGGGAGTTAACTAGATGGAAGGTGAAAATAATGTGTCAAAAACAGCCAAGTAATTGATTTCAGGACAAAATCAGCTTGATATAACAGCATTTACATAGTAATATATCCAGTGAAGAAGTAGAGAAATGAAGACTAGGGACCAAGATGCAAATTGCAGACACAGGAATCAACTGTACGTGACATCTGAAGCTATTAAACAAGGGAAATTTATAAGGAAATTTATTAAATGTACACAGTGCTGAGTACCAATACAGTACTATGCTCACATTCCAGAAACATAAAGAAGAATCAAAACAAGATGAGCACAGAAGCAAGAGGGCACACAAGGAGGAGCAGACCTTAGAAAGGAGACAACCCTTTGTGTCCAGAATTGGTTCTTTCCGGTGCGTTCTTGGTCTCGCTGACTTCAAGAATGAAGCCGCGGACCTTCGAGGTGAGTGCTACAGTTCTTAAAGATGGTGTGTCTGGAGTTTCTTACTTCAGATGTTCAGATGTGTCCAGAGTTTGTTCCTTCCGGAGGGTTCGTGGTCTCACTGACTTCAGGAGTGAAACCGCAGACCTTCGCAGTGAGTGTTACAGCTCTTAAAGGTGGCACATCCAGAGTTGTTTGTTCCTCCTGGTGGGCTCAGGGTCTGGCTGACTTCAGGAATGAAGCTGCAGACCCTTGCGGTGAGTGTTACAGCTCATAAAGGTAGTGCAGACCCAAAGAGTGAGCAGTAGCAATATTGTGAAGAGCAAAAGAACAAAGCTTCCACAATGTGGAAGGGTACCCAAGTGGGTTGCCGCTGCTGGCTGGGGTGGCCAGCTTTTACTCCCTTATTTGTCCCCGCCCACGTCCTGCTGATTGGTCCATTTTACAGAGTGTTCATTGGCTCATTTTACAGAGTGCTGACTGGTGCGTTTTCAATCCTTTAGCTAGACACAGAGCGCTGATTGGTGCGTTTTTTACATAGTGCTGATTGGTGCATTTACAATCCTGTAGCTAGACACACAGTGCTGATTGGCACGTTCTTATGGAGTGCTGATTGGTGCATTTACAATCCTTTAGTTAGACAGAAAAGTTCTCCAAGTCCCCACTCAACCCAGGAAGTCCAGATGGTTTCACCTCTCACCTTCAGGAGGCAGTGACAAGTATTTTTTGTTACAGAGCTTAGCATCAGATGCTACTGGTTAACCACCCAGTATCCATTCTTCCTGATTCTTTATAGAATGCTGATTTTCTCCAGGTTTATCTACTTTTACCTAATGTAACTATGTGTCACAAAAGACAATGGGTCAGACTGACCCGAAGATAATCTTACTTCTTTTGTCTGTGATTGTTTCAGAAGCAGGCTATGAACCAATTCCGGCCAATGATGATCAGATAAAAACTACTGGGGAAGCTTTCATTACCATAAAAGAGAATGAGAGGGAGAGGAGGAGGCGAGGAAGAGAGGGAGAAGAAGCGGGAGGCTTACTTTCTCAGGAATTACATGGCCCCGCTGCCTGTGGTAACTATTTTGTATCTATAAGAAAGACTTGTTCTCAGGATGAACTTGATGCTAAGGATAACAGATACAGAGAGGAAAAGAATCTGGAATATTAGTGACATCAATGAGGTACTGTGGCTAAGAGTAATGTAACTAGAAGTTGCCTGAAATCATGACTTAATGGTTTTGTGAGATATTAAAATCTCCTTATGGTTTAAATCACTCTGAGTCAGAATTTCCTATTATTTGCAGCCAAATGCATCCGAATAGACAAACAAGAACTTAATAAATATTTTTTATTTATTTGGGGAAGAGAAGGAAGAAAGCAAAGAGAAAGAAGTAGGGGAAGAGTAAGTGGAGAAGAACAAAAATATATGGTAAAGGAAAGAAAATGTGAGATCTTTCACAAGGTATGTTACAAAGAATTAAGGTGAAAAAAGGCAGGATGAGAAAAATCTCTGCCAGGTGGCCCCATTTTTTTTTCAGTAAAATATACAGTGAGTCCATTTATTCAAAAATTTTTAAAGCACAGCTACCATTTTCAAGATTTTGTTACAGATGTTAAAAATCCGCAGTCTGTAAGACACCAGCTTCCTAAGGGGAAAAACAATAGAAAATAAAAGACAAAAAAAAAGAGGTTGGTGCTTGCTTAAGTGGAACTGAAAATCAATCTGAAGCATAGTGAACAGGACAAATGGGTGGGGAGGAGGGCAAAGCACAAGTCACCCAGGATTTACAGGGCATGTCAAGGATGTTTCAGTAATCATAAAATGCAACAAGGCAAAGCCAACGGAGAGATTTGAACAAAGTAACTTTGAGAAGATCACAACCAGTTGCTATGTGAAGAAAAAACTGAAACTGAGGGAAATACAATGTAGAGCAGAGGTCCACAACCCCCAGGGCCTCAGACCATGGCCTGTTAGGAACTGGGCTGCACAGCACCAGGTGAGCAGCAGGCAAACAGCTTCATCTGTATTTATAGCCACTCCCTATAGCTCACATTACCATCTGAACTCTGCCTCCTGTCAGATCAGCAGTGACATCAGATTCTCATAGGAGAACGAACCCTAATGTGAACTGCATGTGAGGGATCTAGGTTGCACACTCCTTATGAGACTCTAATGCCTAATGATCTGTCACTGTCCCCCATCAATCTCCGATGGGACCATCTAGTTGCAGGAAAAAAAAGCTCAGGGCTAAGTTCACAATAAATGTAATGCACGTGAATCATCCCGAAACCACCCCTCGCCCACACTGGTCCATGGAAAAATGGACCAGTCCATGGTGCCAAAATGGTTGGGGACCACTGACATGCAGGAAACAAGTTAAAAACGTATGGCTCACAAACACTGTACAATGTCATTCACATGAGGTACTTAGAGTAGTCAAATACATACACAGAGAGCAGATAGTGGTGGCCAGGGGCCAAGGAGACAAGAGAAAGGTTAGTTAGTAGTTACAGAGTTGATAGTTTCAGTTTTGCAGGATGAAGAAAGCTGGAGATAGATGGTGGTGATAGTTGCACAATGATGTGAATGTACTTAATACCACTAAGCTGTATATTTAAAAAGATGGTAAGGCTGGGCACAATGGTTCATGCCTGTAATTCCAGCACTTTCGGAGGCCGAGGCAGGCGGATCACCTGAGGTCAGGAGTTCGAGACCAGCCTGGCCAGCATGGTGAAACCCCATCTCTACTAAAAATACAAAAAAATTAGCCAGACATGGTGGCGTGTGCCTGTAATCCCCGCTACCAGGGAGGCTGAGGCTGCAGTGAGCCAAGATCACACCACTGCACTCCAGCCTGGGCGACAGAGCAAGACTCCATCTCAAAAATAAATCAATAAACTAAATAAAAAATAAAAAGATGGTAAGATGGTAAATTTTACATTATGGTCCTGAACACAGAACAGATATCTGGGCTGGGATGTAAATGCGACAGTACTCAGCACATTCATGGTATCTCAAGCCTAGAATTGGGGGATAACACCTAGGGAGAGAATGTAGGGAGAGGAAAAGAGGGTCTGGAATCCAGGCACGTTGTATTCCAGCTATGAGGAACTTTGGGGTAGAAGAAGGAATTCTCATAGAAGAATGAAAAGAAAAAGCCATATATATAAAATAAAAACCACTAAAGTATAATAATTCAAAAGCTAAAAGAAGAAAATATTTCAGGAGAAAATTGGTAAAATATAAAATGATGTTGATAATGACAGGAGGTGTTTACTAAATACTGTATTCCTAGCACTGTTGTAAGTACAGGAAACTGCTGATTCATTCATTTCTCACAACAATCCTGTAAGAAAGCTTCTTTATTTGTCCCCACTTTACAGCTGAACAAGTTAAGGTCTAGAGAAGGTAAGTAACTTGTTCAAGGTCACACCGCTAGCAGCTTCCAGAACCTGAATCTGTAGCCATTATGTGACACTGACTCTGTAAGTGCCCAATGGGTTTACGGTGACATTAGCAAGTGCAGTTAAGTGGAACGAGGGAGGCAGAAGCCAAATTGGAGTGGGCTGAAGAGGAAATGGAAAGTGAGGAACTAGAAGCAGTATGAACAAACAGCTCTCCTAAAAGATATGCCTGTAAGAAAAGGTGAAAGGGTGGTGACTTGAAGAAGATTCAGTGCCCAGAAAAACTTCAGTTGTTAAATTTGTTACTAGAGGTAGAATAGCAAACTCAAATATCTACCAAGATCAGGAAGGTAATTTATATAATATGAACAGTGACCAAAACTTATGTACATTTATAATATGCCAGTTACTCTTGAAAGCATATCTTATCTATTAACATATGTAATGCTGATAACAGCCAAGTGGCCCATTTTGCAGATGAGAAAACTGACGTAAAGAGAGTTCTGGTATTTGGCCAAGGTCACAGAGCTAGCTGGGATTTAAACCTGTCCCAAGTTCCCTCTATAAGAGAAAGGGTCAAAGATGGACATGTGATAAGAGGACTCTGGTGTCTACCTATACCTCTAACTATGGTTGGTACTGTCCAACGCAGCACTCTGAGAGACTGAAATGTCCTATGTCTGCTCTGTCCAATACAGTAGTCACCAGCCTCATGGCAGTGTGGAGCACCGGAAATGAGGCTCGTGTGACTGAGGGACTGAACTTTACACTTATTTCACTTTATTTAAACAGACACATGTAGTTAGTGGCTATTGCACTGCACAGCACAACTCTAGAAAATTGTTTGCGAATGTATCAACTGTTTAAGGATAAGCCACAAATATTTTAATGGGAAATCTAATTTTTAAATGCTGGTTTCTTTCAAAACAACAACAACAACAATTGTGTATCTGCTTGTCAAACAATCCAAACATCCATCAAGAGGAAAATAAGCTTAAAAGTTACAATGGAATTGATAGCAATAAAATGAGTAAGGTACAGCTACATGTATCAACATGTATTTCACAAAAAACAATGCTTTTAAGTTGCAAAAAACTTTCTTTTAAGTTGTAGAATAAGCATTATCAGATACCATTCTTAAGAAGTTTAAACATGCACAGCAATGCATGTCTTTTAGGGATATGTACATCTATACATTGTATAGAAGTATAAAGGCATTCATACAAAATATAACACAAGCAAGCTGGTTATTTCTAGGGTGAGAGATCTACATTGATCAGGGAGGGTGTATTGGTTTTCTACTGCTGCTATAACAAATGACCACAAACTTGGCTTAAAGCAACACAAATGTGTATTCTTATGGATTTATGGGTAGGAAGCGAAGCACAGGTCTCACTGAGCTAAAATCATGGTACCAGCAGGACTGCATTCTTCTCTGGAGTCCCTAGGGGATAATCAATTGTCTTGCCTTTTCCACCTTTAAGGCTGGCCACCTCACTTCTTTGCTCATGAACCTCTTCCTCCATCTTCAAAGCAAGAAACAGTGGGTCATGTTCTTACACAACAATATCACACTGACCTTGCTTCTGCTGTCATACCTCCTTCTCTGACTTTTCTATCTCCCTCTTCTACTTTTAGGCACCCTGGTGATTATGTAGAGCCAACCTACATAAACCAGAATAATCTTCCTCTTCTCAGACCAGCTGATTAGAAACCATAATTCCATCTGGAACTTTAATATCCCCTTGCCATATCCAAAAACTTCAGAGATTAAAACATGCTTGGGGGTGGTGGGGTATCTTATCTCCTCTACCAAAGAAATGTATTTGAGGAGCTATAACTTTTCTAATGTTTTATTCTTCAAGTAGAGGATAAAGGTGCTCATTATGTTCTTAGTATGTCTTTCTATATGCCCCAAATGTTTAAAAGCTTGTAACATGAGTTTCTCTCCTAAGACAACTTTTTAAAACTTCCATAGAGTCCTAAAATTTCAGTAAGATCACTCAAGAGTAATAAGGGAGGCTGGGCATGGTGGCTCACGCCTGTAATCCCAGCATTTTGGGAGGCCAAGGCGGGCAGATTACTTGAGGTTAGAAGTTGAAGACCAGCCTGGCCAACCCGGTGAAACCCTGTCTCTACTAAAAATACAAAAATTAGTCGGGTGTGGTGGCGGGTGCCTGTAGTCCCAGCTACTCGGGAGGCTGAGGAAGGAGAATCCCTTGAACCCAGGAGGCGGAGGCTGCAGTGAGCCAAGATAATGCCACTGCACTCCAGCCTGGGCGACAGAATGAGACTCCATCTCGAGAAAAAGAAAAAGAGCAATAAGGGGCAAAGGGAGGGAAGGAGGGAAGAATCAAGGCCTTGGTCTTGCTTCAATCTGAACAGATTCTCTTTTCATTGCCTTTTACAAAACAATTCTTTTAAAAAGAAAGAAAAAGGATTCAAATTATTTTAAATAAATGAAAAAGTAGAATATCACTAGCATTAGACTATAAGCAAAACTATAACTAAATTAATCTATATGCTACAAGAAGTAAATAACAAGCTAACTCGGCATTTAATGAGAGTCAAAGAAATATGTTCAGTCCCACAAAAGAGACTATTAAGAAGCTGAATGATGCCTCTGATAGCCTTGTAGGGCTCAGGAGATAAAAATGTACAGTCCAGAAACCACTAATGCCAGGGAAGATGCAGGAAAGGATGCAAGGAAATGCCCATGGACTTTTGGTTGAGACCCTGAAGAGAAGACCTCTAACAGTGATATGAACAAGAAATATACTGACTCTGTAGGGACTGCAGTTCAGCTTCAAATATCAAAGACTGAAAATAGACTAATGTAGTCCTAGATTGCTAACTATTTCAGGTACCAAATAAAAGTGCTCATTGTTAGAAGATACTATCTCCTAAGTATCAAGTTATTTTTCAAGAAAAATTCCAAATACAACGTAAAAAATAAATAAATAAATAAAATAACCAGGCACATGAAGAGAGAAGACAACTAGCAAAAGCCACAAGCAATAAAGAGACTTGTAAGGGCTCCAAATAGAGGAGCAGTCTTTATTGCATATTATATATTTATATATAGTATTACATACTTATTGCACAATATTCAATGTGATAAAGACTGAGAATTCTAACAGAGTACCCTGAGATAGAACACAGATTTTTGAGGAGAAAAAAAATTCTAAAACTGCAAAATAAAGCAACTGTATTTAATAACACAACTGACAGGTTTAAAAGCAAAAGTTGTACAGCAGAAGAAACGATAAACCAACTGGAAGAGATACTAGAGGAAAACATTAAAAATACTGGAACGACAAAATGATGAAAACCATGAAGCAGAGGACAAGAAATAATAAACAATACATATAAGAAGGCTAATATACATTTTGAATCCCATAAAGAGAGGAGAGAGGGACAAGAAAGAGAAAGGGAGTATAAGCAATATTTAAAGAGACAGTGACTAAGGATTTTCTAAAACTAATGACTTCGAATTACAGATTCAGAAGCATTATGAATGACAGCAGCATAAGAAAACCACACTTAGGTACTTCTAAGAAAAATTATTTAAAAAAAAACAAAGAGAAAAGGTTAAAATCAGCCAGGAAAAAAAGTACACTACCTGAAAAGAAACAGTTAGTTTCAACTGATTGACAGTTGACTTATTAATAAAAACAACAGAAATCAGAAAGATAAGAATATCTTTAAAATTCTGAAAGAAAACATTGCTAACCTAGAATTCTATACCAAGAGAAATATCCTTCAAGATTAAAGGTGAAATAGAGACATTTTCAGACAAAACTAAAATAGAATTTGTTGACAGTACCACACTAAAGGGTTTTCTTCAGCCAGAAAAAATAATTCCAAAAGGAAGCATGATAACGCAGGAAGAAATAAGAAACTGCAAAAGTGAAAGTAATTCTAAATGAATACTGACTCTATACAACAATATTGTGTAAGCTACAAGCCTACAGAATTAAAATATAATCGTCAGGCCAAGCACAGTGGCTCACACCTGTAATCCCAGCAGTTTGGGAGGCTGAGGCAGGGGGATCACTTGAGGCCAGGAGTTGAAGAATGGCCTGGGCTACATAGTGAGACCCTCATCTCTATAAAATAATAATAATAATTTAAAAATTTAAAATTAAAAAACAATTTAATTAGCTGGGTATAGTAGTGTGCACCTGCAGTCCCAGCTACTTGGGAGGCTGAGGCAGGAGAACCCCTTGAGCCCAGGATTTCGAGTTTACAGTGAACTCTGATCACCCCACTGCATTCCAGCCTGGGCAAAAGAGGGAGACACTGTCACTAAAAATTATAAAAAAAAAAAACATAATTGTCATATCAAGTCAGGGCTAGGGAAGTAAATGGAGTTAAAGTTTGGAAAAAGGGTATATGCACCAATTAACATTAGTCACAGGTAAGTTTTTAAAAAATGAATGTTTTAATCTCTAGAAAAAACATCAAAGGAGTAGCAAGAATATAAAGCATCCAAGTTAACAGGAGGAGGAAAATAGAATCATACACAATATAAAAAGTAGAAGACAAAACATAAAGCTGGAGAGATAAACAGAAAGCATGAAAGACTTAAATGAAATACTAGATAAAATAAATACGTTTATTAGGCTTGACTTTTAAAATTTAACTTACATATTGCATGCAAGAGATGAAAATAAAAGGATTTCTTTTTTTTTCTTTTCTTTTCTTTTTTTTTTTTCTGAGACAGTCTCGCTCTGTCGCTGAGGCTGGAGTGTATCAGCTCACTGTAACCTCTGCCTCAGCCTCCTGAGCAGCTGGAATTACAGGTGCCCGCCACCACACCCGGCTAATTTTTGTATTTTTAGTAGAGATGGGGTTTCACCATCGTGGCCAGGCTGGTCTTGAACTCCTGACCTCGTGATCCACCTGCCTTGGCCTCCCCAAAGTGCTGGGATTACAAGCGTGAGCCACTGAGCCCAGCCAATAAAAGAATTTCAAAAGCGTTAAAGTTAAAGGAGGGGAAATGGTACACCATGGCAAACATCAAACCAACAGGAATCAAGTGTACCTGGGTTAATAACAGACAAAGTAATATTTAAGGCAAAAGGCATTACTAAATTGTGAAGTTTATAATGATATCATTTTAACTAAATTTGCCCTGATACCTATAAAAAAATTACTCAACAACTGCAGAGTATACATGCTTTTTAAACACAAAAAACATTTATAAAAATTGGCCATATCTTGGATCATAAAAGCAAGTTTTAATAAATTTCATGGAACTGAAATCATAAATGTTTTCTATGTAAGATCATAAATGTTCTCTATGTAATATCATAAATGTTCATGTATGTTCTCTGGCTGGCCAAAGTGAAATGAAGCTAAAAATCAGTAATAAGAAGGGAAATTAAGAAATATATTTCTAGGCCGGGGGCAGTGGCTCATGCCTGGAATCCCAGCACTTTGGGAGGCCGAGGCGGGTGGATTACCTGAGGTCAGGAGTTCAAGACCAGCCTGGCCAACATGGTGAAACCCCGTCTTTACTAAAAATACAAAAATTAGCCATAGTCGCAAGCGTCTATAATCCCAGCTACTCAGAGGACTGAGGCAGAAGAATTGCTTGAACCCTGGAGGCGGAGGTTGCAATGAACTGAGATCATGCCACTGCACTTCCACCCTGGGTGACAGAGCAAGACCTGTCTCAAAAAAAAAAAAGAAAGAAATCTATTTCTAGATAATCCAAGCATCAATAATAAAAGATATCAGAAAGGAAATTAGAAAAAAAAGTGAAAAAAATGAAAATGAAATTACTGCAAATAAAAATGTATGGAAAGCAACTAAAGCTATAGTTAGTAAAGAGAAAAAAATTAAACTAAAAGGAGATAAAAAAGAAAAAATATAACAGCCAAAGATATACACGCATACATAAAACAGAAAGGAAACACAATATGCCTGCATACATAAAATAGAAAAGAAATATAAAATAAAAAGGACCAACAATTCCAAACACTGACTCATTAAAAATACCAACAAACCAGCCGGGCACAGTGGCTCATGCCAGTAATTCTAGCTACTCAAGAGGATCGCTTGAGCCCAGGAGTTCGAAGCCAGCTTGGGCAACACAGCAAGCAAGATCCCAGCTCTAAAAAACAAAACAAAACAATAAACCTGATAAACTTCTGGATTAATCAAGGACTATGCAATTTAAAGTACCCATAAAACACCCCAACAGAATTTTAAGTTAACAGTTATGTGCAGTTGGACTTCAAACTTGTAACTTGGCTTAGGGATGTCTCTTGGGGATACTCTCCCCCATCAATATCTCTCTCCTAAACTGTAACAATGATCTGTCTTATTTCTTGTCTCCAGACTTGCCCATCCAATCTACTCTCCATTCGAGCCAGAGGGACCTTTCTAAAAGACAAAGACAAGACAATCACACATGATGAAAGACAAAGCTGCAAAAAAGCAGCTACAGGAAAGGGTTAGAGTGACTGTAAAATACCAAGAACAGAAACTTAGTCTGTTCTAAGTTCTAACAGAAACTTAGTCCTCTGGGTGCTAATTTCCCTAGTTGTCCTATCTGTCCCATGAAAAGATCCTTCCAAAGGAATTGTGAAACTTTTAGAAATATATAATCCCAGGTTCCCAGATCCATATCAATTGGTTCATATATAGGAAACTCAAATGCAAAAAAATTGGAAAGACCCTATGGGTGAAACCTTGAATTTTACAGGAAACCAAGGAGTTTTAGAAATACTACAGATGTTGTAAGTTTTGGAAGAATTCACAGTTTCTCTTTTGGAAATCGACTGAACTCTAATTCAGTTCATAAGCAAATAAAGAAGGCACCCATTGCAGAATTCTATTGGGGTGTTTTATGGGTACTTTAAATTGCATAATCCGTGATTAATCCAGAAGTTTATCAGTTTATTGCTTGGTTTGGTTTGGTTTTGTTTTTTTAGAGCTGGGATCTTGCTTGCTGTGTTGGCCAGGCTCATTAACACCTGCAGACAGCATTCAGGAGATTCTGACGCAGATGGAGTCGCACTCTCTCCTCACTTTCTGTGAACCATCTTAAGTCAGAAATAGAGGATGTAATATGCAAGTAAAAACCAGAGTGGGAAATAGCCCCACAGACTGACTACCAACTTCTCACTGAACAAAAGCGGGATAAGACTCAGAATACAATGATGGCATTACACATTTTAAAAACTGGGTGCCCACATTCCAGTCATTAATTACCACAGCAAGGAGTCTCTTGATGAAGACACTTGTAAATACCATCATCAGGGAAGGGAATTGGAATAAAATTAGTTCCACTGTTAGGTAAGAGCGTAATCAAAGGTGACATTATGGGGAATGTCCCATCCAATCCTTAAACTCACAGGGAGAAATTTCTTTAAATATTAAAGGACAACTTTGCAGAATCTATATTGATACCAATGCTCTAATGTCAACTTTAAACTCTACCAATGTTACAGAACCTCTCCAATGGAGCCAACAAATTACTCAGATGGTGGCATCTCTCATAATGCTCAGACATTTCCCACATACTACTCTTAAGTCTCACCCTCAGGCCTCTAACAGAGTAATATTCTTTCTTCCTCTGTGATACCATACCATAAATTACCATAGCAGGCAATTTAACAGAGAGGAACTAATTATTGTAAAAAAGAAATTAATTACCAGATTAAATTTTGCCTAATGGCCCTTTCCTTGAAATCCCCAAGTTCTCCCCTATTCAACAATGAGGCCATAGCTAATTTGGACACTGATTACTGGTGTTTCTTAATTTACATCAAGCCTACACTGAACATCCCTAGGAAGTTTGACTTTTTGTAGGGGAAAAAAAAAAAAAAAAAGTCTACTGATAATGGCAGATTTATTGGAGCTGAATCCGTCAAGGCTCAGATTGACTCACCCAAAGCAAACATCTACCAGAATTTGAACAATTATCTCTAGTTGCAGAAGTGAAAAGGACTAAAACCAACAGTTGAAGATCTAATACAGAAAGGACTTATTACTTCATATTTATCTTCGCAATACTCCCATCTTCCTGATCAAAAACAAAAAACAAAATCACCACAATGGAAAGGATACAGTTTTGTTAAGGATCCCAGGACTACAAATAGACTATTTATTTCTCTCCCCACCTCCACTTTCCTACAGAACCAAACTCAAATATTATTTTATCTTTACCATCTCTTGAAGCTACATATTTCACACTTGTAAACCTGTGTCTTAATTTAGTGTTGTTTTAGAGTGGGATAACCAATACCTGTTTGCTTTGGAAAAATCAATAATACATCTGGACAGTTATGCCCTAGAGTTTATTGAGACACTCTCCAATTTTTCAACAAGTCCTCATCTAGTACCTCAAGGATCTTAAATTTCCCTGTGTTTCTACTCTAATCTAGTATCTGGATGACCTTTTGTTGGTCTGAAAAATAAGTAAGTTCCAAGACTGATTACATTTTTCTACTTTAACTCTGATAGGACATAAGCAAAGAGAAGTTTTGTCTTATTCAAGTATACAGTAATCCCCTGCCCAATCCATGGTTGGCTTTCTGCAGTATCAGTTACCTGTGGTCAACCATGGTCAACCTCAGTCTGAAAAGATTACATGGAAACTTCCAGAAATAAACAATTCGTAAGTTTTAAATGGT
This sequence comes from Papio anubis, assembly GCF_008728515.1. NCBI lineage: Eukaryota > Metazoa > Chordata > Mammalia > Primates > Cercopithecidae > Papio > Papio anubis. The sequence goes on along the minus strand of NC_044990.1, from coordinate 5,636,796 downwards.
GTGCCATTCTGAGTAGCATGACAAAATCTTGTGCCCCCCACCTCCATACCCCCTAGAATGTGACTCATCCCTTCGTCCAGCTTACCCACGTTGCATACTCTACTCACCCATTCGTCACTTAGTAGCTGTCTTGGTTATCAGATTAAAAAAAATATTGATAGTTTATACAAAGTTCATGGTTTCAGGCATCCACTGGGGGTCCTAACCTAGTGCATGATTTATCCTAAGAAGGTATGCCTCTTACTCTGGGCGGATTACACACCATTCAAACCTTTCTGAGGTAACAAAGAAAATCATGAAGATTCCTTGATCTCATTTACTACTGAAGGTAGTAGGTCCCCATTTTTCTGTAATTATATAATTATTAAAGGATTTAACTAAGTTCAGTCCATGGCTCATTTTTGCACTGACCATGAGCTAAGGATAGTTTTTGTATTTTCAAAGAATTGTTTTAAAAAATGAGTAACAGAGACTATACATGGCCCACTAAGCCTAAAACATTTACTATCCGGCCCCTTACAGAAAAGGGTTTGTTGACCCTTGCTACTCCTCTATTCCTTAAAAAGCAGGAAACTACTGTCAGTAAACTATGTCCTATATAGTCTTAAACTCCTCTAGAAAATTCAGATTCAATCTTGGTTGTTGATGGGTCATGTCTTCAGATGAAACAAGAAAATATAGGGCTGACTTTGATGGAACAGATCTCAACTCACACCCGGAATGAAACCCCATGCTAGAGGCAAGATATGCCAAGATGACTGAAATCACTGCATTCAGCAGAGCTTGCCAGTGACCTGTGTAGCTAGTGATGAAAGGTTAATACAGTCACATACTGCATATTGATGTTTCTGTCAACAAAGAACCACGTATACAACAGTGGCATCACAACTGCCTACAAGATTCAGGACAGCACCATGTACAGTACAGGTGCATAGCCTAGGAGCACTAGGCTATACCATATAGCCTAGGTGTGTAGTAGGCTATCCCATCTAGGTTTATTTAAGTATACTGCTCTATGATGTTTGCACAATGACAAAATCACCTAACAATGCATTTCTCAGGCTGTATCCCCATGGTTAACTCACAAGTAACTGTATCTATAAAACTGAGAATGGATCAGTTTTAAGAATAGTCATGGCCGGGCGCAGTGGCTCACGCCTGTAATCCCAGCACTTTGGGAGGCCAAGACAGGCGAATCACAAGGTCAGGAGATCAAGACCATCCTGGCTAACTCGGTGAAACCCTGTCTCTAATAAAAATACAAAAAATTAGCCGGGCGTGGTGGCGGGCGCCTGTAGTCCTGGCTACTCGGGAGGCTGAGGCAGGAGAATGGTGTGAACCCAGGAGGCGGAGCTTGCAGTGAGCTGAGATTGCGCCACTGTACTCCAGCCCGGGCGACAGAGCGAGACTCCGTCTCAAAAAAAAAAAAAAAAAAAGAGTAGTCATGATTTTGGGATGCTTTGAAAATAACGATGGTTCCTGACTTTAGCATTAATCCTTCCTAAGGAGGTAACGATTCTAAAGACATGCCAACAAAAAAAAAGAAATAACATGAATTAAGAATACGCCCTGACTGATCATTATGTCAGACAAGAAGCACCCTTTACTAATATCTTAGCCTTTATGGTAGTTCAAAAGACCAAATCTTTTAAGAGGTTCAAAGAGAATGCCAACAACTGGCTCTAGCATTAGAAGAGCATATTGGATGAAATCCAGGGGCAAATTACCACAGTTAACCACTGGTACTCTTGGGACACGGTTTCTTGGTGGCATCAGGGATCCTGAATGGAACCTGGGATATTTTTTGCATAAAACTGTATACCCTGGCAAGGACAAATTGGTCAGTCAAGTCTATTAACACTACTGGGAAAGCGTCACTAAAATTGCCAAGGGTGCCGTGGTCTATGTCTCCTTTCTCACCAGCATAATTTTTGACAGTAAATGTGGAACACAGACAGGAGTAGAGACCTCAAGGTCTGAGTGCCACAAATGGTTTTTGTACAACTAGTCCCCTGCTGTGGGTTTTGACTATGTCCTGGTCATCATTTGCTTGTTCTTGTGTTAGACTTAAGCCTTTCCTTGTGGGAAATCTACAGCTTAAACACTAGGAAAAAACTCAATTTTGTGTGTTCAGCCTGAGGAATTCCAACCTTTCTTTGAGGGGCACCCACTTTGCTAGAGCTGTTATTAAAGAGCTTTGCAAAGTCTTTCTACTTACAGAAGTTTCACTGTCCACATCACCTCAAGAAAGGTAGAAAGAACAAAGGGAATTCTGAGACTAATATGAGCAAAGGTAGAGTCTCTTGAACTTCTGTGGCCTAAGATATTGCCACTGGCTTTAAGAACAATGAGATCAATTCTTTCTGGGGCTCAACCATTCCCCAATAATAGCACAGGCTTGCCCACATACCTAGAAATATTACCTCTGATTATAGACTCCACACTACTATAGGCAGACATGGCCATATATGTACTGCCTGCCAAGAACTCATAATGTTACGGACGAAATATTTGTATCCCTGCAAAATTAATGTGCTGAAATCCTAAACTCCAATGTGATGGCACGAGGAGGAAGTGGGGCTTTGGGGAAGTATTAGGTTGGTACAAAAGTAATTGCAGTTTTAATAATTAAGTCATGAGGGTGGAGGAGGCTTTAATAGGGGTAATGGGACATTGCCCCTATAAAAGAGACTCCAGAGAGCTCTCCTGCCTCTTTCCACCATGTGAGGATATAGCGAGAGGACAGCACCCTATAACCCTGAGGGGGACTCTCACCAGAACCCAATCGTGCTGGCACCCTGATCTCTTTCAGCTTTCAAAAGTGTGAGAAATAATCTGTGTTGTTTATAAGCCACTCTGTCTATGATATTTTGTTTTAGCAGCCCAAACTAAGACAGACACATGCAATATATCCAGCGTTACTACCAACAGGTATAAGCAGCCTTTCCGTAACATCCTCCTACATGACCCTGTATGATCTGAAACCTGGAGACATGGCCTTTTGGAAAACAGAGAAATACAGTCCTCGAACTGGAGACAAAGGAACTTACCAGGTACTGTTAATAACTATTATGGCAGTGAAACTCCTTATATTCACGTCTCTCAATTTAAAAAAGCCTAAGTCAGCCTTGAATCACTGCAAGACTATCCCCATTAGAAACCTGAAGTTGACAATTCTCAGCAATCTTCTAGAAGCAGAAGGTCTTTGGAAGGAGAGAGCTTCAATCAAAGATCTCCAGACCAAGATCCGTAGAACAAGGTTAGTGACTGTCACGCTTTAATCTCTATTATTCCGTTCTTTATTTTCCTAGCTATCTTCTTTCCTCTTTTGCTATTAAGGTTACCTTTTTAGTTATATTACTTTAAAGGCCCCTATTCTTAATATTGGCCTTTCCATTCCATTTGTAGGAGCCCAATGCCTGATTAAAATTTATTCATGATTGGCTGGGCACGGTGGCTCATGCCTGTAATCCCAGGGGCGTATCACGAGGTCAGGAGATCGAGACAATCCTGGCTAAGACAGTGAAACCCAGTCTCTACTAAAAATACAAAAAATTAGTCAGGCGTGGTGGCAGGCACCTGTAGTCCCAACTACTTGGGAGGCTGAGGCAGGAGAAATGGCGTAAACCTGTGAAGTGGAGTTTGCAGTGAGCCGAGATCGTGCCACTGCACTCCAGCCTGGGCGACAGAGCGAGACTCTGTCTCAAAATAATAAATAAATAATAAAATGTATTCATGATTTGACCGAAGCATACAATCAGACTGACTGTTGGGTTTATAAACATTTTCCTTTGGGAGCCACCCCACTTCCTTGTAACTAATCAATTTGCTTCCTGGGTAAATGACTTGACTGTTTAGTAACTTTTTAAATGGCAACCCTAACGATAGGCCATCTATTGTGTCATTCAAAGGAAAGGAGGTTCTTATCTCCACTGAAACGTTACTAATGGATCTTAGAAGAGGACTAGAAGTCCTAGTCCTTGGTTAGTCCTTTATTACTACAAGGACCTCTAGTCTTCCAGTCCTTAGAAGAGGACTTAATGTTGGGTCCTTTTAGTAATAAGATGTCCTTTTAGTAATAAAAGGTGTGTATTTGGAGGCAGTCTCACTTTCATAGATCTAACAGTAAAGCCAGACAAATTAAACCCCATGCTCTTGTGCTTTACAGCTACCTGATGATACTGGCGCTACAAACTTCATTACCTGGCACTGGATCATTCTTGGTAAGTTATAAATACTCTTTGACAACCCTAATAGGGATATTTTGCCTCAACAGATTAATGTTAACTTTATGGCACAGAAGTCTACTAGCTACTACTTGCAAACTAATCAGTGATTTGTTATCTTGGCAAACTGATGCCTCCCTTCAGGACAGTACCCGATATCACCTAGAGCCCATTTTGGCCCATCAGTTCCTGCTTTTGGAAACAATCTGAGAATCTGATTCCCCAACCACTGGAGAGGATTCTGAATTGCTTCCTTTTCACATCAACCTTCTTTACTTCCAGCTCTACAAAAGGTCTAGAAAGTAGGAAGATTTCTACATGCTAAAGTTTAGAGAATAGCAAGGAAATTAGGTAACCCAAAGATAACCAAAGAGCTCTTTGTCCAAAAGGTTTGTGAAAGGATCATATGGTAGTTCTATTTTCAATTTTTTGAGAAACCTCCATACTGTTTTTTAAATGGCTATGCTAATTTCTATTCTCAGCAGTGTGCAAGGATTCCCTTTGCTCCACATCTTCACGAACGGTTTGTGAAAGGTGGTAGTTCAGAAGAGTCACTTTAACTACATTTGTCTGTCTTAGGGGAAGATGAGCTTATAACCTTTCAATCCTCTCTGGTATCTTTACCATTACGAAAAAGATTAGAGAAGCAAGCAAAATAATCATAAAATTAGGTGATGTTGACAACACCCCCGCATTTGTTCTTGTGAGCTCTTTGGATGGGGTAGAATCAATTCTCATGGCTTAATTTTGGCATTCTTGGCTCCTGGCTAAAAAGTAGAGTGCAGACTCTAATCATAATCATAATCTTTTTTTTTAGTACCTGTCTATGGTGCAGTGCTCAGGGGTGTAGCCACAGTATTGAAAGTTGCTGTACAGCCACTGTTCAGTCAAATGATCCAACAAATGATCATGATACAAAAAGAGAGGAATCTCTAATGCTTACAAAGATTGAAATGATCATCTCCACCTTCTCCCCACCCCCAGCCTGTTACCTGACCACTGAGACCTCATACAGTCATAAATAACTGGATTGATCACATTCTCAGATGTTAATGCTTGGGGAAAGGAGGCTAAGAACTAAAACCATTAACAATCACATACTATCTATATTTACATGGTTTTACTCTTCGACTTAAAATGACTTTACTATTCCAGGAACTCCTGCCCAGGAAGACGAAGTTTTAAATAGTCTAGTCGGATTAAGGAACGTCTCCAAAATATATTTATCTGAAAAACAGACTACTCATTACCCCTGCCCAGGACAATAACTCATTCAACAAAGTCCTTCAAAGACTCTTCACTCGGTAAGACTCATTTAAAACCCTTGCTGATTGTCATGATCCTGCCGTATTCCAGTCAGGCCTTTGTAGTGAAAAGATCTGCATTAAACCAAACCCAAAAGCCTCATAAATATCCCTCTTTTGCCTTCCTCTCTGAGACACTACTAAGATTCTGCAAAGGCAGGAGACTCCCTTATAAGAAGATATTTTGGTCAACTGGGAAGCCCAAGAGAAAAAGTCTACACATACCAAAGGCTAAGGGATCCCAAACAAAGGGCCTGTTCCCTACCTGATCTCCCTATAAGCAAAAGGATCTGCCAATACAGACAGACCATTCAGTCAGTGTTTGGTACTTTACTCTTAAGTATTAACACATTTCCCAGAGTCACCATGTTTAAGAAAAATCTTTAATAAGAAAAGACCAAAATATCTTGGAAGAAACAGAGACAACGCACAAAGAAGAACATGAAAACACTACCATGGGCTGGGGGCAGTAGTTCACGTAACCCCAGCACTTTGGGAGGCCGAGGGGCCGATCATGAGGTCAAGGGGTCGAGACCATCCTGGCCAACACGGTGAAACCCCATCTCTACTAAAAGTACAAAAATTAGCTGGGCATGGTGGTGCGCACCTCTAGTCCCAGCTACTAAGGAGGCTGAGGCAGGGTAGTCGCTTGAACCCAGGAAGCGGAGGTTGCAGTAAGCCAAGATCGTACCACTGCACTCCAGCCTGGTGACAGAGCAAGACTCCTCTCAAAAAACAAAACAAAACAAAACAAAACAAAAAAACTATCATGAACAAAGAACCTGAATAAACATTTTCTGAAAGACTTTCAAATGGCCAACAGACATGAAAAAATGCTGAGCATCACTAATTATCAGGGAAATGCAAACTAATGCCACAATGAAATATCATTTCATATCTGTTAGAATGGCTAATACCAAAAAGACAAGTGTTCGTGAAGATGTGGAGCAAAGGGAATCCTTGCACACTGCTGAGAATAGAAATTAGCATAGCCATTTAAAAAACAGTATGGAGGTTTCTCAAAAAATTGAAAATAGAACTACCATATGATCCAATCATCCTACTACTGGCTATATAGGATATGAATTCAGTATGTTGAAGAGATACCTGCACTCCCATGTTGGCTGCAGCATTATTCACAATAGCCAAGATACAGAATCACGTAAATGTCCATCGACAGATGAATGGATCAAGAAAATATGGCGTGTAGAGCAGGGCAAGGTGGCTCATGCCTATAATCCCAACTACTCAGGAGGCTAAGGCGGGAGATTGAGCGTAGGAGTCTGACGCTGCAGCGAGCTATGATCCTGCCACTGTATTCCAGCCTGCAAGACCAAGCAAGATCCCCACCTCTGAAGTAAAAAAAAAAAAAAAAAAAGGTATGGATTATTTAGCTTTTAAAAAGAAGGAAATCTGGTCATTTGCAACAACATGGATGAAACCAGAGGGCATTATGTTGTTATGTGAAATAAGCCAGAACGATAAATACCACATGATCTCACTTATATGTGGAATTTAAAAATGTGGAACTTATAAAAGTAGAGAGTAGAATGGTGGTTACCAGGGGCTGGAGGAGGAGGGGAATGATTGGGGAGAGGTTTGCCAAGTATAACAAATTTCAATTAAGCGGGAAAAATAAGGTCAAGATATCTATTACAAATGGACTATAGTAAACAATGTATACTTGAAAATTGCAGAGTAGATAAGTGTGAGTTAATGCATATGGTTAATTAGCTGAACTTAGCTAGTCCATAATGTATACATATTTCCAAATATATTGATACCATATATACATTTTTTATCAATTAAAACTGTATTATCACAAAAATTTGCTCCACATATTTCAAAATCATGTTGACACCATAAATATATACAATTTTTTTCTTTTTTTTTTTTTTGAGACAGTCTCACTTTGTCACCCAGGCTGGAGTCAGTGATGCGATCTCGGCTCACTGCAACCTCTGCCTCCCAGGTTCAAGCAATTCTCCTGCCTCAGCCCCCTCAGTAGCTGGGACTACAGAAGCACGCCGCCATGGCCAGCTAATTTTTTTAGTATTTTAGTAGAGACGGGGTTTCACTGTGTTGCCCAGACTGGTTGTGAACTCCTGAGCTCAGGCAATCTGCCCACCTTGGCCTCCCAAAGCGCTGGGATTACAGGCATGAGCCACCGCGCCCAGCCAGTATATACAATCTTTATTTGTCAATTAAAACTATCATCACAAAGAGGTAAGCTATTGCATCCATGAAATATAAATAAGGTTATGAAAAAGAATATTCAGATGACAAATTATATATACATATGAAAGCAGAAATAAAAATTAAATGCAAGGGTTGAAAGACAAAGTTGAAAACTAAGAATCTAGAGAAACAAAGAAAATACAAAAAGAGAAATTATCAAATAATAGCATTTCCTAAAATTGAAGGACAAGTACTTTCTAACTGAAAGCACACAGTCCTACATCTCAGGACTGAGAATAAATGAAATAAAATCCACAAATGCACATAATCATAAAAGTTCAGAAAAATAGAAATTTAAAGTGAAGAAAAATAAGAGTTCTTAAGCTTTCTAGAAGACAAGTTATACACAGGGATCAGAAATCTGAATCACACTGGAGTTTTCAATAACACTGAAGGTATAAGAGAATGTAACAACATATTCAAAATTCTAGGATTTAAAAAAGGATTTCCAGCCTAGAATTCCATATCCAGCCCAAGTATCACTGCTAGTTTGCCCCAATATCCATTCTTCTCTTCTTCCTTTTAGTAGCAGATCCCTTCTAGATAGAGCTGAGCACATAACAACCTAACTAAATATTACCTTTTCCTGCTTCCTGTGTGACTTTTAATGGGCTTAGCTATAGGACAAACTTGACCAATTAGATATGAGCATAAGTGAAGTGAGCAGATTTTAGTTCATGCCCTTAAAACAAATCTGCAGACCCTCCACTCTCTCCCCCTTCTCATTGGTTGGAATAAGAATACCAGGTGATGGTAAGCCATCTTACAGCACAAAAGTAAAGGCAAACCCTGAGCCAGCCCTTAACAAATGAGCCACTCAGATCCAGCGGGTCTGGGCTGGCCCTGAGATTCTGCATTTCTAATAAGCTCCCAAGTGATGCTGCTGTTCTTTCTGGGAATCCCACTCTGAGTAGTGAAGCCTGAGTAGAAAACGGTGTAAGAACAAGGCAGAAAGTGCCTGCACCCCTGGATGACTGGAAAAAATATCTTCATTGCATAAGCCACTGACATACATACACATACACACTTTATTTTCCAAGTTGACTTTTTAAATTTAAATACATGAAATAACCGTCTTTCCCTAAAACTTTTGAAATACTCCATTTTTCTTTCTGCTTTGTTTATATACATTCTATGAACCTAATGTATGAATCTGATGTGTGAAATACAAAGTTATGAATTAATATAAAATTGAATAGACTTTTTTTTGAACATGCAAGGACTCAGGGAAGTATGCCAGCAAAATAAGGGAGTAAACCCAGAAAGATGATGAAGACCTAGGAATCAAACTCCAACACAGGACAGAAGTAATGGGAATATCCAGGATGAAGGTATATGGAAGTTCTATGAGTTCTTAAGAAGATGGGGAAAGAAAGTATGCATATATGTGAGGATGGGGAAAACTATGTAACAGAACCAAATCATTCATATTCCATGACAGCAAATTGCAACAGATTACTCTAAATTTAAAAATAGGAGAAATACCGTGTTACGCTGAAGTTAGAAAAAATATCCAAGATCTGAAAGTCTTTGCTTCTTATAATCAAAAATCATGAGGTAGAGAGAATTGGGCCCAAAGTTGCTGTTTTTTTGTTGTAAGCTTTACAGTGCAATTCAGCTTTTAAAAATCTGAACATGCATTATTTTGATTTTAAAAATTTTTGAACAGTTGGCATTTTATTGTTCCTATTCAAATTCCTATTCATATGGCTCCCAATTTCAGAATTCTACCAAAAGACCAGTGTAACAACAACTCTTTCTATATGTACATACATACATCTATGTATAGTCATGCGTTGCTTAGCAATGGGAATATGTTCTGAGAAATATATCACTAGACAATTTCACTGTTGCACAAACATCACAGAGTGTACTTACACAAATCTAGATGGTATAGCCTACTGTACACCTGGGCTATATTATATAGCTCATTGTTCCTAGGCTACAAACCTGTACAGCATGTCACTGAACACTATACACAACTATAACACAGTGAGTACTTGTGTACCTAAACATGCAAAATTTTTTTTTTTGAGACAGAGGCTCACTCTGTCACCCAGGTTGGAGTGCAGTGGCACGATCTTGGCTCACTGCAACCTCCGCCTCCTGGGTTCAAGCAATTCTCTTGCCTCAGCCTCCCGAATAGCTGGGACTACAAGCAGGCATCACTATGCTCGGCTAATTTTTGTATTTTTTTAGCAGAGACATGGTTTCACCATGTTGGCCAGGCTGGTCTCAAACTCTTGACCTCATGATCCACCTGCCTCGGCCTCCCAAAGTGCTGGGATTACAGGTGTGAGCCACTGCGTCTGGCCCAGAACTTTTTTTTTTTTGGCACACCCATGCTTTTGACTGCTTAAAGTAATAGCATGATCATGACACTGAATAAATTTCTTCTTTTAAAAATGTTTTTTCTTTAGAAACCCAAATATCAATATAATGATGAAGTATCTCAACTCACTTCAATGTCAACTAATCAGTGAAAAGAAAGCAAAAAGAGATTTAAAGTAACCTTCAAGAAATCTCTTCATAGGAACCCAGGAGGAAAGGGGTGTGTGTGGGGGGGTGGTGTGTGTGAACTATTCAGCAATCACACTCCAATTGCTCTTTTAATATATATCATAGGGTCTTCCTCCAATCTGGGTGTGACGACCCTTTTCTTAGCTCCTATAGCATACAGAGCATACTATAATCAGGTGAGTTTCACTCTATTACAACCACATACCTGTTTTCCAATCCCACTCTTTCGCTTGTTGAAAACTAAAATTTCTGAGTACTTAAATGCCTGGCATGACAGGTACTTTATAAATGCTTGATAAATTAATAATAAGTGAAAGAAAATTAAGTGTATTTCTGAAAAGTGTGAATTAGCATGATTTTCACAAATCAGAATTATAGCTTTCAAAACAACTTCAACAATTTTTAATACAGAGTTATACTCTGTATTTATTTCTAGATGAAATAAATATACTCTATAGTTATTTCTAGAAGTTATTTCTAGAAGAATGCTCATGCTAAGAATTAGCAACTTCCTGGATCTAATTTAATTTTGCTATAAGAAATCACATTTAATACAACATTTGGACTACTACCTATGCATGATAAGGTCAAAGTTTATAATGTTATTTTTACATCAAATATTTGTGACTTCTGATCTAAATGCAAAAGAGTACTCAAGAAAATCTAATCAGTTTTACAAAAAATGTTTAGTGCCTTAAATCACAGTAGAAAGATCTTAGGTCAGAAATAAAACCAAGAATAATTAGATGAATCCTTAAAAAATAATCAAAATTAAGAAGTAAATTTCGGCCAGGCGCAGCGGCTCATGCCTGTAATCCCCGCACTCTGGGAGTGCCGAGGCGGGCGGATCATGAGGTCAGGAGATCGAGACCATCCTGGTTAACACAGTGAAACCTCGTCTCTACTAAAAATACAAAAAATTAGCCGGGCGTGATGGCGGGCGCCTGTAGTCCCAGCTACTCGGGAGGCTGAGGCAGGAGAATGGCGTGAACCCGGGAGGCGGAGCTTGCAGTGAGCCGAGATCGCGCCATTGCACTCCAGTCTGGGTGACAGAGCGAGACTCCCCCGTCTCCAAAAAAAAACCTGTAACCTTACAGTAGGTAACAATTTCCTAAATAATACAAAAAAAACCTCACTGCTCATAAAGTGATAAATTAAGTTGCACTAGGCCAGGCCCAGAGGCTCACACCTGTAATCCCAGCACTTTGGGAGGCCGAGGCAGGCAGATCACGAGGTCAGGAGTTCAAGATCAGCCTGGCCAGCATGGTGAAACCCTGTCTTTACTAAAAATACAAAAGATTAGCCAGACATGGCGGTACGCGCCTATAATCCCAGCTACTCGGGAGGCTGAGGCAGGAGAATTGCTTGAGCCGGAGAGGTGGAGGTTGCAGTGAGCCGAGATCGTGCCACTGCACTCCAGCCTGGGCAACAGAGCGAGATTCCATCTTAAAAAATAAAAAAATTAAGTTGCACTAAAATTAAGAACTTCTGCTCATTAAAAGACAACATTACAAGGGTAAAAACACAAGTCACAGGATGGTAGAAAATATCTGATACATATGTGTGTGTATTTTTTTCAGAATACAGCACTTCATAGTCTTAAAATTGGGATTTCCTATCATCCTACGTGTCATACGTAATGTATTACTTTTGACCTCTTTCAATCATTTACTTTTTTTAGAATTATTTTATCTACTTATTTATATTTTTACTTCAATAGTTTTGAGGGAACAGGTGGTGTTTGGTTGCATGGAAAAGTTCTTTAATGGTGATTTCTGAGATTTTTATGCACCCATCACCTGAGCAGTGTACACGGTACCCAATATATAGTCTTTTATCCCTCGCCCCTCTCCCACCTTTCCCAAGTCCCCAAAAGTCCATTATATCACTCTTATGCCTCTGCATCCTCACAGCTAGCTCCCGCTTACAGGTAAAACATACGATGTTTGGTTTTCCATTCCCGAGTTACTGAACTTAGAAAAATGGTCTCCAATTCCATCCAGGTTGCTGTGAATGCCATTATTTCATTCCTTTCTACGGCTGAACAGTACTCTGTGGTGTGTGTGTGTGTGTGTGTGTCTGCGTGTGCGTGTGTATATAAATACATATCCACTTGTTTGTTGGTGGGCATTTAGGCTGGCTCCATTTTTTTGCAACTGTGTAGTGTGCTGCTATAAACGTGTGTGCAAGTGTCTTTTTCAAATAATGACTTCTTTTCCTCTGAGTAGATACCCAGTACTGGGATTGCTGGATCAAATGGTAGTTCTATTTTAGTTCTTCAAGGAATCTCCATACTGTTTTCCACAGTGGTTTACTCTCCCACCGGCAGTGTAAAAGTGTCCCTTTTACCACATCCACACCAACGTCTGCTGTTTTTGATGTTTAAAATATGGCCATTCTTCCAGGAGTAAGGTGGTGTCTCCTTATGGTTTTGATTTGCATTTTCCTGATATTTAGTGATACTGAGCATTTTTTCATATGTCTGTTGGCTATTTGTATATTTTCTTTTGAGAACTGTCTATTCATGTCCCTTGCCCACTTTTTGATGGCACTGTTTTTTTATCTTGCTGATTTGAATTCCTTGTAGATTCTGGATATTAGTCCTTTGTCAGATGCACAGTTTGAGAATATTGTTTTTCCCACTCTGTGGGTTGTCTGTTTACTCTGCTGATTATTTCTTTTACTGTGCAGAAGCTTTTTAGTTTAATAATCTACTTATCCTTGTTTTTGCTGCAGTTGCTTTTGGATTATTGGTCGTGAAGGCTTTATGTAAGCCAATGTCCAGAAGGGTTTTTCCGATGTTATCTTCTAGAATTTTTATAATTTCAGGTCTTAGATTTAAGTCTTTAATCCATCTTGTATTGATTTTTGTATAAGGTGAGAAATGAGGATCCAGTTTCATTCTTCTACATGTGGCTTGCCAATTATCCCAGCACCATTTGTTGAATGGGATGTCCTTTCCCCACTTAATGCTTTTGTTTGCTTTGTCAAAGATCAGTTGGCTGTAAGCATTTGGCTTTATTTCTGGGTTCTCTCATCTGTTTCATGGGTCTACACATCTATTTTTATACCAGTACCATGCTGCTTTGGTAACTATAGCCTTGTGTATATAGTTTGAAGTCAGACAATGTGATGCCTCCAGATTTGTTCTTTTTGCTTAGTCTTGGCTTTGGCTATGTGGGCTCTTTTTTGGTTCCATATGAACTTTAGGGTTGTTTTTTCTAGTTCTGTGAGGAATGACGATGGTATTTTGATGGGAATTGCACTGAATCTGTAGATTGCTTTTGGCAGTATGGTCATTTTCACAATATATTGATCCTACCCATCCATGAGCATGGCATGTGTTTCCATTCGTTTGAGTCATCTATGATTTCTTTCGGCAATGTTTTGTAGTTTTCCTTGCAGAGATCTTTCATCTCCTTTGATTAGGTACATTCCTAAGTATTGTATGTATGTATTTATCTATTGCAGCTGTTGTAAAGGGGTTTTGGTCCTTGATTTGATTCTTGGCTTCGTTACTGTTGGTGTTTAGCAGTGCTTCTGATTTGTGTAGGCTGATTTTGTATCCCGAAACTTTACTAAATCCATTTATCAGATCAAGGAGCTTTCTGGGTCTTTAGGATTTTCTAGATATATGATCATATCATTGGTGAACAGTGACAGTTTGACTTTGTCTTTACCAATGTGGATCCACTTTATTTCCTTCTCTTGTCTGACTGCTCTGGCTGGGACTTCTAGTACAATGTTGAATGGAAGTGGTGAAAGTGAGCATCCTTGTCTTGTTCCAGTTCTCAGGGGAAATGTTTTCAACTTTTCCTCATTCAGTATAGTGTTGGCTGTGGGTTTGTCATAGATGGCTTTTGTTACTCTGAAGTATCTCCCTTCTATACCGATTTTGCTAAGGGTTTTAATCATACTGTTAAATGTTTTTCCTGCAACTATTGATATGATCATATGATTTTTGTTTTTAATTCTGTTTATGTGATGGATCACATTTATTGACTTGCATGTGTTAAACCATTCCTATATCCCTGTTATGAAACCCACTTGATCATGGTGTATTATCTTTTTGATAAGCTACTGAATTTGGTTAGCTAGTTTTTTATTTGTTTGTTTGTTTGTTTGAGATGTAGTTTCACTCTTGTTGCCCAGCCTGGGGTACAGTGGCATGATCTCAGCTCACTCCCCCTCCCGGGTTCAAGCGATTCTCCTGCCTCAGCCTCCTGAGTAGCTGGAATTACAGGCGTGTGCCTCCACGCCCGGCTAACTTTTGCATTTTTAGTAGACAGGGTTTCACTACGCTGGCCAGGCTGGTCTCAAACTCCTGAGCTCTTTCTCTGTCGCCAGGCTACAGTGCAGTGATGTGATCTCGGCTCACTGCAACCTCCACCTCCCGGGTTCAAGCGATTCCCCTGCCTCAGCCTCCCGAGTAGCTGGGACTACAGGTGCATGCCACCACGCCCGGCTAATTCTTTGTATTTTAGTAGAGAAAGAGTTTCACCATATTGGTCAGGCTGGTCTCGAACTCCTGAGCTCGTGATCTGCCCACTCAGCCTCCCAAAATGCTGGGATTACAGGCATGAGCCACTGCGTCTGGCCTTTTTTTTTTTTTTTTTTTTTTTTTTTGAGATGGAGTCTCATTCTGTCACCCAGGCTGGGGTGCGGTGGCACAATCTTGGCTTACCGCAACCTCTGCCTCCCAGGTTCAAGCAATTCTCCTCCTTCAGTCTCCAGAGTAGCTGGGACTATAGGTGCGTGGCCACCACGCCCAGCTAATTTTTTGCATTTTTAGTAGACACGGAATTTCACCACGTTAGCCAGGAAGGTCTTGATCTCCTGACCTTGTAATCCGCCCACCTCAGCCTCCCAAAGTGGTGGAATTACAGGCATGAGCCACCATGCCCAGCCAATTTTGTTGCATTTATTGAGACCTGTTTCATGACCTACCATATGGTCTCTCTCAGAGAATGTTCCATGTGCTGACAAGAACATTCTGCAGTTGTTGGGTAGAATATTATGTAAATATCTGTTAAGTCCATTTGTTCTATGGTATAGTTTAAGTCCATTCTTTGTTGACTTTCTGTCTTGATGATCTGTGCTGTCAATGGAGTATTAAAGTAATAAGACTATTACTGTGTTGCCATCTATCTCATTTCTTAAGTCTAGTAGTAATTGTTTTATAAATTTGGAACTCCAATGTTAGGTCCACATATCTTTATGACTGCGATGTTTTCCTGCTGGATTCTTTTATTATTATATAATGTCCTTCTTTGTCTTTTTTAACTGTTGTTGCTTTAAAGTTTGTTTTGTCTAAGAATGGCTATTCCTGCTCACTTTTGGTGTCTATTTGCATGAAAAATCTTTTTCCACCCCTTTATCTTAAGTTTATGTGAATCTTTATGTGTTAGGTGAGTCTCTTGAAGACAGCAAATACTTGGGTTGGTGGATTTGTATCCATTCTGCCATTATGTGTATTTTAAGAGGAGCATTTAGGCCATTTACATTCAGTGTTGGTATTGACATGTGAGGAACTGCTTTATTCACCACGCTAGTTGTTGCCTGAATACCTTTTTCTCTTCCACTGGGTTGCTGTTTTGTAGGTTCTGTTAGATTTATGCTTTGAGAAGGTTCTATTTTGGTGTATTTCAAGGTTTTGCTTCAACATTTAGAACTCCTTTTAGCACTTCTTGTAGTGCTGGTGTGGTGATGGTGAATCCTCTCAGCATTTGTTTGTCTGAGAAAGACTTTATCTTCCCATTTATGAAGGTTAGTTTTGCTCAATACAAAATTCTTGGCTAGTAATTATTTTGTTTGAGGAGGCTAAAGATAGGATCTGAATCCCTTCTGGCTTGTTGGGCTTCTGCTGAGAAATCTGCTGTTAATCTGATAGGTTTTCCTTTATAGGTTACCTGATGCTTTTGCTTGATAGCTCTCAAGATTCTTTCCTTTGTTTTGCCTTTAGATAACCTGACAACTATGTGTGTGGGTGATGATCTTTCTGTGACGAATTTCCCAGGTGTTCCTTTAGCTTCTTGTATTTGGATACCTAGATCTCTTGTGAAGCCGGGGAAGTTTTCTTAATTATTCCCTGAAATATGTTTTCCAAACTTTTATATTTCTCGTCTTCCTCAGGACCACCAATTATAGTTAGGTTTGGCCATTTACCATAATCCCGAACTTTGTGGAGGCTTTGTTCATTTTTTTAAAATTCTTTTTGCTCTGTCTTTGTCTGACTGGGTTAATTTGTAAGCCTTGTCTTTGAGCTCTGAAGTTCTTTCTTTTATTTGTTCTAGTCTATTGTGGGAATTCCAGTGCATTCTATATTTCCCTGTGTTTTTCATTTCCAGAAGTTGTGATTTTTTTTTTCTTTATGATATTTATTTCTCTGGAGTAAATATCTTCTGGAGCATTCTTCATCCATATCTCGAATTTTTTTAAATTTCTTTAAATTGGTTTTCACCTTTCCCTGGTATCTCCCTGAGTAGCTTAATAATTAATCTTCTGAATCATTTATTTCACAATTCAGAGACTTCTTCTTGGTTTGGATCCATTGCTGGGGAGATAGTGTGGTCTTTGGGGGATGTTATAGAACCTTGTTTTGTCATATTACCAGAATTACTTTTCTGATTCCATCTCATTTGGGTAGACTATTTCAGTGGAAAAATCTGGAACTCAAGGGCTGTTGTTCAGATTCTTTTGTACCACGTTGGTGGTCCCTTGATGTGATGTACTCCCCCTTAGGGATGGGGCTTCCTGCAAGCCACACTGCAGTGATTGTTACTGTTCTACTGGGTCTAACCACTCAGTGGGGCTACCAGACTCTGAGCTGGTACTTGCAAATGTCTGCAAAGAGTCCTGTGATGCAATCTGTCTTCAGGTCTCCCAGCTGTGGATACCAGTATCTGTTCTGGTGGAGATGGTAAGGGAGTGAAGTAGACTCTGTGAGAGTCCTTGGTTGTGGATAATGTTTAGTGTGCTGGCTTTCTCGGATGCTGGTTATGCTAGTAGTGATGTCACATGGAGAGACTCAGGACCACTGGTCGGCCAGGATGTTGCAGGCAGTGGAATTAGCTATTGTTTTCTCCTTCCTTGAAGCAGGGTTATCCTGTCATGAGTTACTGTAATGTCGTGCAGAAGGTGGCAGTTTTGAGAGAGCACCAGAGTTTTCTGCCAGTCTCACAGAATTTGCAGCAGCCTGCTGCTTCTTTCAAAGGATCTGTGAATTATTTCAGTTTTTCCAGTACATTCCTGTGGTGGCTCTTGGAGCAAAACGTCCACGGTATAAGCCTCCACATGCTGTTCTGTCCATCTAACTAAGAGCTGCAGGTCAGCCTTGTCTCCTATCCACCATCTTCGACAATCATGCCAGAAGGCAAAGAGGAATCAGGCAAGTCTATGAGGACAGAGGAGGAGGAAGAAAGCTGTGTATACATTTTATATTCAACAAGACATGAAATCTCGCATATCAATAAGAAAAAGGTAGACGATACAGTGGAAAAATAGGCAAAGGACTTGAACAGGTATTTCACAAAAGAAGATACTCAGTGGCCATTAATCATATGAAAAGATGCTGACAATAGTTATTTTTCAGTGAAACAAAACTAAAACTACTTTGAGGTACCACTATATATCACTGGAATGGCTTTAATCATAGACAAGTTACACCAAGTTCCCATGTTGAGTCACTATGAGCTACTTACTATTATGGAGCCCTGGGACCTGTCCAGTTGCCAGTGAATTCAGTCTTCTGAATGAGACTAAGAGGCTCCAGAGAGGAATGGGTAAAATATTTATAAGGTTATAAAGTCACGCGAGGTTACTTTTAGTGGTATTTCAGTTACAGTATAGGTTTAAATTAATATTTGGAAGTTTATTTAAGGTTCTTAGCCACCATTTATAAAATAGCCCCTAAGTATTCTCACTGAAAATTTTACACAAAATTATTTAACAAATTGTTATATACAGCCATGTGGAATTACAATTAAAAATCATTAAAAATCAATTAAAAATCATTAAAAATCATGTTTTGAAAAATGTCACATTTAAAAATGTTTAAACCTAATAAGAAATTGAAGGATGTATAATAAACATCTATATATCCTTCATCTATACTGTTAACATTTTACCACATCTTTACACACACACACAAACACATTTTCTTCTGAACCACTTGAAACTCATTTGTAGCACACGATCAATGTGGTGATGTCAGAAGAAAACAAAATTTGTAGACATCATGCCACTTCATTCTGAAATACTTCTTCTGAGAATAAGGACATTTTCCTATATAATCAAAATATCATTTATATAACACCCCTCAAAAATAACATTTTCATAAACTCATCTGTTGTATAATTCATACTCAAATGTTACAAAATGTTCCAAAAATGTCTTTCATATGAGTTTTTATTAAATCCAAATTTACTGAACTTTATTAATCCACTGAATTTGGTTGGTAAGTCTCCTTAGTCTTTTTTTAATTGAATCCCTCCACCACTACCACAAAGCTTTTCGTGATACTTTCTTGAAGAGACTAGGCCAATGGTCACTTAAAACAGCACAAATTCTAGATCTGATTGTTCCACCATGATTAGGTTTAAATTAAAACATTTTTGGTGGGACAACTATACCAGTGATTTTTTTTTTTTCTTACTGCACCCCATGGAAGGCAAAAATAATGGGCTGTCCCACTGTTCTTGACGCTAAGATTGATCATTTTGTTAAGCTGATGATTGCCAGACTCTCAATTACAAAGGTACATTTTCTTCTTTGCAGTTAGTAAGTAATTTGTGAGGTGATACTTCTAAACCAATGAATATTTAATTTTCCAACAAACTTTCACCATCAATGATTTTTGCCTGAATCAATTTTTACACTGAGTTACAAAATGGTTTTTCTGATTCTATCATTCCTTCTACATTTTCTGTAAAGATTCTGTAAAGGCATTCTTCTGTAAAGAACCACCTCCGCCCTACCTTTTTTATTATCAAGATGGACTCATGGATTCTTTACAGGATAAATTATAATATACAGCCCTCTTCAATATCTATGGGACGCATTGGTTCCAGGACCTCCCAGCAGATACTAAAATGCACAGATGCTCAAGCCCCTTACATAAAATGATGTGGTATCTGCATGAAACCTATACACACCATCTCATATACTTTAAATCATCTTTCGATTACTTATGATACCTAATAAATACAATGTAAATACTACATAAATAATTGTTATATTGCTTAGGGGAAAATGAAAAGAAAAAAGTCTGTACTCCTTCAGTACGGACACAACTACAGAACATTCTGATCTGTGGTTGGCTGAATCTGCATATATGGAACCCACAGATAGACAGGGTCAACTGTATATTCTGTCTAATGTTCAAATTATCCCAAATCTGGCCAATAAAAACCTCTCCAAGTCAATGTCTATCACTTTTGGAATAATTTAACATATTTGAAGACAAAATGTCACCAAAGCACAAACAATTCAAGGCCCAAATAATTCAATCAGACAAACAATATAAGACAATTCAGGAAGATTGTTCTGCATAGCTTCCTGTTCTTGCAAGGTTTTTTTTATTTTTTTGAGACAGAGTCTCGCTCTGTTGCCCAGGCTGGAGTGCAGTGGCACAATCTCGGTTCACTGCAAGCTCCACCTCCCGGGTTCATGCCATTCTCCTGCCTCAGCCTCCCAAGTAGCCGGGACTACAGGCACCCGCCCCCAAACCCGGCTAATTTTTTGTATTTTTAGTAGAGACAGGGTTTCACCGTGTGAGCCAGGATGGTCTTGATCTCCCGACTTCGTGATCCACCCACCTCGGCCTCCCAAAGGGCTGGGATTACAGGTGTAAGCCACCACCCAGCCACAAGTTTTATCCCATCTCTCAGTTAATGGCACTGCCACTGCTGAGTCAATTATTCAAGCCAAAAAACAAAGACTAATTCTCAACACCGCTCTTTCCCTCACTACTAGTTCATGCCCTTCTATACTGTCTATATTTCTTCCATGACCATTTCATTTTTAAAAGTATTATTTTAAAAATGTAAAATGAGGCTATGGTTCATCAACTTTTAAAGGCAAAACAGCCATCACCACATTTCAGCAGAATTTCTTGTACTTTTTCTGGATTTATAGCCCATTCAGGCTGATGTTCTCTAAGAAATAGTGGTTCCTGACACTTTATCATAAAATCTCAGAACTGGTAGGACCATACAAGTCACCCAATCCAAACATCCATCCGATACTTGAATTTCTTCCACAAAAACTCCACCAAATTGTCATTTAGGACATGCTGAAACCATTTGTAGAAAGAACAAATTCCCCTTTTTCCATTCCATCATCTGCACTACTTCGTTACAAAGTTCCTCCCTATGTTTAGTGCCAAAGTCACAGGTCCCAGTTCTACACTTGGGGTCACATAACAGTAAGTATTTGAACCAGTGCCCATAAGGGAGAATATGCTTATGCTGTTCCCTTGATTTATACCTCAGAAGGCTGAGGATACAACCTTAAAATAGCTTCATGCCACTTAGTAACTAATTACTAATCTATCATTCATAAATATACCTAAACTTTTAGAGAATTAACTACATTTTCAGTTTCAAAATGAAATCCTTCTATCCAACCGCCTTATTTCAAGACTGGGGGTAAAAATAAACAGAGAATTAATTACATTTTCAGTTTCAAAATAAAGTGCTTCTATCCAACTGTCTTATTTCAAGACTGGGGGTAAAAATAAACAACAGTTCATCAGGCTGAGATTTAAAAACAAGTTCAACTTACCTATACGATCACAGTCTTCTATACTTCAAATTCATCCCTTTAACTTACAAGTTGAAACACCCAAACCCTTTTAGTTAATACACTATGGTACCTTTCTCCTAGTCAATTTGTTTGCCCTTCTCCAAACCTGCTCTAGTTCTTATTTTCCTATAATGTAACAACACTTGTCAAAAGTAAAAAGGCACTATGACTTTGCACAATAGTAGGATTACATTTTTTACTTTGCTTTGAACCAGTATCCAATAAGTACAGTTTACTGAGCCAGGCTTGAATACCTAGCCAGAGCAGTAACAGTAAGTTTCAATGAGCCTCAATATTTGAAATAAGTCATCTGACCATTTGCAATCAACAAGTATTTATTAATACAATACTTACTATTTACCCTGTACTAGCAAATATAGACAAGTCTCTTACAGCATGAGTTTTTATAACATAATGTAGATATAACATCATCAATTGGGGGAAAACTCAGCACACTAAAGCATTATTACTACAATGCCAACTGGAATTAGCACACCGTAAATAGGAAAAATAATAGTTGTAACCAAGAATAGGCACACAGAGCTGCATTGTTTGTCTGTGTGCTCTTCTGATATAGAATTGTTTTGTTAATCAAGCACTCGTTTATTCTTTTGTTTACCACTGGCAGTTGTGAACAGTTCTGCAAGTAAAACTGCATGGTCAAGGACAAATGTGATAGGAGAAGCTAAGAATCTTCTGAGTATGTGGATGGACTCAAGGGTGAAGGAGGAAAAATTTGGTTTGTTTTTATTGAATTTAGTCAGTATATTTATTATTTTTAGAGTAAAGCTACATAAATACTTATATTATGTCAGTCCTACAGAAACTCTCCAGTCCTCTTTCTCCAATGAAACTTCTGTTTTCATAAGAGATTTTTCATAACAAGAGATTTGGCAGAAAACCAACCATGACATTACAGCAGAAACAACCACAGGTTGCTATCTGTAAACAGACATATTTAGGATAATCATCTACCACTAAGGATCTTAAATTCTTCTTAAAAAAAAAAATATAAATCAGGATAACTGGGCACTGGAGAAATAGGTAATCTCAAATGACTGAACAAGAGAGATTAATCAAACATATTAAAGTACATGTAACTTATATGCCCTTATGATAGCTTGAAAACTTGTTTTGCATGCATTGTCTTATGCTACAAAAAGATCTCTGTGGGATGAATTCATTTTACAGATGAAACATCAGAAGTGCTCAGAGAGACTGAATGAATTGCTCAAGCTCAAGAGCTCATAAATCACAAACAAGATGTCAATCCCAAATCTAATAATATTAGGAAAACAAAAACAGAGCTTGTAAATCATGTATGTCAATCCCAAATCTAATAACATTAGGAAAACAAAATTTAATAAGAACTCTTACTTATATAACAGAGAAATACTAGAAATATTCCCATTTAAAAATCAAAAGACAGAAATATCTCCAACACTGCCAGTAAGAATGTAAAGTTATTAAAAAGTTATTTAAAAGTTACAACCGGTGGCTCATGCCTGTAATCCCAGCACTTTGGGAGGCCAAGGCGGGCAGATCACGAGGTCAAGAGATCAAGACCATCCTAACCAACATGGTGAAACTCCATCTCTACTAAAAATATAAAAATTAACTGGCCGTGGTGGCGCACACCTGTAGTCCCAGCTACTTGGGAGGTTGAGGCAGGAAAACTGCTTGAACCCGGGAGGCAGAAGTTGCAGTGAGCTGAGATTGTGCCACTGCACTCCAGCCTGGCGACAGAGTGAGACTGTCCCCCCCCCAAAAAAAAAAAAAAAAAAAAGTTAGAGTCAATGCAATAACACCAAATTTTCCTCAAGTTGAAGTACTAGAAAAGAATAAAACTATTAATGTATAACATGAATATCTACCTGGAAAATCTAAGACAGCAAGCTAAAAAATCAGCAATAAAAAATTCAAACTACTTCTATAAGAAATCCAGAACGTTTATGACTATTTGAGATAAATAGTCTATTTGAGATGGTGGGTTAATGAGGGTTTATTGAACTGTCTCTACTTTGGAGTATTTTTTTTAAATTCCATAATAGTTAAAAAATATGCACAGGGTTACCAGATTTAGCAAATGAAATACAAGATGCCCAGATAAATCTGCATTTCAGATAAACAATGTAAAAAATTTTAATATGTCACAAATATTACATGAGACATACAGGTGCACAAACCTGTACACAATACTACTAAAATGAAATAAAATACCTTGTCATAGGCAATATGTAGGACCCATACGAAAAACACTACAGAGTTTCATCAAGGTTCTAAAGATAAAATCTGAATAAAAAACATAACCATATTGCTGAGTATGGAGAGTAATTCATCTATACATTTAATACAATTCAAACAAAATCTCAAAATACTTTTTAGACCTTGAGTTTTTGATATCAGAGCTTACCTGGAATAAATGGGTAAGAAAAACTATAATTTATTTTTCAAAGAGTAACGCAAGGGTTCCAGTCTTACCCCAAATACTGTAAATCTTTATTACAAAAGACGTAAAACAAGGGGAGTAACACAGGAATAGACAGATCAATGGACTAACACAGAAAGTCCAGAAATAAATTTCAAGTTGGGAACATACAGTAATGATAAAAGTAGCATTTTAAATCAATTGAGAAAGAATTATTCAACAGCATTAAAAGGAGTAGAAAAACTAAAGTTAGAACCCTACCTAACAGGTTTTAACAAATACATTTAAGATTAAATAAAATTTTAACTGTAATTTTAAAAACTATAAAAAATTAGGAGAAAATGTAAGTAAAAGACATATAATGGAGAAAACTCAGAAGCAATAAAAGACTGATACATTTGATTACACATTTAAGAAGTCATAAATATAAAAACAAAGAATTGGAAATTCTTACAACATGAATAAAAAAATGAATATCCCAATAAACAGAGCACTTACCAAAAAGAAATTTTTAAGAAAATGTAACAGAAAAACACACAAAATATGATTGGGTAAATCACAAAAGAATGATGAATAAATATGAAACTAAAAATTTAAATATTAAACAAACGTAAATAAAACCAAAATTCCATAGGTTGCCTATCAAATTTGCAAAGATGAAAGACAACAAAAATAAAACTATTGATCAAGCAGGAGGCAAACATTACTCTTGCTAATTACGAAAGACATTACAAATTACTTCAAACCTTCTAGGAGAAAATCTGGCTTTATATATCAAAACCCTTAAAAATGGATCCAGCAAATCCACTTCTAAAAATCTTTCCTAAGCATAAAATCATGAGTGTCTACAAAGATGTGGCAACAAAATTTTAAATGCAATGAAAAACTGAAAGAATGCTAAATGTTTTTTAAAGTACAATTGTATAATACAATAAATACAGACATTAAAACTTAATAGAAAGACTCAGAAAGATGATTAGTGACACAGAAATATATACAATCTATGCGGGTTTCAAAACTATGTGCACAATATAATCTAATTTTAAAACATGCCTTAAAAAAGTCTGTGTGGCTAAATTAGGGTAAATTTTATTTTCTTCTTAGACTTTATTTGTATTTTCTACAATTGATACTTATTCTGTAATTTAAAAGTATAAAACTTTTTTTTTTAAGTAACAGCCGACAATAAGGAGAAGAACAAAGGAAAACACCATAGGTAGATGAACTCTGAAGACCTAGCTATTTAGTACAAAAGCCAATAGCAAGATATATATATTTTTTAAAGCACCTGGAAATAACAAATGATGGCTAACGTTTTACAATAATGAGCATGAACTGCACAGAAAAAGCTAAACTGTGTTCTAAGTATATCATATATGTGTACGTATAATTTTTACTATATAATACCGAATAAATGACTTTCATTCACAATGATTAAAATAAAGATTTAGTGAATAAAAAGTGAATCAGCTACCCAGAAAACTTTAATTACCTGGAACTCTACATACATATATGTTTCTAACATATCCAACATTATAATCTATTAGAGAAGTGAAAAATAATACCAGATATGTTTAAACTTCATGAACTACAAAAAAGTCAAAACAATCTTGGAAAAGAAGAAAGCTGTAAGACTTATACTTCCAAGTTTCAAAACTAACTATAAAGCTACAGCAATGAAGGCAGTGTAGTACTAGCTTAAGGACAGATATATTGAGAGACCAGAAAAACATCCTATATTTATGGCCAACTGATTTTTAACAAAGTATGCCCAAACAATTCAGAGGCTGAGACAACTGTATATCCATCACCAAAAGAAAGAAGTTCAACCCCTTAGATACCTAAATCTAGGAGTTAAAACTATAAAACTCTTAGGGAAAAAAAACAGACATTTTTGTGGTCTTGGGTTAAGCAATATTCTTTAATATATAATACCAAAAACACAGCCACAAAAGCAAAAATAGATACACTGGACTATACCAAAATTAAAAACTTTTGTGCTACAAACAATACCAACAAGAAAGTAAAAAGACAAGCCAAATACAGTCATGTATCATGTAATGATGTTTCACTTGAAGACCACAGCATATAGGTAGGTTGTCCCATAAGATTAAAATAGAGCTGAACAACTCCTCTCACCTAGTGACACTGTAGCCATAGTAACTTCACAGTGCAACGCATTACAGGCATGTCTGTGGTGATGCTGGTGTAAAGAAACCTACAGCACTGCCCATCGCGTATAGCACATACAGTTATGTACAGTACATAATACTTGATAATAAAAGACCATGTTACTGGTGTACCTATATGCTATACTATGGTTTTTATCATTAAGAGTGTACTTCTTTCTTCATCCCCGAGAGGTCAGTAAAAAGGAAAGAGTGTATTCCCCTTTGACTTATTTTTTTAAAAGTTAACTGTAAAACAGCCTCAGGCAGGTCCTTCAGGAGGTATTCCACATCAAGGCATTATCATCATAGGAGATGACAGCTCCATGTGTGCACTACCCCTGCAGAGCTTCCAGTGGGACAAAATGTGGAAGTGGAAGACAGTGATACTGATGATCCTGACCCTGTGTAGGCCTAGGCTAACATAACAAACACATTTAAAAAGCAAAAAATAAAAACTTTTTTTTCCTTTATCTTTAAAAAAAAAAAAAAAAAGAGTTTGGTCTTGAACTCCTGCCTCAAGCAATCCTCCCATCTCAGCCTCCCTAAGTGCTGGGATTACAGGTGTGAGCTACTATGCCAAAAACTTTTAAAAATAAAAAAAAGCTTACAGAATAAGGATATAAAGAAAATGTTTTTACACACCTATGCAATGTTTGTGTTTTAAGCTAAGTTATTATACAAGAATCAGGAAGTTTTAAAAAACTGAAAAGTTTAAAGTACACAATTACAGTAGATTAAGGTTAATTTATTATTGAAGAAAAAATTTAAATAAATTTAGGGTAGCCTAAGTGTACAGTGTTTATAAGTCTACGGTGGTGTAGAGTAATGTCCTAGGCCTTCACATTCACTTACCACTCACTGACTCACCCAGAGCAACTTCTAGTCCTGTAAGTTCCACTCATGGTAAGTACCCTATACAGGTATACCATTTTTTATGTCTCTCTCTTTTTTGGAAAAAAAAAAAAAAAAAAAAAAAGACAGGGTCTCACTCTGTCCCCCAGGCCAGAGTACAGTGGCACAGTTACAGCTCACCACCGCCTCAAACTTCTAGCCTTAAGCAATCCTACCGCCTCCGTCTCCTGAGTAGCTGGGACTACAGGCAAACACCACCAAGCCCAGCTAATTTTTTAATTTTTTTGTGAAGATGGGGTATCAACTATACTGCCCAGGCTGGTCTCAAACTCCTGTGTCCTCAAGCAATCCTCCCACCTCAGACTCCCAAAATGCTGGAATCGCAACCATGAGTCACTGTGCCCAGCTCATATTTTATCTTTTATGCCATATTTTCACTATACCTTTTCTATATTAAAATGTGTTTAGATACACAAATACTAACCACTGTGTTACAACTGCCTATAATAGTCAATACAATAACATGCCATACAGGTTTGTAGATCAAGCAATAGGCTACACCATATAGCCTAGGTGTGTTATAGGCTATACTATCTAGGTGTCTGAGTATGCTCTATGACATTCATGTAATCATAAAGTTGCCTAATGCTGCGTTTCTCAGAAAGTATCCCTGTCATTAAGTGACACACAACTGTATTTGCAAATCATATATCTGACAAGGGTTCAGTATTCAGAATATACAAAGAACTCCCACAGCTCACTAATAAAAAGACAACCTAATTTTAAAAAGCAAAGTATTTGAATATATTTTCCCACAAAGACACACAAATGGTCAATAAGCACATAAAAAGATACTCAACATCACTAGTTATTAGAGAAATATAAATCAAAATCACAATCAGACACCATTTAATACCCTTAAGGATTCCTATTATCAAAAAGGCAGAACACAAGTGTTGGCAAGTACGTGGAGAAATTGCAACCCTGGTGCACTGCTGGTGGGAACGCGAAATGGTGTAGCAGCCGTGGAAAACAGTTTGGCGGTTACTCAAAAAGTTAAACATGAGCCAGTAATTCCACTCTTGGTTATAATGAACACCCAGGAATTGAAAGCAGAGACTCAGGTAGTTGTATACCCATCTTCACAGCAGCATTATTCATAACAACCAAAAAGTAGAAACAATCCAAATACCCATCAGGAATGAACAAAATGTGATACATGCTACAACATGGATGAGCCTTGAAAACATTTCATTAAATGAAGGAAGTCAGTCACAAAAGAACACATATTGTACGACTTCATCATTTCTATGAAATGTCCAAAATAGGCAAATGGAGAGACAGAAAGTAGATTCCTGGTTGCCTAGGACTGAGGATTAGAGGAAACACGGAGTGACTGCTAATGGGTACAGGGTTTCTTTTTTTTTTTTTTTTTTTTTTTGAGACAGTCTTGCTCTGTTGCCCAGGCTGGAGCGCAGTGGTGCAATCTCGGCTCACTGCAAGCTCCAGCCCCCGGGTTCACGCCATTCTCCTGCCTCAGCCTCCCGAGTAGCTGGGACTACAGGCGCCCACCACCACGCCCAGCTATTTTTTGTATTTTTGGTAGAGACGGGGTTTCACCATGTTAGCCAGGATGGTCTCGAACTCCTGACCTCATGATTCGCCCGCCTCAGCCTCCCAAAGTGCTGGGATTACAGGCGTGAGCCACCACGCCAAGCCCAAAATTACTTTTTAAACACTTAAACAACTATCAAGTTCTTCTGCTCTAAAAAATTAATTAATTTTAAAAAAGTAACTTGTAGCAAATGTATCTTACATTCCAAAACTTTTCAATGATATAGTACAGAATTTCACTAAGAAAAAAACCTAATTGCACTACATTCTGATTTGAAAACCACCAAGCACATTTTGAATTCAGTGAGTCCAGTTACTCAAAGTGCAATAGAAATAGAGAAAAGACACTCCATGATCAAAGTCAAAGCAAGATTTTTTAAAAGTGACATATACTTAGTATTTTTTGCTTGCATTGGAAATTTCACGTACTTAGGAACATCAGACTGAATCACCTTTTAGAATAGAATGGTCCCATCCAAAAAAAAAAAACCCGAAGAGAAATAGATCAAGTAAGAGAGGTATGTGCTACTCTGATAGATTTCCTTAAGTTTTTCACTTCCATACTTCCAAATTCAGCTCATGCCACAAACTTAAAAGAGGATCTATGGAGGTCAGCTAGTCTTGACTGAAACACCGACAACACTGACTTTCAGCTCCAGGATATCTGGTTTAAATTCTCAAGCAGAGCTGGATTCATTTGTACTAAAACAGATTTTTAGATAAAAAGATAAAGATACATGTATACTTCAGCCTCCTATCTATAAGGAGTACTTTCCACAGTCTGTTAAGCAGTCATTGTATCTATGAAGAAATATGTTTATCAGTACTTAAAACTTTAAAAGTTTATTCAGAAATAACAAAATACATCAGAGCTGTCCTACAATCACCTGGCTGCTTACCTAATATGAATGAGTACCACTGTTAAACATGAAAAGTCAAGCAATTCTACTGGCACCAGAAAGGGCTCTAGCCTCTCATTCTATGGAGGCAAGCCCATAAGTGAACACAACTGAGACAGGCAACAATAAACAATGTCAAAGCCCAAATCAGTATGAAACAGAAAAAGCAAGCCAAGAAGTCGGGAGAAAGGAAAAAAATCAGGAGTAGGAATGTCAGTGCTGGGCAGGAAATGAGAGGATGACCAAGGCCAATCAACAAGAAATGGAAAGAGAGATGATCTAAGCAAGAGTAAGAGAGCTACAGGTCAGTGCTAAATAAAGTGGATGGAGGTAGATAGAATAAATCAAAGGCATCAATCATTTGTCACAAATTGTAGCAACATTATCAAGTTGGACTAGAGAAATCTGATGAAAGCAAACATAAAATAAGATGTAAAAATAATGAAATAACTGTAATTTTAAATACCTATATGGCTCTCAAGTTTTTTTTAATCCCCACCAGTAATCTAAAATACATAAGATTAGGGTGTGGTGGCATAGTCCTATGGTCTGTGCCTGTACTCCTAGCTACTCAGGAGGCTGAGGCAGGAGAAACGCTTGAGCTCAGGAGTTCTAGACCAGCCTGGGCAACATGACAAAACCACGTCTCTACAAAAAATACAATAATTAGCCAGATGTGGTGACACACGCCTGTAATCCCAGCCATTTAGGAGACTGAGGTGGGAGGATGGGTTAATAAGCCCAAGAGTTCAAGGCTGCAGTGAGCCATGACTACATTACTGCATTCCGGCCTGGGTGACAGAACAAGACCTTGTCTCAAAATAAAATAAAATACACTGGCCTGTGTTTGTGTGTATATGTGTGTGTGTGTTGGCCAGGGAGGAGGGGGCAGAGGCAAAGCAAAACTTTCAAAAAAATAATCTAAACAATTCTGACTTTACAATGTATTTAACGTCATGATTCAAACATGTCATTATTATATTTACTCCCATTTCTTCTTTCCAAAAAGTTTTGTTTTTGGAGTTTTGATGTGAGCATAACTGGTGCAACATTTTTAGAGGACAAAGATTAGACCTCAAAAGAGTCTGGCCCAGGCCTGGGAAGAGATATTCCTCGGAAACTGACCTGCTTGCAGTGATGTGCTGGGGTTGTTACCAGTTACTTGTACGTGGGCATGGTGATCAGAGTTTCTAGAACCATTGAAGGAAGCCAGGAGGGATAAAACTCCCTGTGGATTTACAAAGGAGCTTCTCTTGCATGCTGGAAACCTCACTTCCTGCCAATGTATCATCCATGGCAAACGGGTTCATGGAGAACTTTGGGAGCCTGGGAAGTTCTACCTCCATCAGACAGCATGTTGTATACAAAGATAGATGTAAAGTACATTTATTGCAGTTATGTTTCAATAGTGTAAAAAATGAAAACAACCTAAATGTCCTCGCATTGGACCAGATACACATAAAACAAAACAATGAGCTGATAAAATGATTGGAGTTACAGATGCTGATATAGAACTCGGAAACACATGAACTGAAAAAAGCAAAGCACAGAATACATATTTAAATTTTTTTCCACGGGCATGTATTATCTGCTCAAAAAGAATAAAGTACTAAAGTAAATTTTAAAGTCTACCCATATATATTTGCTTCTATATGCAGACACACAAGGAGCCACTGGTAATAATTATGCCTACAAAGTAGCAGCTCAATCTGAGGTAAAGGGAAACTTAGAATTTCCTGGGTATCCTTATGTACAATTTAAATGTTTTATCATGAGACTATATTAATTTCATACTCCCATCTTATTTTATAATGAAATATAGTTGTTGAAAGTATATGACCTTTGACCTGAAATTCTACTTCAAGGACTTCATATAACATTAGAGAACTGAAGGCATATTTACTGACATCCCTTGCTAAATGTAATGGCTGTAATTTAAAGATTACGTCAACATCTATCCCTAGAAAACTGGTTGACTACATATTTATTAATATATGCATACATATCATGTGATACTCTGCAATAATTAAAAATGGTGATTTAGAGCTACATTTACCGACATGGAAAGATGCATAATATTTTTGAATGAAAAAATATAAGATCATAGATGTTATTAATGTATACATATATTCACAGAGTCATCTGGAAAGATAAGGAAAATATTAATTGTCTCCTAATTGTAGAGTTAGGGTTTTAATTTAAGAATACATTTCTGGACTATTTGAATTCATCACAATGAAGAGTCATTATTTTTATAATCAGAAAAAGAAAAAGCTATTCTCTTTTTTTAAAAAATGAGAACTATCCGGAATAGCATGGAGTAAAAAATAAATAAATGGCATCTACAGGTTTAGCTTCAATAACACAGTCAGTAGAAAACCAGAAATGGCCGTGAAGCTTTTCATCGCTTTGCTCTGAATAAGGCTAACCATCAAAGTATCAGAAACGCTGAATAAAACCTACAAAGTGTCTTATGACTTAAGCTTTGGTGTCCAAAAATCTTTAGCTGAAGTTTTATTTCATTTATTTTATTTAACCCAGACACTTCATTATCTCCCTTGCCCTCTGAGCCACATGTGACACTTCCTATCTCTGACTCCTGGAAAGACTCTCTTCCCGGCTGTTATTCTACCTACAAGGTCCTAGCATTTCTCCAAGCTGCCCTGCACGGCCAATAAACTGTACACTCCACGGTCCCTATTATACAACAGAGCAACCTTGGGTTTTCTCCTTTCTAGACTCCATTTTTGGCTCCTAGGTAGACATTTCTTTCTTCGCGCTCTATACAAGGCCCTTGTCTTGCTCTATACACTCTCCCTAGGCAATTTCATCACCACTCAAAGCTACTACTTTAAGTACTTTAAGTAAAGTACTTTAAGTACATAGTCTAACTCTAGCCAGACACCTCTCTTGAACATTAGATATACGTATCTGCCTAATGCACGTCTTCTCAGATGTTTAACAGGTACCTAAAATTCAAAATATCAAAGCTCAGTCATCTTCCACTTCAAGCTTGCTCCTCTTTCTGTTTTGGCTATGTGAATGGCAACATCCAGCTGCCCAAACCAGAAACCTGGGCATCATCCTTGGTTCCCACTCATTCATCTATCACATCCAATAAATCAACAAGTCCTATCAATTCTCTCTCCTCATCCCCTCTCTCACATACCTAATTCAAGTCACCAGCATCTCTCACCTGGATTACTATCACATTCTCCTAACCACAGCTTCCTATGGCCATTCTGACTGTGTTACCAAGCAATTTTTTTAAATGAGAAATCGGAACTATCTGCTTAAAACCCTACGCATGGTCCCCACTACCTTCGGAAGAAAGTACAAGAAAGTCAAAAGTCCATGACACGATTTACAACAATCTGCTTACTTCCCCAATGTGATTATTTATACCCTCTCCTCCACCCCTCCAAGATCTGGCACCGACAAAATTCTTTCAATTGTCTCACTGCATATACCATCTTTCCTTCATGTCTTTGTGCATGCTACTCAGTGGCAGCTCCAAAGGATAGCTTCCCCCCGTAACACACAAGCTCCCAAAATTACCTCAAATAAACCATTTCAGTTGCAACTTGCTTACTACACATTACTGCACTGCCTCTTCATCTAGACAGCAGCTTCTTTCTTATAAAGTAATTCTGGAGCCAAGAGTGATACTACCTCTCTCACCTGCACTATTTAACTCCTCAAGCCCCCACTAACTCTTATTTATTGCCCATTCACAATTTCTAATTATCTTTCAAGTCACAAGTGAAATATACTTGAGCTCCCCCCCAGGGCAGATTAGGTACTTCCATGGCAACCTACAATTTTCCCTAATGCAGCCCTTATCCTACTATATTATAATTGTTTACCTGCCTGTGCCCCTCAAAAGTCTGTTAAGTTCCCTAAAGAGTTATTAGACCATGGGCTGTTCACTGCTGAATCACCTACATCTGGCACAGAACCTAGCACAGCTGGTGGGAATGTAAACTAGTGCAGCCACTATATAAAACAGTAGGAAGATTTCTCAAAAAACGAAAAATAGAATTACCATTCAATCCAGCAATCAAAGAGATACTGGGTATCTCTACCCAAAGGAAAAGAAATCTGTATATCAAAGGGATACCTGCACTCGCATGTTTATGGCAACATTATTTACAACAGCAAAGATATGGCATCAATCTAAGTGTCCATCAGCAGATGAGTGGATAAGGAAAATGTGGCATATATTCACAATGGAATACTATTCAGCCACAAAAAAGAAGGAAATCATGTCATTTGCAGCAATGTGAATGGAACTTGAGGTCCTCATGTTAACTGAAATAAGCCAGGCACAAAAAGACAAATATCGTATGTTCTCATTCACACATGAGAGCTACAAAAAAATGAACCCATGGATGTAGAGAGTGAAAAACAGATAAAGGGGGCTAGGAAGGTGAGTGGGGAAGAAGGAGAGGATGCGAAGTCAGTGAAAGGGTGCAGACATAGATTAAGATAATAGAAATCAGTTAAATATTTGACAGCAGAGTAGGAGTACCAAACAAAAATGCACTGCAGTCTGGTGATAAACTTCCTAAGTAACCTGACTTGACCACTATGCCTTACATACATGTAACAAAATTTCTCCTGTGTCCCATAAATTTGCACAAGTAAGAACCTAGCAAATAAGAGGCATTCAGTAAACAGTTACCAAATAAATTATAAGCACACAAATTTACAAAGAGAACTGCAGCTACTGGGAGGGGTGGCGTGCTAGTTCCACCCACTTGGGAGGCTAAGGTGGTAGGATCACTTGAGCCCAGGAATTGAAGGCTGAAGTGAGCCATGATCGCACCACAGCATCCCAGCCCGGGCAACAAAGTGAGACCCTGTCTCAGTAAAATTAATTAATTAATTAATTAATTTTAAGAAAAAACGGCAGCTAAAGGGAAACCATAATGAAATACCAAATATTTAAATAATTTAATTTTACATTTTAAAAAAATCAACATTAAGTCAGCATTAAAAAACAAATTACTTGTGTCTTGCTTTCTGTTTGACATTTTCTTGGAAATTAGGTATAAACTTAATTTTTGCGAAGTAAGTCACATAACAAAGCACTAGGAGACTCATTTACTTAAAGGGAGTCTTTTGGCCGGGCACGGTGGCTCACACCTGCAATCCCAGCACTTTGGGAGGCCAAAGAGGGCAGATCACGAGGCCAGGAGTGTGAGAACAGCCTGACCAATATAGTGAAATCCCCTCTCTACTAAAAATACAAAAAAATTAGCCAGATGTGGAGGTGGGAGCCTGTAACCCTAGGAGAGGCTTAGGCAGGAGAATCCCTTAAACCCGAGAGGCAGAGGCTGCAGCGAGCCCAGGCACCACCAGCCCAGGCAACAGTGCGAGACTCGTCTCAAAAAAATTTTTTTAAAAAGTCTTTCATAAAGTAAAGAAAACTCCAAATTTATCTATCCCATATGAACCTAAATTTTCACATGACTTACTGGTTTTCCTTCAAACAGAAGCCTTATAAAAAGTATTTTTTGCCAGGCACGGTGGCTCACGCCCGCAATCCCAGCACTTTGGGAGGCTGAGGCGGGCGGATCACCTAAGGTCAGGAAAAAAATTAGCCGGGCGTAGTGGCGGGCGCCTGTAGTCCCAGCTACTTGGGAGGCTGAGGCAGGAGAATGGCGTGAATCCGGAAGGTGGAGCTTGCAGTGAGCCGAGATCGCACCACTGCACTCCAGCCTGGGTGACAGAGCGAGACTCAGTTTCAAAAAAAAAAAAATACTTACTCCTTCTTTCCTCAAAAATATGACTTCTTTAATATAAACTACATTAGCACGACTTGAGAAGTTTTCTTTTTATTCAATCCCTTTAGTCCTTTAGACAACCTATAAATTCAAATGTCTAGAAACACCCAGAGTAGGCCCTTCATCATGATGTAAAAATTCCTCTCTGTAGGATGATTATTTGTTAGAATTCATGGACTATAATGAAGTTATAGACTTTAAAGAACTTGTCTAGTGAGATGAGTAACTGAGTTACCTTGAATAGAAGTCAGTCTAAATAATTTTTTACTCATGTAACAAAAGGTAAATTTCAAATAAAACGATCATGCTATATAAACCAGTAATTTTTAGCAAAATTAAATGCCAACTGTGATTCAAAAACTAGTTATGTTTTCCTTAATTTTAGAAATACAGATTTGATCCACATTTAAAAGGATTCATTTTCAAAGTATATTTCAAAAAAATATTATTTCTAGTGGCTCCATTTTCAAATACCTTGGCCTTCCATTTCAATTCAGCCAACTACCATGATAGCTTGCTCTTGCCTTTGGATTCTGGTACTGTTCAGTGCCGTTCTGGGTACAAATATAGCAAACCCACCAAATTGTGCTTCTCCTGGTATTTTCACAGGTATTACTTTTCTACTCTTCCCGTAATATGCCTCAAGTTTTTAATGTTAGCAAGTTTAGAAAAAAAGATTTTCAAATATGAATTTCAGATATACACACACACACACACAAAAGTACTAAATACCTGCCAAAATTTGGCAATATGCCAAGAGCTGAGGCGAACACAATCTTTGCCCTAGAGGAAATCTATAATTTTAACCCATAAACATTCACCTGAAAGACCCAAAGGACATATAAACATTAACCACATATACACTGAAGTAGTTATATATCAGTGAAGGACTATGTTTTGCAGGGTGACAGGTAAAGTGGGAATTATTAGACTTGTATGTTAAGATATGTAGTTAGGATTTTTTCTGAGGCTGTTAGTACATTTCAACTGAGAAAAAAAATATTCCAGCACAAGGTGCTGCCTGAGAAAAAGGTCCGAGTGCTCTGAGTTGATGGAGGAGGAGTAGCTGTATGTATAATTCTGTTTCAGAATTACTACAATAGATTATGGTGTGAGTACTGTCCTGGAATAAAATAGACTAGTCAGGTCTTGGAGACAAAGGACAAAGAACTTGGTCCTAAACCAGAGTCAATGTAAAGCCACTCAAAATCGGTTCTCAGCTGCTTTGGATATGATCCAGAAATTCCACTCCCAGGTATATACTGAAAACATATGTCCACCTAGTAAGTCACACATGAATGTTTACAGAAGCATTATTCACTTTAGCCAAAAAGTGGAAACAACCCAAATGCCCAAGTGATGAATGTGTAAACAAAATGTGGTATATCTATACAACGCAATATGATCCAGCCATAGAAAGGTATGAAATATTGATACATGTACTACATGGATGAACCTCAAAAACATTAAATAAAGAAACACAAACACAAAAGGCCACATGTTGAATTAGTCCATTTATATGAAATGTCCAGAATAGGCAAATCCACTGAGACAGAAAGTAGATTAGCGCTTGTCAATGGCTGGGGAGAGAGGGGAATGGCAGTGACTGCTTAATGGGTTTCTTTTTGGGGTCATGAATATGTCCTAGAATTAGACAGTGATAGTGGTTGCACAGCCTCGTCAATCTACTAAAAACCACTATATTGATCACACACTTTTAAAAGGGTGAATTTTATGGTATGTGACTTATATCTCAATTTTTAAAAAGGAGTTCTCGGTATTTTTTCTGCTGCAATACTTCTGAAGAACGTAACTCCATCAGTAAAGGCAGCTTACTACAGCAGGGACTGGTTTTGGGACTTTGACAATAACTGTATCAAAGAATATTCAGAATCATGATACCAAGAAGTCTTCAAGTATTAAGGTCAAAAAACAGGTAAAAGCCACCTTTTAGTGACATCAAGAACTGCCTTGAGGTGACAAAAGATCGCTAAAGAGAAAAGATAATTGAAGTAACATGACCAAGGCTACGTAATCTGGTGTGAAGGAAAAAATTCACAAAGTGTTCTGAAGGAGGAAAGGATAACAGGAGTTTTATTTTCTAGCAGCAGCTAAGAACATAAAAAGAGTCAAGAGACAATGAGGATTGGATTCAATAGTGAAAGGCACTACAAGAAAGATTAACAGCAGTCACAGGGAATCAAATGTACTTATCAACACTGATTTGCCATACATAGTTTCCATCTGACAAATGAATCACATTTCAAATTTTATAAATCAGAATTAGAACACATCTGCCCAAAGAATGAATTGTCAAAGTAGTTAAGTTTGCAAATGGCCTACAATTATAATTTTTCATTATTTCTGTTTTCCTAGCTGAAATTCAGAATGCCAGAAGCCCTGTCCCCACTTTCCATCTTTCTGCACATCAGAGCCCCGCAAGAGAAATTCCGTTACTTCCTGAACTTTAAGTAGCAAAAGAACTTCTTTCCCCCTCCAATTTGTTACCATCCATCACCTCAGCTGCATACGAAACTCTGATTCCTTACTCCTCATGGAGGTGAGGCCAAAGCAGAATCATCTGCCAACCAGAGCTCCAGGCAAAACAGAGTTCTGCCATGGCAGTTTTACACGAGAGAGTCTTAAATCAGACTCCTGGATTTCAGAGGCTGCTTTTCTTGAACGGCCAATGTTCTCATGATTGAAAACTGACACACATACATTCACGGTATTCAGTGCCAACACTGATAAATTTATCTCCACTGTTAAATAATGGTACCTCACCATGTCCAATGGGTGCAATGGAGCATTTGTAGTGCATATATATACTACTACACGTACAACAAGAGCTCAAGAAATGCTGGCCTGGGAAAACAAGGTGAGAAGAAAGACATGGAAAGAAA
This sequence comes from Papio anubis, assembly GCF_008728515.1. Taxonomy (NCBI): domain Eukaryota; kingdom Metazoa; phylum Chordata; class Mammalia; order Primates; family Cercopithecidae; genus Papio; species Papio anubis. The sequence goes on along the minus strand of NC_044990.1, from coordinate 5,599,049 downwards.
AAAATTAAAACCCACAAAATTTGCTGGGGTCTGCAGAAAACTCAATTTTAAAAAATCCCTTTGTCCTATTCCTGTTGGAATGTCTTTTCTGATGAGATCTTCCCTGTCTTCCATGATCCAAATCAAATACTGTAAACTTTGAGACTTTTCCTAAAAACCTTAACCAATTGGGGGCTTCCTTCTCTGTGTTGCCATAATACCTTGTATTATTATAGTGCTTACTGAATTGCAACAATTTATTTACATATTTGTTTCCCCAGTAGTGATCTCCTCAAATAATGGAATATTTTATTCATCTTTGCATTCCCAATACCTTGGACAGTGCTTGAAACATAGAAGGGTCCAATAAATACTTGTTGAATGAATAACTGACTTCTTCAAATGTTCAAAGACACAGTAAAAGTAATAACCCACATGAACAAATCCCAAATGAATTGATTTCCCAGTATTGCTACTAAAAAAAATGAAATTTAAGCATGAAATCTCCAAGTGGCCTAACAGTAGATCTAAATGCACTGGTGTCTAAGGAAGGTAACTTCAACCACATGGAGATAAGAAATACACAGCAAATACAGTCAGTATCCACAGTATCCCTCAGTATCCACAAGGGGTGCGTTCCAGGACCACCCCCTAAAATCCACAGATGCTCAGGTTTCTAATATAAAATGGTGTCCTATTTGCATATAACCTACGCATATCCTCCCACACACTTTAAATCATCTCTAGATTACTTATAATACCTAATAAAATGTAAGTGCTATGTAAACAGTTGTTATACTCTATTTTTTTAGGAAATAATGACAAGAAAAAAAAAATCTGTACATGTTCAGTAGAGATGCAACTATCCGTCCCCCATACCCCCTTGAAAATTTTTGATCCACAGTTGCTTGAATCTACAGATGCAGGACCTGCAGATACAGGGGACTAACTGTCCCTTTCTGTCACATTTTCAGAAGGTTATAAGGAATACTCTTTATTGCATACATGACTATTCCAGTGATAGAAATTACATGTTGTATTTGGCATTTCTGACACCTAAAGAAATATTTAAATCAAAATGAACTTAGATGCAGCACTCAGCCATATTCAGAAGAGGACAAAGGTAATGGGACGCTCCAACGCACGTTGAATCAGAAGAGTCCCTTTGTGCTGCCCACCAAATGGTTCAAGGGAGTGGGAACAGGCACTAGCCCATAAATCCTCAACATCTTAAGAGATAAATACAGAGGAATGGCAAGGTAGCATAAGACATGGTGGGTTAAGCAACTGATAGGTCTTTGGAAGTTACCAAGCTCTTTGGCAGTTGATGAGAAACAACGTTAAAGCATGAGACTAAAAAACAGGGAAATATATCATCATCTAAAGTACAATTTTTTAGTTGTTGTTTGCCTAATCTTGCAAAAAAAATTACATTTTATGTTCATAATTTTTACTTCCTCAAATCATAATACTAGAAAAGACCCTAAAAATTATCTGCTGAAACCCCCCTACTAAGATCTATAAGGGCAAATGACTTGCCCAGGGTCATACTGCTATCAGAAGCACAGTCTGAAATCAGATTCAGGTTTCCAGGATCGCTCATCTAGAGTTCCTTCCATTAGATGAAGTGCTTCCACGTGGCTTTCATTAGAGTTTAGTCCTACACACACACACACACACACACACACACACCCCGTAGATACACAAGTATGTTTGTGTATATACATATAGACATACCCATATATCTACACAAACAGTTTTAGAGCACTTGAAAAAACTAGGGCGCTTCAGTAATATACCCAGAAAGTACACCAGTTTATTGAAACAAATATTAATAGTTTTACAAGGTATTTATGTTTTTGAGTAACCCACTAGAAATCAAACTCCACAACTATGTTTCTACTTATTCAATATATTAATCATATGAAACATAATGGTTAAGAGCATGGGCTCTGGAGTACAAAAAACTGCACCTAATCCTCTAATCCTAACTGACATTTAATTAGCTGTGTACTCATGGGTAAATTTGCTTAACCTTTCTAAGCCTCAGTTTCCTCACCTGGAAAACTGAAAAATAACAGTATTGACTTGATGTACTTCTTGTGAGGATTAAATAGATGATGAATGTAAAGTGCTTTACTCAGGACCTGAAACTTACTCAGTAATTTAGCTGTTATTGCCATTATCACTGCCTACTAATCATCTCTGGGCTCTCAACAAATGTGCCCCAAAGAAGGTTGGCAGTATATTTCTCTCTCTCTCTCTCGCTCTCTCTCACTCACACACACAAACACACATTCATTCCTTACTCATAATTATCTATTCTTTGGAATATAGATTATAACAGATTAAAAACCCTATTAAGAAATTTCCTTTTGTTTTTCTTTTTTGAAGAAAAATCTCTTATCCCAAATTGATATTTTAAATTATCCAAACATCCAGTGCAAATATTGAAAGTCTAGAATTGAAAAACACAAATTTTCTGTCTTCTAATGCTTTCCTACTCTTTAAAACAAAATTAGTTTTGGTTGCCTAAATTCTGCAAAGACGAGATACAATCAACTCAGAAAGAAAATGAACCCCCCTGATTCCCACTGAGTACCCTTTAAGTGTTCAGACACAAAGGACACTATCTCATTTATGGCGACACTAGTGAGAAGAAATTAATCCCAGGATGTATTGTGTATGTCTTTAAACTCTATTATAATCTGAAATTCACACAGTAATAAAAGGTCCCTTTTCCCTACCATGCAATCATGCCTCAAGTAAGTCAAAAAATGAATCTTTCAAGCTATTTTATTTCCTAAAACTTAATAATTTAAGCAGCTAACTCCTCTGGTCTAAATTATTTTACCAATTGTTCATGTTCTATGCTCACTGGGGCAACTGAAAGGATACAACGTTTACATACATTCATTTCAATAGTCAAATATGTCTAAACCAAGCTTATTTGTGTTATTTCCTTTTATAGAAATTCTCAGGTTCTCCTTGAAGGTGTTACCGTCTGAGTTCCTAGAGAACAAATCTCAGCTGCAGAATATATAATGTAATTTGAAAGTAAATCAATACTAGAAACAAATTATTTGATCATCTTATTACAAAAGATTAAACAGCCACAAATTTTATTTTACCAGGACTAAAATGCATTAAATTACATTTCACTGACATAAGATCAAAAGAACCTCATAAATAGTATGCGATATTTTACCAGAGTGAGGTTACAAAAAAGAAGTCAAACCGAAAAAATCCCTGTAATTTTAAAACTCTCTAAAACTGAAAAATCCCTGTAATTTTAAAACTCTCCAAAACTATCTCTAAAAGATAGTAATTTTAAAACTCTCTTGACATTTGATCCATTAAAAACAGAAGTTCATCACATAAAGAGAATCATTAAAGACTGATGGAAAACAAACGCCAAGGATTACAAATAATAAGCTCTTTTTTCCAAAATGCAATGTTACTTTTCAGCTGTCACGGATGACTAAGAATGTCCATACATTATACCTTCAACTATCTTTAAATTCAAAGATATTGAAATTATTCTTTCAAATTATTCTTAACAACCTAAATTAAAACCGGACCATGGAGATATAAAATATGCTTAAGTACCTCCTGCCAATACACAGTATTAGTTTTCTAATAAAAGTACAACGTTAAAACAAATATGCATATTTTATTAGCTCAAGTTCATAGTTTTTGAAAACAGAAGCGGCTTCTCTCACACAGATTAAAAATAATGCAAAGGCGCTAGAATTTTATATAACATGACAGTGTGGTCAAATGCACTGTAATGTCTAATCTCATGGGATTGGGGATTTTATGAATATGCTCAAAATTACATAATACTGGGGGAAGGAGAGATGGTTTCAAGCTTTTGAGAAATATTGTATGGTAAGTTATCAAACATAATTTTTAAAATATATGCCATTACAGAGTAAAACTTCAACAATAAGTCTAATTAGACATCAACAGAGTCAGCAGTATCTCCAGACGCTGATTTCTCCAGTGCTAAAAAGTACTTTTAAATACGTGCGGCGCCCAGAGTATCAAGTTTTCAAATCCAAATCCCTACCTTCTGCCGATCTGTTCCACTTTATTGTGGCATAAAAGCACTAAAATACATATTCCAAATTAATTGGAACTCTTATCTTCCTCGTATAGTCCATTGTAAATACTTTTAGAAAGATATTTCAGTAAATCTAAGAAAAATGTTGAATAAATACACACTTTCCTTTCCAACATCCAGAATACTAAAGTATTTATAAATATGCGCCCCCCTCCCCCACACTAGGGAACTTCAGCTTTATGAATTTTTTTTCGTGCTAATGTAGTCTGAACATACTCTCCTAATTTGAAATTTTAAGTGATTAAACATCATATAGCAGGTAACTAAACTGGGATGTTCCAGTAAAGCTACTTCGTTTCTAATAAAATCCAAAGATTATATAATAAGCTTTGACTTTTCAATAATTTTCTATTCTGTCAAAGGCAACAGAGACAACATCCATTTTACAAGAAAACATGGGAGTTAATAAAATATATATTATTCCCCCCAACTAAGAACTGCCTTCTTTTTTGTCAATATTACAAGACATTCATCCACTGACAAAGAGAAAAAACGAACAATTCACTTGCCTGTTAAGAAACTAAATTGGAAGCATTACCACTCATAGGTTTAATTAAGTTGTTACTAGGGAAGAATATTTAAAGCAAAGGGATTATTTAAAGTTCACTGACAGCCGCTAAATTTGGGGGAAACAGCCTCAACGAGATAGTCCCTATGTCACTTGTCTTCTTCCCCACCACCCACCCTGCACCAAACCCCCATTGTTCTATGTAAAAATTCACAGCTAATAATACCTAAATAGCAACTGCAACATTTATGGTGCAGATGATCCGTATGGGGAACTCTCTCCACAACCACATTCACTCGCTGCCTTCCTTCCCTCAAATAAAATACAAATTTGATAAAAAATCGATCACAAACTGGTGGGGGAAAGGATCACAGCCTGCCTTCTAGACCGATGGATGACACTCCAGGGGCGGGTGAGGAAATCCCCAGAAGGTTACCATAATAAATCGACCAAGGAAAAAAAAAACAAACAGAAACATTTCACCCGGCGTTTTAGAACGCGTTCTTTCATAAATCAGCTTTGAAATCCTTGAAAAGTATACAGCCCACGGTGCAGAGGCTCCTCTTCCCTCTTACCACCGAAGCACAACACAGATGCGGCACGCAGGATTTCTTGTGGCTTTGGATCCCTCGTACACCACTTCCTCCCCAAACCTTGCTGGCGGAGCCAGAGGCCGGCGTCGAGGAAGTCAGAGCCCGGCACCCCGGCGGCCCGCTCTCCCTCCGGGCTACCTGCCTCGGCCTGCGGGAGCGCCGCCCAGCGCGGACACCGGCCCAGACGCACACACTCACCCATCTTTCCTCTTGGCTTTGTAGACGTGACCATAAGTGCCTCGGCCAACTTTGCAGCCCTCGTATTCAAACAGGTCCTCGACCCGCTCCCGCTCGCTGCTCAGCTTCACTTTAAAGTCATAGTCCATTGTCACAGCCTCCGAGGCCGGAGAGCTGGGTCGGGGGGCCGGGGGGCAGGGGTGGGGACCGGGGAAGCACGGGCAGCCGCAGCCCCCGGGAACCCGCCCGCTCTACGCCCGCCGGCCGCAGCACCAGCCCGACTGATGCGGCAAGAGCAGGAGGAGGCCCCGCGAAAGCGCCGGGGACATCCAGGGGGGCAGCGGGGCAGAGGCCGGCCGGGGGTGGAGGAACGGGGAGGATCCCCCGGCGAAGCAGAGCCGAGGGACGAGGGCTGGGGGTGGGGAGCGGTGTCTCTGCCCTTGTCCCCGCGGGCTCCCTGGGCGCCGGCTCCGCCGCTCTCTCCGGTCGCGCGTTCTGCTCCTGCTGCGGCGGGAGCGGCGGGGCGGCCAGGCGGGCTCTCGTCCTCTCACACGCGCACTCACGCCTCACGCGCTCACACACACGCTCACACTCACTCACTCACTCACTCTCCCATACACTCAAACAGAAAGGCAGCGCCGCACAACAGCCGGTACCTCCTCAAAGAGAGGAGGAGGGAGGGCACTCGCGGAACACGGCCGCGGCTGTCGCAAAAACGTCGCGAAGCCTCGGGCTGCCTCCGGACCACCCTCCAACCCGCTCCCGCGGTGGCTGGCCGCCCCTGCTGGCGCTGGCACCCTGAGGACCGTGTGGAGGGAGCAGGGGAGCCGCTGCCCAAAGCTGCCGCCAAATGCACCACGTGGGACCAGCCCCAGCGGTGGCCGGTTCCGAGACTACAATACCCAGAATGCATAGGCCGCCGCCGCTGCCGCCTCTTCTACGACTCCGCCCCACATGGTGGGAATATGGGAGCGTTGCATGATGGGACTCGTAGTCTAGGGTGAAATTCGTTTCAATCACTTGGGGAAAATTTATTTTTATTTTTATTTTTATTTTTATAGCGATCTAACTAGAGTCTGATTCCAGCCATAAACTTGACCAAAGAGATGCACGTGGGAAGGAGGGTAGCTTTAGAAACACATTTTGTGCCACTCTGAACTCCAGATGTTAAAGGCCACTATCATCTATAAAAGCCGATATATTTGTAAACAGCTCGCGGGCCAGCAGTTGGGGTACTCTTGGTGTTCACAATCTGATAAGGGCTGCACAATGATGTCAACATACTGACATTACAAGCTCCAGTAAAAGTGAATCAATGACTACTGTCCAAGCTACTCCTAAACATTGTTACTCTTGTGACAGATGACCATCCAACCTTTCCTGTCCATTTATAGGAAGTATTGAGTACAGTACAGCCTTCTGCGATGCTCCCCATAAGAACAACAGTTTCTAGCTATGATTACAGAAAGGATCTAAATCCGTGGGAACTAGTTTGTTAATAATTTTGTGGTAGCAGTATGTCCTGCTTCAGGAGTCCTGCTTCAAGATTGATACTAATCTATCATTTTATCTTATCCCTCTTATTTGTCTGTTTTTAATTTTTGGTTTCCCAATTGTTACCATTTCCACTAAAGCTCCCCACTTCCCAAAGGGAACTTTGCACTTTTAATGTGAACTTTTTAACGTGAACTTTTTAACACTTTTTTTCCACCTTTCCTGTGGTATTTATCAAATTCCGTTTCATCTTTTATTTCCTCTCCCTTGCTAGATCCTAAGTTGTTATAGGAAGTCATATTTGCATCTTCCATAAAACCTAGTGTCATGCCTTGATAATGATGCACAGTAAACACTTGTTAAATTAATGAATGAACATGTTTATCTCAAAAAAATCCATATGCATATGATGATGATGAAGATACTATCTTGTGAAAAAACCTCCAAAGGGCTTTCTCTTACATAATTTTTCCTTGGGGAAAATTAGCGACTTCACCACTGTGTAAAATTAAATTGTTTTTACCTAGCATACTATATAATATAAGTATTTAGTATTTTAGCATACTGGGTTTGAATCCTGTATTATCATTTATTAGTGTGTTCGTGGAGCCTAGAATTTTTTCTTTGCTAAGTGCAAAGAACAAAACAAATGTAAGCTTTCATTAATGGCATATTACTTGTTTCCATTCAGTGATGTAAATTGGGTGACTCTAGCAGAACTGCTCCTTTGCATCCTTAAAGAATTACATCATTTTCTAAATACAGATTTAAAAGATTCTTCCTTAGACAGTGTATTTTGTATTTTTTGAGGAATGTGTCTTTTGTGCACGTATTTACTCATAGATCTTGAGAAATCAAGCTGCCACACCAGAGGAAAAGTTGTGAAGAGGCCTGGGACTCAGCTTGACCCTACACTGTATCGGGTTCCCCTTCCCCCACCTCCCGTACCACTTATACACGCTATCCTGGAACACTGAAGGTCTCAGACCTTTTTTGTGTGTGTGTGTGTTTTTGTTTTGAGACAGGGTCTGGCTGTGTCACCCAGGCCAGAGTGCAGTGATGCGATCATGGCTTACTGCAACCTTGAACTCCTTGGCTCAAGCAATTCTCCTGCCCAGCCTCCTGAGTAGCTGGGACTACAGGCATGTGCCACTGCACCCAGCTAATTTTTTTTTTTTTTTTTTTTTTTAGAGGCGGAGTCTCACTCTGTTGCCCAGGCTGGTCTTTAACTCCTGGGTTCAAGTGATCCTCCCGTCTCAACCTCCCAAAGTGCTGGGATTACAGGTGTGAGCCACATACCCAGCCTCAGACTTTTAAAAATGTACTTTTGTACACTGTTTTGGCTGGCTTCACTCTGGGTGAAGGTGAACTCTCCCTGAAGGAATTGAGTGTCCTCACTGTCAACTGAGTATCCTGAATGTCAATCCTGACTGTCAGTCTTTTCCTGGGGCAGGAAAAGAAGCTAACCTTGGACTAGGGAAGAGTAAGGTCTGCTTTTCTCTTTGAAGCCAGGGTGAGAGTCAGAGGCCTAGACTATAGGTTGGAGAAATATGGTGGTAGGAGGTAAGCTGACCCTGTAAAATGGTATCAGGATGGGGAGCTGAGGAAGAAATAGCCACTAACGGCCCTTTATAGGAGAGCATGGCTAATGCTAGAACAGTAGCATCTAATATTCAGTTTTAAGTATCTCCTTTTGTGTGTGGTAATTCCCTGCTGCCACCCCCAAGCTATCAGCCTGGTCTTAGCTGTAAAGCTTATGTGCGTGCTTGCAGGAAAGAGAGAGGCAGCAGCCAGAGACTCAATTATGCAGGATGGAAAATGGCCTACAGAGCCAAAGCAATGAGCTAGGAAGGGTTTGTAGCACTTATGACTACTATTGCAAAAACTTAAGGAGTAGAACCTGCATGGAATCAACTTCCTAGAAATCATGAGATGGAGGTTCAGAATTGTTGTTTGAATGAACTGAGCATATCAGGGACACGGAGTTGTAATTTCAGTTTGATTTTCAACCCCAGATTATACTGATGTCCCATATCTCTTTGCTCTGTCATGACCTCTCCAGTGATATTCTAGAGCCTAGGACCCTCTTTGGTCCATGTTCTAAACAATGCACAAATAATGCCTATGCTTCCCTGCATAAAATGTGGTTTGATTTACATTTTATATTTAACATCGCCAGTGTTAACTTGCCTCCCAAAAGCCAGTCCCACATTTCAACTACCTCCTATACTACCTAAGGGGATATTCTACTGTCATCTCAAACAAAACTTCTGAAACTGAACATACCATTCTATCCCCTGAACCTCTCAATTCCTGTGATTAGTGATGCCAGCAAATAGTCATTTGGTTGTTTACTGCCAACTCCATTCATTTATGCCTTCATTACCTACACAGTGTGCTTCATACTCATGCCAAATATGCTGTCCGGTTCTTAAGGACTAAGAAGCTTCCTCATACCATCTCTGACCTTTACAGTCCTACCCATCCCGCAAGTGCCTAATTTGGTCATGAAGCCTTTCCCAGTTCTTGCAACTAGATATGACCCTTCTTTACCATGAACCTCTACCCCAGCCCTGGCACTATTGCACTTTATTTGTAACTCATTATAGCTACTTTGTATTTTAATCATTTATTTTATGTGATTAAAAAAATCTGCCCCTTAATAAATTTAATGACTAAGTTTCTGCCTTGATCATCTCTATATCCCCTATAGTGCCAAGCACACATTGTTTGCAGAA